>NC_063449.1:28156137-28504459 GCF_020379485.1 Brassica napus
TTTTTTAATTATTGTAAACAGAGGATTCCCAGTGTGGCTGCACAACATGCCTGGAATGGTGTTCAGAACTACAAACAAAGCATTTATGGTAGTCTTACCAGATGATCAATATATATATTTTTATCATATATGTAGTGTTATTTTCAATTAAATTTTATATGAATGATTTATATATAGGATGAGATGCAAAACTTCACAACTATGATAGTAGACATGGTCAAGAAAGAAAATTTATTTGCATCACAAGGAGGCCCAATTATTCTTGCTCAAGTAAATCGATTTAATCTTTTAAATACATTATGTGGTGTTTCTTAATGTTATATACAATTCTTAACAATATTTATCTTTTTGTTTTATTAATCTTGCAGATAGAAAATGAGTATGGAAATGTAATGGGACCCTATGGAGAATCGGGTAAAGAATACATTAAGTGGTGTGCAAACATGGCTCAGTCTCTTGATGTTGGTGTTCCATGGATAATGTGTCAACAAAATGATGCTCCTCAGCCTATGGTAATAAGATCAGTCTAGTTATAATGAATATATATTTAATATATTCAAAGGTTAATTATTTTAAATTGTTTCTGCTTTTATAGTTGAATACATGTAATGGCTTTTATTGTGACAATTTTGTACCAAACAATCCCAACACTCCTAAGATGTGGACTGAGAATTGGACCGGATGGTAAGTTTTATTTTCAGTATGATTATATTCTTATTATTTTTTAAATATTTTATCATAATATATTTATTTTGTCTTCTATTTGTTTAGGTTTAAGCAATGGGGTGGTAAAAATCCTCATAGAACAACCGAAGATGTTGCATTTTCGGTTGCAAGATTCTTCCAAAGAGGAGGAACTTTTAATAATTATTATATGGTAAAAATATAATAATGAAATTTAACTTATTTATTAAAATAAGCTCACAAAAAATCGACATTAACTAGAAAGAGTAATTGAATTTTTTTATTATTATTGTAGTACCATGGAGGCACGAACTTTGACAGAACCGCAGGTGGTCCATACATCACAACTTCGTATGATTATGATGCTCCCCTTGACGAATATGGTAAATTTAAAATATATTCATATACAAAAATATTTTAGAAGTTTCTATTTTTACTTACATGGGAAATCTATTAGGTAATTTGAGTCAACCAAAATACGGGCATTTGAAACAACTTCATGATGTTCTTCACTCAATAGAGAAAACTCTCACATACGGAAACATCTCCACCATTGACTTTGGAAACTCTGCATCGGTAATATTCTTGTTATTTTTTTATCAGTATTGTACATGTTATTCTTGAAATAATTACTTATCATGAATATATTACATAGGCAACAATTTATAAAACCGAAGAAGGATCAAGCTGCTTTTTTGGAAATGGAAATGAAAATTCAGATGCAACAATTAGTTTCCAAGGAGAATCTTACGTTGTCCCGGCTTGGTCTGTTACCATTTTACCGGATTGCAAAAATGAGGCTTATAACACCGCCAAGGTTTTTTTATTTAAAATTTTCTTTTGTGGACTTTAAATTTTCATACTAACAACCATTATTCATTCAAAGTTGTAACCAAAGTTCATTTTTTGTTGGTTTTATATTTTCAGATTACCACTCAGACTTCAATGATGGTTAAGAAACCAAATGAAGCTGAGGATACCCCTTCAACTCTGAAATGGTCATGGAGACCAGAGAACATGGACAACTTCCTTTTGAAAGGAAAAGGAGAATCTACACAGACACAACTATTTGATCAGAAAGTAGTCACCAATGACCAAAGTGATTATCTATGGTACATGACTACCGTTAAGTTTAAAAAACGAGATCCGCTTTTGGGTAAAACTATGTCTCTTCGCGTCAACAGTACTGCTCATGTCCTTCACGCTTTCGTCAATGGAAAAAATATTGGTAAGTAACTCTTATATGTGTTTTACATATCTCAATAACACCACCTTACCAAAAAGTCTTTGATTTATATTTTTAGGTAATCAACACGCTGAGAATGGAAAATTTAACTATGTATTTGAGAAAGATGTGAAGTTTAAGTCTGGTCGTAATGTCATTGCTCTTCTTAGCATAACTGTGGGACTTGCGGTAAGTTCTTAGATATTATTTTATCTTGTATTTATTTTTAAAGTTAAAACTCTTATTTTTTTATATTTTAACTGAAAATAAAAATTTGACAATTTTTTTTTGATAGAACTATGGTGCTTTCTTTGAAAGTAAGCCGGCTGGAATCACTGGACCCATTTTTATTACTGGAATAAATGGTGATGAAACTATAGTTAAGGACTTGTCTGCTCATAAATGGAGCTATAAAACCGGTTTAAATGGGTTTGACAACCAACTCTTTAGAACGGAATCAATGTCTAAATGGTCAGTTGAAAATGTACCGTTTAACCGAACCATGACTTGGTATAAGGTAAAGAGATGTTATTATATATAAGATAACAAACCAAACACTTGTTGATTTATTATCAAATCAAATCATTCCATTTTTTCTTTCAGGCTACATTCAAGTCTCCCCTGGGAAATGATCCAGTTGTTGTCGATCTTATGGGACTTGGAAAAGGTACAGCTTGGGTCAATGGAAACAACATTGGACGTTATTGGCCGGCATTCATTTCAAGCGAAAATGGTTGTGATGCAAAATGTAATTATAGAGGTGCTTATCATGCTGAAAAATGTTTGACCAATTGTGGAGAACCCACACAAAGATGGTACATTTTCCACATCTTATTAGGTTCTAGAATCAAATATGTTAATGTTAAACCTGAGAAATCTTTACATGGATTTTGTTGCTTTGTTATTTTCTTGAACAGGTACCATGTTCCTCGTTCTTTCTTGAATGCAGAAGGAGATAACACACTAGTTTTGTTTGAGGAGATGGGAGGAAACCCATCGCTTGTCAGTTTCCAAACTACTAGAGTGGGAAGTGTTTGTGCTAACGTCTACGAGAAAAAAATTATTGAGCTTTCATGCGACAGAAAACCCATTTCTGCCATCAAATTTGCATCCTTTGGTAACCCAAATGGCAATTGTGGATCTTTTGAAAAAGGAACTTGTGAATCAAGTAAAAACACGGTTGATATTCTCACACAAGAATGTGTTGGAAAAGAGAAGTGTTGCATTGATGTCTCTACGGAAAGGTTTGGAGCACCAGATTGCAGTGGTGCTCCTAGAAGGCTCGCTGTCGAAGCTATATGTTAAATTGTTTTCTAGATTTATGTTGTTTTCTTTATCATATTTCCAAATTATGCTATATATTTTTTCAAAGATTTAATTCTTTTAATATTTATTGGTGATTGTTTTATTCAACAAAAGAACACATTCTTATATACATTTTACACGGTCATCTTCTTTCCCAAAACATTCATGGTCATTTCTTCTCCGCCATCATCACTCTCTCTGAAAAATTGAATAATTTTTCCCTTCAATATTTATTATTTTTCTTTTTAATATATAACAATGACTAAACCGTGTTAGCTCAGTTGGTAAATAAATAGTTTTAGTGTAATAAGATACACGAGTTCAATTCTTATTTAGACATTTTTATTTTTATTTTCTTATTAAATAAAATCTTGAGCTTACAACCAATCACACAAAATGATAGAGAAAAAAATATCAAATTTGAAAGCGTAACAGAGTGTTTTATTTTAAAGAAATAGTATATAAATACTTGAAGTATATAAGACTATATCTTAAATAGTATATTAGACCCTCTATAAATAGTATAGTTCGCACTAGTCCAATGTATAGTTTAATGGTTCAATGCTTTTTGGCCATCTTTGATTTTCAATAATATAACCATATTATGTTATCATTTGTAAATGCTTATTTTGATAATAAGTACAAACCAAGCGATTCATAACAATGATACATCAACAAAACATACCAAATGTTTATTTACTGTGCAGCCACATTTCTATTCTACTTCGTCAAATAGAATGAAACACTACACATAACACACTGCAACTGAGCGACATGACGTAAAGCCGATGGAGTAATTAAGGAGAAGAATGTGGAGACGAATGAGAAGATATGATTTGCAGAAGAGCTGGTGCCGGAGTTGATGGAGGAGGAAAAGAAACCACCACAAAAGGTGCAGAAGAAAATGAGACAGTGGGATAAAGAGACATGGGTGACGACGGCGGTGGAGAGAAGGTTGTGGCAACAATGAAACAACTGGTGATGATGGTAGTCGTTGTGCTGATCAGATGGAATAATATTAAGAAATAATATATATTGCATTGCATTTCATTTCTATTCATTTTCTCCGATCATTTTTACTAACTGACGATGGAGTGTATGTGACAGCAGCAAAAAAAAAAGGGTGCTTCTCTCCATGTCAAATACATAGGATGTGGGGGAAGTGAGTCCTAGAATGTGAATAAGAAAAAGAGGAAGAAAGTGAGGGGTTTGTGCTTTCAAATTTGGTAAACATTAGTAGCGTGAATGTTAGGAAATTGGCAACACAATATTCGTTCCAAATCAACTCTGGTGCGCCTAAAGCCTACGTCGATGAATAGATATATCAAACTAGATTCATTTCTACAGTATCAAATGTGTGGTTATGCTTTGATTAGAGAAACCAGTTAAGAAACTCGAGACGATTACATTAGCCTTTGTTGTTTGAGAGTTTTTAAAAATAAGGATTTGATGGATACTGGTTCTTGTTTGTATAAGAAAATTTAAAAGTTTTATTTAATGCAAAAAAAAAAAATGTCACACTAAGTATTCAAACTCTTGTAAGGTAGCACAAGAAAATTAGATATTTACCAACTGAGTCTGTGCGACTAACTGAATATTAAGGCAAAGAGAATATTTATATATCTAAAAGACAACTCATAAATTTTTTTTTGTGGTTGGCTAATAATATGTTATCAAAGTAGTTTTAAGTGTTATGATAACATTTATTCATTGCTCATACACAAATTTGATTAACACAAGCAAGATATTTATTATATAAAAAAAGAGGTAGTCAAGTCAATTAGTTTTATCTCCTTTGTAAAAAATGGAAAGTATTAAAAATGTTATTCAGACTTAAACTGGTTTAAACATTAGATGAAAAATATATAAATAAATATGATGCCTTTACGATTTACATTATTTACAAATCAAATAATTTTTCAGACATGTTTTAAGATTAGATGAATTGAGAACAAATTTCAACAACCAAGCTACATTGATTCAGATTTTTGGCATAAAATATGTTATTATCCAAATCAGATTTAAGTTGAAAACAAGGATAAATAATTTTTTATGGTTAAAAATTTCACAAAATTAGTTAAAAATTTTAACAAAATTTATACTAAAATAATATGGCAGTTAGAATTTTGTTTTTGTTTTCTGGAATATCTATAATTATCCATATTATCTTTAGGTAACGATTTTATACCCCTATAAAAGCTTTGTTTCCTTTCATATTTCTTCATTCAAAAACCATTCTTCTAAGTAAATATGGTTTTTCTAAGATTTCTTTTATGTTTTCTTTTCGTAAGTAGTGTCTATGCCACAATTGTTTCTCATGATGGCCGAGCCATTACCATAGATGGTCACCGCCGAGTTCTCCTTTCTGGTTCTATCCATTATCCTAGAAGCACTCCTGAGGTATTTAATCTACCTTACATCAAACAGTATGTGTGGTCCTAGTATTTTATGTTTGCTACTAATTATAATCGTTTTTGTTAATATGTTTAGATGTGGCCGGATCTTATCAAAAAAGGTAAAGAAGGAGGTCTTGATGCGATCGAAACATATGTCTTCTGGAATGCGCATGAGCCTACTCGCCGTCAATATGATTTTTCTGGAAAATTAGATCTTATTCGATTCCTGAAAACCATTCAAGATGAAGGATTGTATGGTGTTCTTCGCATAGGACCATATGCATGTGCTGAGTGGAATTACGGGTAATATACTTAGAATGGATTTAGGTAGTCTCTTAAAGTGCAATATATACCAGTTTAATACATTTTGATGATAAGTTAGCTTCTTGTATGGTCATAATGCGATTTTCCATATAATGTTTTGATCAATAAATGGTCCAATGGATTGATTTTATTAATCATTATACCAACACTTATGTATCATAAATGTCAGTACTAGTCTTTTAATTATAGTATATTTTTTAAGAAATTATTATAATGAGTTGGCTTCTTGTACGATGATATTACTGTTTCTCTTGTAATATTTTTGACCTGGATTTTTTTAATTATTGTAAACAGAGGATTCCCAGTGTGGCTGCACAACATGCCTGGAATGGTGTTCAGAACTACAAACAAAGCATTTATGGTAGTCTTACCAGATGATCAATATATATATTTTTATCATATATGTAGTGTTATTTGCAATTAAATTTTATATGAATGATTTATGTATAGGATGAGATGCAAAACTTCACAACTATGATAGTAGACATGGTCAAGAAAGAAAATTTATTTGCATCACAAGGAGGCCCAATTATTCTTGCTCAAGTAAATCGATTTAATCTTTTAAATACATTATGTGGTGTTTCTTAATGTTATATACAATTCTTAATAATATTTATCTTTTTGTTTTATTAATCTTGCAGATAGAAAATGAGTATGGAAATGTAATGGGACCCTATGGAGAATCGGGTAAAGAATACATTAAGTGGTGTGCAAACATGGCTCAGTCTCTTGATGTTGGTGTTCCATGGATAATGTGTCAACAAAATGATGCTCCTCAGCCTATGGTAATAAGATCAGTCTAGTTATAATGAATATATATTTAATATATTCAAAGGTTAATTATTTTAAATTGTTTCTGCTTTTATAGTTGAATACATGTAATGGCTTTTATTGTGACAATTTTGTACCAAACAATCCCAACACTCCTAAGATGTGGACTGAGAATTGGACCGGATGGTAAGTTTTATTTTCAGTATGATTATATTCTTATTATTTTTTAAATATTTTATCATAATATATTTATTTTGTCTTCTATTTGTTTAGGTTTAAGCAATGGGGTGGTAAAAATCCTCATAGAACAACCGAAGATGTTGCATTTTCGGTTGCAAGATTCTTCCAAAGAGGAGGAACTTTTAATAATTATTATATGGTAAAAATATAATAATGAAATTTAACTTATTTATTAAAATAAGCTCACAAAAAATCGACATTAACTAGAAAGAGTAATTGAATTTTTTTATTATTATTGTAGTACCATGGAGGCACGAACTTTGACAGAACCGCAGGTGGTCCATACATCACAACTTCGTATGATTATGATGCTCCCCTTGACGAATATGGTAAATTTAAAATATATTCATATACAAAAATATTTTAGAAGTTTCTATTTTTACTTACATGGGAAATCTATTAGGTAATTTGAGTCAACCAAAATACGGGCATTTGAAACAACTTCATGATGTTCTTCACTCAATAGAGAAAACTCTCACATACGGAAACATCTCCACCATTGACTTTGGAAACTCTGCATCGGTAATATTCTTGTTATTTTTTTATCAGTATTGTACATGTTATTCTTGAAATAATTACTTATCATGAATATATTACATAGGCAACAATTTATAAAACCGAAGAAGGATCAAGCTGCTTTTTTGGAAATGGAAATGAAAATTCAGATGCAACAATTAGTTTCCAAGGAGAATCTTACGTTGTCCCGGCTTGGTCTGTTACCATTTTACCGGATTGCAAAAATGAGGCTTATAACACCGCCAAGGTTTTTTTATTTAAAATTTTCTTTTGTGGACTTTAAATTTTCATACTAACAACCATTATTCATTCAAAGTTGTAACCAAAGTTCATTTTTTGTTGGTTTTATATTTTCAGATTACCACTCAGACTTCAATGATGGTTAAGAAACCAAATGAAGCTGAGGATACCCCTTCAACTCTAAAATGGTCATGGAGACCAGAGAACATGGACAACTTCCTTTTGAAAGGAAAAGGAGAATCTACACAGACACAATTATTTGATCAGAAAGTAGTCACCAATGACCAAAGTGATTATCTATGGTACATGACTACCGTTAAGTTTAAAAAACGAGATCCGCTTTTAGGTAAAACTATGTCTCTTCGCGTCAACAGTACTGCTCATGTCCTTCACGCTTTCGTCAATGGAAAAAATATTGGTAAGTAACTCTTATATGTGTTTTACATATCTCAATAACACCATCTTACCAAAAAGTCTTTGATTTATATTTTTAGGTAATCAACACGCTGAGAATGGAAAATTTAACTATGTATTTGAGAAAGATGTGAAGTTTAAGTCTGGTCGTAATGTCATTGCTCTTCTTAGCATAACTGTGGGACTTGCGGTAAGTTCTTAGATATTATTTTATCTTGTATTTATTTTTAAAGTTAAAACTCTTATTTTTTTATATTTTAACTGAAAATCAAAATTTGACAATTTTTTTTTGATAGAACTATGGTGCTTTCTTTGAAAGTAAACCGGCTGGAATCACTGGACCCATTTTTATTACTGGAATAAATGGTGATGAAACTATAGTTAAGGACTTGTCTGCTCATAAATGGAGCTATAAAACCGGTTTAAATGGGTTTGACAACCAACTCTTTAGAACGGAATCAATATCTAAATGGTCAGTTGAAAATGTACCGTTTAACCGAACCATGACTTGGTATAAGGTAAAGAGATGTTATTATATATAAGATAACAAACCAAACACTTGTTGATTTATTATCAAATCAAATCATTCCATTTTTTCTTTCAGGCTACATTCAAGTCTCCCCTGGGAAATGATCCAGTTGTTGTCGATCTTATGGGACTTGGAAAAGGTACAGCTTGGGTCAATGGAAACAACATTGGACGTTATTGGCCGGCATTCATTTCAAGCGAAAATGGTTGTGATGCAAAATGTAATTATAGAGGTGCTTATCATGCTGAAAAATGTTTGACCAATTGTGGAGAACCCACACAAAGATGGTACATTTTCCACATCTTATTAGGTTCTAGAATCAAATATGTTAATGTTAAACCTGAGAAATCTTTACATGGATTTTGTTGCTTTGTTATTTTCTTGAACAGGTACCATGTTCCTCGTTCTTTCTTGAATGCAGAAGGAGATAACACACTAGTTTTGTTTGAGGAGATGGGAGGAAACCCATCGCTTGTCAGTTTCCAAACTACTAGAGTGGGAAGTGTTTGTGCTAACGTCTACGAGAAAAAAATTATTGAGCTTTCATGCGACAGAAAACCCATTTCTGCCATCAAATTTGCATCCTTTGGTAACCCAAATGGCAATTGTGGATCTTTTGAAAAAGGAACTTGTGAATCAAGTAAAAACACGGTTGATATTCTCACACAAGAATGTGTTGGAAAAGAGAAGTGTTGCATTGATGTCTCTACGGAAAGGTTTGGAGCACCAGATTGCAGTGGTGCTCCTAGAAGGCTCGCTGTCGAAGCTATATGTTAAATTGTTTTCTAGATTTATGTTGTTTTCTTTATCATATTTCCAAATTATGCTATATATTTTTTCAAAGATTTAATTCTTTTAATATTTATTGGTGATTGTTTTATTCAACAAAAGAACACATTCTTATATACATTTTACACGGTCATCTTCTTTCCCAAAACATTCATGGTCATTTCTTCTCCGCCATCATCACTCTCTCTGACAAATTGAATAATGTTTCCCTTCAATATTTATTATTTTTCTTTTTAATATATAACAATGACTAAACCGTGTTAGCTCAGTTGGTAAATAAATAGTTTTAGTGTAATAAGATACACGAGTTCAATTCTTATTTAGACATTTTTATTTTTATTTTCTTATTAAATAAAATCTTGAGCTTACAACCAATCACACAAAATGATAGAGAAAAAAATATCAAATTTGAAAGCGTAACAGAGTGTTTTATTTAAAAGAAATAGTATATAAATACTTGAAGTATATAAGACTATATCTTAAATAGTATATTAGACCCTCTATAAATAGTATAGTTCGCACTAGTCCAATGTATAGTTTAATGGTTCAATGCTTTTTGGCCATCTTTGATTTTCAATAATATAACCATATTATGTTATCATTTGTAAATGCTTATTTTGATAATAAGTACAAACCAAGCGATTCATAACAATGATACATCAACAAAACATACCAAATGTTTATTTACTGTGCAGCCACATTTCTATTCTACTTCGTCAAATAGAATGAAACACTACACATAACACACTGCAACTGAGCGACATGACGTAAAGCCGATGGAGTAATTAAGGAGAAGAATGTGGAGACGAATGAGAAGATATGATTTGCAGAAGAGCTGGTGCCGGAGTTGATGGAGGAGGAAAAGAAACCACCACAAAAGGTGCAGAAGAAAATGAGACAGTGGGATAAAGAGACATGGGTGACGACGGCGGTGGAGAGAAGGTTGTGGCAACAATGAAACAACTGGTGATGATGGTAGTCGTTGTGCTGATCAGATGGAATAATATTAAGAAATAATATATATTGCATTGCATTTCATTTCTATTCATTTTCTCCGATCATTTTTACTAACTGACGATGGAGTGTATGTGGCAGCAGCAAAAAAATAAGGGTGCTTCTCTCCATGTCAAATACATAGGATGTGGGGGAAGTGAGTCCTAGAATGTGAATAAGAAAAAGAGGAAGAAAGTGAGGGGTTTGTGCTTTCAAATTTGGTAAACATTAGGAGCGTGAATGTTAGGAAATTGGCAACACAATATTCGTTCCAAATCAACTCTGGTGCGCCTAAAGCCTACGTCGATGAATAGATATATCAAACTAGATTCATTTCTACAGTATCAAATGTGTGGTTATGCTTTGATTAGAGAAACCAGTTAAGAAACTCGAGACGATTACATTAGCCTTTGTTGTTTGAGAGTTTTTAAAAATAAGGATTTGATGGATACTGGTTCTTGTTTGTATAAGAAAATTTAAAAGTTTTATTTAATGCAAAAAAAAAAAATGTCACACTAAGTATTCAAACTCTTGTAAGGTAGCACAAGAAAATTAGATATTTACCAACTGAGTCTGTGCGACTAACTGAATATTAAGGCAAAGAGAATATTTATATATCTAAAAGACAACTCATAAATTTTTTTTGTGGTTGGCTAATAATATGTTATCAAAGTAGTTTTAAGTGTTATGATAACATTTATTCATTGCTCATACACAAATTTGATTAACACAAGCAAGATATTTATTATATAAAAAAAGAGGTAGTCAAGTCAATTAGTTTTATCTCCTTTGTAAAAAATGGAAAGTATTAAAAATGTTATTCAGACTTAAACTGGTTTAAACATTAGATGAAAAATATATAAATAAATATGATGCCTTTACGATTTACATTATTTACAAATCAAATAATTTTTCAGACATGTTTTAAGATTAGATGAATTGAGAACAAATTTCAACAACCAAGCTACATTGATTCAGATTTTTGGCATAAAATATGTTATTATCCAAATCAGATTTAAGTTGAAAACAAGGATAAATAATTTTTTATGGTTAAAAATTTCACAAAATTAGTTAAAATTTTAACAAAATTTATACTAAAATAATATGGCAGTTAGAATTTTGTTTTTGTTTTCTGGAATATCTATAATTATCCATATTATCTTTAGGTAACGATTTTATACCCCTATAAAAGCTTTGTTTCCTTTCATATTTCTTCATTCAAAAACCATTCTTCTAAGTAAATATGGTTTTTCTAAGATTTCTTTTATGTTTTCTTTTCGTAAGTAGTGTCTATGCCACAATTGTTTCTCATGATGGCCGAGCCATTACCATAGATGGTCACCGCCGAGTTCTCCTTTCTGGTTCTATCCATTATCCTAGAAGCACTCCTGAGGTATTAATCTACCTTACATCAAACAGTATGTGTGGTCCTAGTATTTTATGTTTGCTACTAATTATAATCGTTTTTGTTAATATGTTTAGATGTGGCCGGATCTTATCAAAAAAGGTAAAGAAGGAGGTCTTGATGCGATCGAAACATATGTCTTCTGGAATGCGCATGAGCCTACTCGCCGTCAATATGATTTTTCTGGAAAATTAGATCTTATTCGATTCCTGAAAACCATTCAAGATGAAGGATTGTATGGTGTTCTTCGCATAGGACCATATGCATGTGCTGAGTGGAATTACGGGTAATATACTTAGAATGGATTTAGGTAGTCTCTTAAAGTGCAATATATACCAGTTTAATACATTTTGATGATAAGTTAGCTTCTTGTATGGTCATAATGCGATTTTCCATATAATGTTTTGATCAATAAATGGTCCAATGGATTGATTTTATTAATCATTATACCAACACTTATGTATCATAAATGTCAGTACTAGTCTTTTAATTATAGTATATTTTTTAAGAAATTATTATAATGAGTTGGCTTCTTGTACGATGATATTACTGTTTCTCTTGTAATATTTTTGACCTGGATTTTTTTAATTATTGTAAACAGAGGATTCCCAGTGTGGCTGCACAACATGCCTGGAATGGTGTTCAGAACTACAAACAAAGCATTTATGGTAGTCTTACCAGATGATCAATATATATATTTTTATCATATATGTAGTGTTATTTGCAATTAAATTTTATATGAATGATTTATGTATAGGATGAGATGCAAAACTTCACAACTATGATAGTAGACATGGTCAAGAAAGAAAATTTATTTGCATCACAAGGAGGCCCAATTATTCTTGCTCAAGTAAATCGATTTAATCTTTTAAATACATTATGTGGTGTTTCTTAATGTTATATACAATTCTTAACAATATTTATCTTTTTGTTTTATTAATCTTGCAGATAGAAAATGAGTATGGAAATGTAATGGGACCCTATGGAGAATCGGGTAAAGAATACATTAAGTGGTGTGCAAACATGGCTCAGTCTCTTGATGTTGGTGTTCCATGGATAATGTGTCAACAAAATGATGCTCCTCAGCCTATGGTAATAAGATCAGTCTAGTTATAATGAATATATATTTAATATATTCAAAGGTTAATTATTTTAAATTGTTTCTGCTTTTATAGTTGAATACATGTAATGGCTTTTATTGTGACAATTTTGTACCAAACAATCCCAACACTCCTAAGATGTGGACTGAGAATTGGACCGGATGGTAAGTTTTATTTTCAGTATGATTATATTCTTATTATTTTTTAAATATTTTATCATAATATATTTATTTTGTCTTCTATTTGTTTAGGTTTAAGCAATGGGGTGGTAAAAATCCTCATAGAACAACCGAAGATGTTGCATTTTCTGTTGCAAGATTCTTCCAAAGAGGAGGAACTTTTAATAATTATTATATGGTAAAAATATAATAATGAAATTTAACTTATTTATTAAAATAAACTCACAAAAAATCGACATTAACTAGAAAGAGTAATTGAATTTTTTTATTATTATTGTAGTACCATGGAGGCACGAACTTTGACAGAACCGCAGGTGGTCCATACATCACAACTTCGTATGATTATGATGCTCCCCTTGACGAATATGGTAAATTTAAAATATATTCATATACAAAAATATTTTAGAAGTTTCTATTTTTACTTACATGGGAAATCTATTAGGTAATTTGAGTCAACCAAAATACGGGCATTTGAAACAACTTCATGATGTTCTTCACTCAATAGAGAAAACTCTCACATACGGAAACATCTCCACCATTGACTTTGGAAACTCTGCATCGGTAATATTCTTGTTATTTTTTATCAGTATTGTACATGTTATTCTTGAAATAATTACTTATCATGAATATATTACATAGGCAACAATTTATAAAACCGAAGAAGGATCAAGCTGCTTTTTTGGAAATGGAAATGAAAATTCAGATGCAACAATTAGTTTCCAAGGAGAATCTTACGTTGTCCCGGCTTGGTCTGTTACCATTTTACCTGATTGCAAAAATGAGGCTTATAACACCGCCAAGGTTTTTTTATTTAAAATTTTCTTTTGTGGACTTTAAATTTTCATACTAACAACCATTATTCATTCAAAGTTGTAACCAAAGTTCATTTTTTGTTGGTTTTATATTTTCAGATTACCACTCAGACTTCAATGATGGTTAAGAAACCAAATGAAGCTGAGGATACCCCTTCAACTCTGAAATGGTCATGGAGACCAGAGAACATGGACAACTTCCTTTTGAAAGGAAAAGGAGAATCTACACAGACACAACTATTTGATCAGAAAGTAGTCACCAATGACCAAAGTGATTATCTATGGTACATGACTACCGTTAAGTTTAAAAAACGAGATCCGCTTTTGGGTAAAACTATGTCTCTTCGCGTCAACAGTACTGCTCATGTCCTTCACGCTTTCGTCAATGGAAAAAATATTGGTAAGTAACTCTTATATGTGTTTTACATATCTCAATAACACCATCTTACCAAAAAGTCTTTGATTTATATTTTTAGGTAATCAACACGCTGAGAATGGAAAATTTAACTATGTATTTGAGAAAGATGTGAAGTTTAAGTCTGGTCGTAATGTCATTGCTCTTCTTAGCATAACTGTGGGACTTGCGGTAAGTTCTTAGATATTATTTTATCTTGTATTTATTTTTAAAGTTAAAACTCTTATTTTTTTATATTTTAACTGAAAATAAAAATTTGACAATTTTTTTTTGATAGAACTATGGTGCTTTCTTTGAAAGTAAGCCGGCTGGAATCACTGGACCCATTTTTATTACTGGAATAAATGGTGATGAAACTATAGTTAAGGACTTGTCTGATCATAAATGGAGCTATAAAACCGGTTTAAATGGGTTTGACAACCAACTCTTTAGAACGGAATCAATGTCTAAATGGTCAGTTGAAAATGTACCGTTTAACCGAACCATGACTTGGTATAAGGTAAAGAGATGTTATTATATATAAGATAACAAACCAAACACTTGTTGATTTATTATCAAATCAAATCATTCCATTTTTTCTTTCAGGCTACATTCAAGTCTCCCCTGGGAAATGATCCAGTTGTTGTCGATCTTATGGGACTTGGAAAAGGTACAGCTTGGGTCAATGGAAACAACATTGGACGTTATTGGCCGGCATTCATTTCAAGCGAAAATGGTTGTGATGCAAAATGTAATTATAGAGGTGCTTATCATGCTGAAAAATGTTTGACCAATTGTGGAGAACCCACACAAAGATGGTACATTTTCCACATCTTATTAGGTTCTAGAATCAAATATGTTAATGTTAAACCTGAGAAATCTTTACATGGATTTTGTTGCTTTGTTATTTTCTTGAACAGGTACCATGTTCCTCGTTCTTTCTTGAATGCAGAAGGAGATAACACACTAGTTTTGTTTGAGGAGATGGGAGGAAACCCATCGCTTGTCAGTTTCCAAACTACTAGAGTGGGAAGTGTTTGTGCTAACGTCTACGAGAAAAAAATTATTGAGCTTTCATGCGACAGAAAACCCATTTCTGCCATCAAATTTGCATCCTTTGGTAACCCAAATGGCAATTGTGGATCTTTTGAAAAAGGAACTTGTGAATCAAGTAAAAACACGGTTGATATTCTCACACAAGAATGTGTTGGAAAAGAGAAGTGTTGCATTGATGTCTCTACGGAAAGGTTTGGAGCACCAGATTGCAGTGGTGCTCCTAGAAGGCTCGCTGTCGAAGCTATATGTTAAATTGTTTTCTAGATTTATGTTGTTTTCTTTATCATATTTCCAAATTATGCTATATATTTTTTCAAAGATTTAATTCTTTTAATATTTATTGGTGGTTGTTTTATTCAATAAAAGAACACATTCTTATATACATTTTACACGGTCATCTTCTTTTCCCAAAACATTCATGGTCATTTCTTCTCCGCCATCATCACTCTCTCTGAAAAATTGAATAATTGTTCCCTTCAATATTTATTATTTTTCTTTTTAATATATAACAATGACTAAACCGTGTTAGCTCAGTTGGTAAATAAATAGTTTTAGTGTAATAAGATACACGAGTTCAATTCTTATTGAGACATTTTTTTATTTTTATTTTCTTATTAAATAAAATCGTGAGCTTACAACCAATCACACAAAATGATAGAGAAAAAAATATCAAATTTGAAAGCGTAACAGAGTGTTTTATTTTAAAGAAATAGTATATAAATACTTGAAGAATATAAGACTATATCTTAAATAGTATATTAGACCCTCTATAAATAGTATAGTTCGCACTAGTCCAATGTATAGTTTAATGGTTCAATGCTTTTTGGCCATCTTTGATTTTTAATAATATAACTATATTATGTTATCATTTGTAAATGCTTAGCTTGATAATAAGTACAAACCAAGAGATTCATAACAATGATACATCAACAAAACATACCAAATGTTTATTTAGTGTGCAGCCACATTTCTATTCTACTTCGTCAAACAGAATGAAACACTACACATAACACACTGCAACTGAGCGACATGACGTAAAGCCGATGGAGTAATTAAGGAGAAGAATGAGGAGACGAATGAGAAGATATATATGATTTGCAGAAGAGCTGGTGCCGGAGTTGATGGAGGAGGAAAAGAAACCACCACAAAAGGTGCAGAAGAAAATGAGACAGTGGGATAAAGAGACATGGGTGACGACGGCGGTGGAGAGAAGGTTGTGGCAACGATGAAACAACTGGTGATGATGGTAGTCGTTGTGCTGATCAGATGGAATAATATAAATATAATATATATTGCATTGCATTTCATTTCTATTCATTTTCTCCGATCATTTTTACTAACTGACGATGGCGTGTATGAGACAGCAGCAAAAAAAAAAAGGGTGCTTCTTTCCATGTCAAATACATAGGATGTGGGGGAAGTGAGTCCTAGAATGTGAATAAGAAAAAGAGGAAGAAAGTGAGGGGTTTGTGCTTTCAAATTTGCTAAACATTAGTAGCGTGAATGTTAGAAAATTGGCAACACAATATTCGTTCCAAATCAACTCTACGTCGATGTATAGATATATCAAACTAGATTCATTTCTATAGTATCACACCAACCTAATTCAAAATTGCGATACCAAGCGATGAGAAAGTAAGTTACACAACAATAGTATAAGAATTTATACGTTTTTTTCCTATTTTGTTGTTAACTTAATATGGTTTTTTTTTATCAGGGGGTAACAATCTAAAGCAACTTCTTATGGAACTGTAAATGATCATGGTTTAATTATCATGAATCAAGGAGAATGGTTTGAGATTAATAGTTTCAAACTAATTCACGCATCTGGGATACACAAGGACGACTAGAAAAAGATACCATCTTCGCCTAGACAAAAATACACTTGACTTATGAGATTCCACCAACAGCCTGCTGCAACTAAGTTGACAGTAAGACTTAATTGTATGGGATACATGATATTTTTCATTTCATAATTCATTTGTGTTTTTTTTTTCTGAATAATTTGTTTATGTTTTCTATAATTTTCGCAGAAATAAATTATATTAATGTATTATTTTTAGTTGTGTATGATTCAAAGTTGAAGAAGAACTTTGAATAATAAACTAATCTAAGTACACCAAAAATTCCATCAAATTACAGCAGCACATATAAATCTGGAAGACAAACCTGCTATTGGTTTATATATATCAGCTTGAAAGGCATAATCTTTGGTTCTGTCAGTTCTCGGATCGTCAGTGACGAAGTACTGCTCGGCTTTTGAAGTCCTTGGAGCTTGAGCTATCGAGTAACTGTTGTCGGAGTTTTAGAGGAATCACTGTATATGAAACTTCATCTTGAATCGAAAGAGGAGAATTGTGGGATTGCTTTGATCGATTGAAAGGGATCAGATCGAATTTTGATTAATCCACCGAAACATTAAAAAATTATTGAAAGCGTTTAGATACGATGTAGCCTTATTTGGTGCAGAATCATTTTATGTTTTAGGTTGCAACTCACCTGCCGCAATTGTTTCACCCTTTCAAAAATTATTCATATAAACTCATTCCCCAGCTATCATCCTAGTAGACTATTATTACGGAACCAGTACAAAATATGTTTAAAATCATCATATAAAATACCAGACAACCAATAGTAAGTGGATTATTGAGGGTGCATGTTGAATAAAAAATAATAAGAGGAGAAAGAAAACAACAGAGATTGTTGAGAAGAGTCCCTCTCGTTTGCCCAGAGGTGTCACCCAATTGGTTTATTCGTATGTAGTAAAGATTGAGAGCTTGAGACTAAAGTGCAGAGCCAGATAAACGCCTTCTTGATGCATTCGAAATCGAAACTTGACCCAACTTATCCGAATCACTTGACAACGTTCTTTCTCTCACCGGCTCGTAATGCCTTAGCCACACCCCAGTGTAGGCCTACACAATACAATCAGTAACCCATGATGAGCCAAACAGGAAAATACAACACCTATTTTTAAATCACTCATCTATCAGAGTGCATGTATAAATAACCAATGAGCCAAAACCCTTTTATGTCATCGATTTCTAACAAAGAGTGCACTTACCTGTTGGGGTCTCATGATCTTAGTGTCAGGATCATCTAAAGACTCCCGCCAGTGTGACAAATATCCAGCCATACGCGGGACTGCAAACAGGACTGTGAAGAATTCTGGTGGGAATCCCATTGCCCTGTCCAATTCATTTACCAAACACATCAGATTCAGGTACAGAAGCTTATATGAAAGACCTTTTTGTTTTGGTAAAATATGGCTACCTATAGATTAATCCAGAGTAGAAATCCACATTTGGATAAAGCTTTCTCTTCACAAAATATTCATCAGAGAGTGCCGCCTTCTCTAGAGCAACTGCTACCTGAAAACATCATACATACAAAACTTTGTTTAAACCACAATCTTTATATATTTATAATACAAAAAGGATCTCTAACGTACCTCGATCAGAGGATCCCTTCCAACGATGGAGAACACTTCATCCGCCAGTTTCTTAATGACTTTTGCTCTCGGGTCGTAGTTTTTGTAAACACGATGTCCAAAACCAGACATCTTCCTCTTTCTGAGGATATGCAAAAAGGAACTTAATATTAGTGGCATTGCTCATCACAGTCTTAGAGCATTGGTCTTTAGCTAGAATAGAATAGAGTTTACCTGTTCTTCACCCCTTCGATGAACTCTGGAATGTTTTCAACACTGCCAATCTCTGCTAACATCTTAAGGACAGCCTCGTTCGCACCGCCATGAAGAGGACCGTATAGGGCTCCAACAGCTCCCGCAACAGCGGTGTACACATCAACACCACTGCCAGAAACACATTACATATTCAAACAACCGCATAGAAGACTCAAAGAATCTCTAATCAGTGGTAGGTAAGTACCTAGAGGCAAGATGCCGAGCAGCAGCAGTGGAGCAGTTCATTTCATGTTCAGCATGCAATATGAAGAGGATGTCTAGCACTCGAGCTAGACGAGGATTAGGCTTGTAAGACGTATTGCCCCTGAGATCAGTGGAAAATGAAAGAATATTTCTAACTATCATCTACAGACTCAAGTGTCTAGACAAAATATATAGGGATGATAGATGGCGGAAGTACATTGAATCCAGCATATAGAGGAAATTCTCAGCATAAGAAAGGTTCCCAGAAGGAAGAACAGGAGGCCTGCCTGCCATCCTCAAATAAGCAGCCGCTGCAATTGTTGGAGCCTGCAAACACGTTATATTACACGTACAAAACCTTGTTCACATATTGAAAGCCTGGTTATACATTAAGGCAATAGACACAACAATACCTTTCCAAGAATACGAACAATCTGTTTATCACGAACTTGTTTTGACTTGTAAATATCTTGGCCCTACAAACAAATGGAGTAGAGAGCGTACGGGATTTGAATTTTCAGGAAAATACATGTAAACAATACATAAAGAAAAAACAGGACTGTAAAGCTTACCCTAAGAGCAGGGTTGGCATCAGGATGAAAGATGGAAAGTGCGCTCATTGCACTCACAAGAACGCCCATTGGGTGCGCATCATGCGGCATGGACTGTATGATTTCCTGCGAGGTCATTCATAAATAATCCCAGATCGACATCGCTATTATTTTACTAGCGCCAATAATAATCATCCGATATCCAAATGCTCAATAGTTCCAAAAACGAAAAAAAAATAGAAGACCCTTGTTCAACAATACATGTTGCTTCCAATACTAGTGTTATGTGGTTAGACAGTCACTCATCATAATACACATTGACATCGCAACAGATAAGCATGGTTTGCAGGAAAGAACAATTTAAACTGGAAAAAAATCATTTTAAAAATCCCTCTCTGTTAATATTGAATAGAAAGAAGGTTTCGAACTTATGAAGAAGGAAAGAGTAGAAAATATACCAATACTCCTTGTGGGACAGCAGAATGTTGAGAAATGGTGAACTCCCAATCAGCTAGCTGACTTTGAGAAGGCAGATTCCCATACACTGCCACCAAAGATGATTACTTTATCAAAGACTATGATCAAACATTTGCTACAAGCAGCAGCAGCAGCAGCAACATGAAACAAGAAGCCACAAGATGAGACTTACTGAGGAGATAAGAAACCTCAATGAAAGTGCTGCTCTCAGCCAACTCTTCTATTGGGTACCCACGATAACGTAGGATCCCTTCATCTCCATCGATGTAAGAGATCGAAGACCGAACAGGAGCCGTGTTCAAGTAACCTGGATCGTACAACTTAAGCCCCTTGTCATCCTTCCCCGTCGTAATCTGCACCCACCAAACATGTAAAATAATTCGAAATCAAATTCATTGTCAGATCGATTTTAGGATTCGATTCAGAGATTAGAATACCTTCTTGAGATCAACGGCTTTAACGGTACCATCCTCTGAAACTGGGACCTGATATCTCTTCCCCGTGCGCTCATCAACGATCGTTAAGCTTCCCTTGAGCGATCCATGCGGTGGTAAAGCACTCGATGTGCACCATGGCTCGATCGCCGGCGGCAACACCTGGATCGATCCGACGGGATCAGGTACCGCCAAGTGCGCAGTGATAACGGCCAATCTTCTCGCAGAAATCTCCATTTTCACCTCGACAAATATCAGAATTCGAAAAAAATAAGCAAAGAAGAAACTTTCTTCGGGATATATTTCGGGTATCCGGGTTTATCCGAAGATCAACGGTGAGATGAGAATAAAGATTGGATCGACGGTTGGTATTCTTTTAATCTTAAAATAGAAAGTCCAAGATGCTTATCTGTCTGATTTTATCCTCATGGGATGGATTTAAACTTTCCTATAGTCAGGTCATCTATCTCAGTGAAGATGCAAATCAATGTTTGTTTTATGAATTATAATGCTACATCCAGATAGATCACCCAGCTGAATTTTTAAAAACTCATCTTAAAAAATGAAGGTAAGTTTTGATGGTGCATCTGTACGAAGATCCATCTAGTTCAGTCCAAAACTATAAACGACAAAAATGACTTTTTAAAATCAAAATATTATTTTCAAACCGTAAATTCTATTTTTTGCAAATACATTTTTCCGTCATAACCGAAAAATATATTTTCCCGCAAAACTGAAAAACACACTTTCCCGCCAAAACCGCAAAACGCGTTTTTCCTCAAAAAAACCGTAAAACGCATATTTCCATAAAAACACATTTTTCGGTCAAACCAGTAAAACCACACTTTTGGCCAAAACCGGAAAAAACGCATTTTCCCGCCAAAACCGAAATAATGCATTTTCCCGCCAAAACCCAAAAACGCATATTCCCGCCAAACCCCCCCCCCTCCAAAAAAAGCATTTTCGTCAAAACCGGAAAAACGCAATTTTCTCGTGAAAACCGGAAAAATGCATTTTCTCGCCAAAACCGGAATACGCATTTTTCCGCCGAAACCGGAAAATCACATTTTCCCGCCGAAACCGGAAAAACACATGTTCGCGCTAAAACCGGAAATACGCATGTTCGCACCAAAACCGGAAATACGCATATTTGCGCCGAAACCGAAAAAAGCATTTTGCCGCTGAAACCGAAAAAACACATGTTCCCGCCAAAACCGGAAAAACGCATTTTGCCGCCAAAACCGGAAAAACGCATTTACATTTTCCCGCCAATACCGGGAAAACGTATTTTCCCGCCGAAAACGAAAAACGCATTTTCCCGCCGAAACCGAAAAAAACGCATGTTCACGCTTAAACCGAAAAACCGCATGTTCCCGCCGAAACCGGAAAAACGTACGTTCCCGCCAAAACCGGAAAAACGTACGTTCCCGCCAAAACCGGAAAAACGCATTTTCCCGCCAAAACCGGGAAAACGCAATTTTTTCGCCAAAACCAGAAAAACACATTTTCCCACCGAAACTGCAAAAAAAAAATATTTTCCGCCAAAAACGCAAAAATGCACTTCTCCCGTAAAAAACGCAAAAAAGCATATTTTCTGCCAAAACCGCAAAATGCATTTTCCCGCCAAAATCGCGAAAAAAAAACTTTTCTTGCCAAACCCGCAAAACGCACTTTTTCGTCAAAAACACATTTTCCGCCAAATCCGCAAACATATTTTTTCCGCCAAAACCGACAAAACGTATTTTCTGCCAAACCCATAAAAACGTATTTTCCGCCCAAACCGTGAAAATACTATTTTTCCGCCGAAACATAAAAATATATATTTTAGTTATTTTATTAACAAGTCCATGTGAATGCAGATGCAAGTTAAAAAACGAACATAGCTGCATTCAGATGATTCATCTGGAATTCTGGATGCATGGACGAAATGAAGAAACGAACAACACCTAAATCAACTTTAGCGCGGCAAGGCAGTGAAGACTACTTCTCTAGGAGATCACAAGTGTAACATTAGCGAGTGGCTCTGAGAGGCTTTAGTTATTTTGGTCATTTTCTTTTTTTTACGGCTGTTTTTGTGACAAAAAATTTAAAAAATGATATTTGAGATAATTGTCGTTGTGATAATCCTAGAATCAAAAAAAAATTATATATTAAACTTTTAAAATGTTATATATTAAAAAAAAAAAGAGGTAAAACCAATTTATTATTGGACCATATTTTGAGAACCGTCCTGAACATAACTAGTTTATTTTCTGACAAGTTTATTTTGAGAACCGAACTGAACCGGCCGAAGATCAAACCCACTTGATTATTTTACATTAGAAGTTGTATTCCCTAGTTGTCAGTTTCTTTGACAAGGCTTTTATTTAGAGCTTATAACCCATCAGTTAAATGATTCTAAACATGCATCTAGTTTAGCTTTTAATCTAGAGACTTGAGCTGGCGGAAGTAAGCATGATTCTTTACATGCATCTAGTCTATATGTGATGTATTAGAGTAAATGCAATCTTATATATTAAAACAGAAGTCACAACCTTGATTTATGTGTGATTTTTTTTAAAAATAGACTCTCACTAGAAATCAGTTATCATTCATTTATTACTAATAATATGGATTAATAATATATCATTCATAATATAACATCAACTCCTAAAAACCCGGATTGGTTAACAAACTCATCTTGATTCATGTGTGATATTTTAATATGGATCATCATTTAAATTTTTTATTAAATGTATTTCTTTAATGCTAATATATAATCTTTTAACTACTTAAATCATAATATAATTTGATATCTTTTAATTTAAAAAAAAAATATATATATATATATATATATATATATATATATATTTAATTTTCTTAACAAATGTGTTGAAAAACATTATAACAATATCGTAATTATCAAAAATTGTATATAAATATTTTCACTATTTTTGTAATTAGTAATGAAATTAATATTATTATACATTGATATATATATATATATACTCAGTTATATTTTATAAAATGAAAAAATTATATCAAATTTTACTATTTTATAGTTATATCTATCATTTTCAAATAAAACATTGTATTTAACTATATATGATAAAATTATTTTAAACTGATAAATTAATATATTTTATTTTCACAAACATTAAAAAATTATGCTAGAAATATAATATGTTAGTATAAGGGTTAACTTTAATAAATTAGATAATTCATGTATAAAATTAACTTATCTTAAACTTATATATATATATACATATATAGTTATTATCTTAAATGAATAAGCATAAAAAAATATTGATAAAGAAAATCTAGCGTTTTGAATTACGGATCAGGATCATAATAATTGAATAAAAAATAATTTTAAAATATATATAATAAAAATAACAAATATATGTGATGATTTGAAATAATCAATTAACTTACAGCATGAAAACTATCAAATTTTTATATTTAAAATAATTATATATAAACATTAATTAAATATATATAAGTAACTTTAAAAATATATTATAATTATGTAAAATATATATAAACATGGTGTGGGTCCAAATCTAGTTAGTAATTACAAGGAAAGTGATGTAGGCATGGAGCAAAAAGAGTTTCTATTTGTACACAAATAGTTAATGTGAACTGTGAGAAAGGTTTGTGAATGATTATGACTATACGTATGATTGGTCAGCACTTAATGGATTCCTTAATTTCTTGTTCCCTCATTAAGTTGTCGTCTCATCATTTCTTTTCATTTCTAGATCCATGGTCTCAGATTGGACTTTTAAAGAGGTAGATTTCAATATCAATGGTCGCACTTTTTTTAGTCCAACGTATTCATTTTCAAGTTCTCAAACAAGTGTGGTGATTATTTTGCAATGTTTATTCACACGTCTAACTTCTATCATGTATAGGGCTGGGCAAATAAACCGAACCCGAAAACCCGACCGAATCCGATCCGATAAAAATGAATCCGAACCGATCCGAACCCGACTTAAATACCGAATGGATCTTGTTCTGTGGTATTTCGAGTTATGGGTATTATCCGAACCGAATCCGAATCTAAATGGATATCCGATAGAACCCAAAACATTCAAAACCTCGAAAAGATCTTGTACCAAACATGATCTCAATTCCTAATATGTATCCAAAATACACTAAGAAATATTGAACATCTAAAACATTTATCTATTACATGAAGGTTGGTAGTTCTATTACATGAAGGTTGATGGTTGAAGATGGTCGTTGAATCTTGAAGTATTTAGATTTTGATTTTGTTTTCGTTAAACAATGTTTCTCATTTTCATGAGAACTTTGTTTTCGTTTTATGCTTTTATTTATTTGGTTTTCTTTTTATCAGTAAATATGTTTACTTTTCGTTTGATTTTGAATGATCACGGTTGATGTTCCTTATTTTTGATTTTACTTAAGTTTTGGTTACAAAATAGGTACAAATAAGGTATTTTAAAACTGAAGAACCGATTTTACTCATGTTTTGGTTATAAAATAAGTAAAAATCAGGTACTTTTAAACCAAAAAACGGATTGGGACCCGAACCCGAAAGTATATTGGGTTGTACCGGTTCTTTGAAGATTTACTAACCCCGACCCGAACCCGATAGAACCCGAACCGGTTCCGAACCGAACTTTCATATAATACGAATGAGGCTGATTTTGATAAACCCGAAAAACCGAAATCCGATTAGATAAAACCGAAATCCGATTGGGACCCCGAATGCCCAAGCCTAATCATGTATGTCATTTTCTACGGATAAGAAGCGAAAGCGTTGCAAATAATATTATCTCGAATTAAATGGGATTAATTAGGCCATAATTGATGACAAAAAAAAAAAAAATTAGGCCATAATCTAGATTCTATGTATCTTCTATAAACAAAACATACGCTCAAATTTAGATGCGTATTTGAGTAGATTTTTTCGTCATTCCTCATGAAATATAGTAATATACTTGTAAGAAAAAACTTGTTGGACTGCACAATAGTTTTGTTAACGTGTAATTAAATAGCGTATTTGTAAGATTTGTGGTTTAAAATCGTCTTTGACAGCCATTACAAGTATATCTCATGAAATATAGTAATATACTTGTAAGAAAAAACTTGTTGGACTGCACAATAGTTTTGTTAACGTGTAATTAAATAGCGTATTTGTAAGATTTGTGATTTGAAATCGTCTTTGATTGCTCAACATGCTTTGAATCATAAGCAATGTCTAGATTCTCAGCATGTAACTTATATTTCAGATCAGATTGACTGCAAAACGAGGTCTCACGCAAAGAAGGAAAAGACAAGTATGATGTTCTTGGCCTGGAGTTTTCAGTAGAGCATGTTATTAAGGGGTGCAAGAGTGTGGTTCCCAAAAAAGTTTTATGGGACAAAAATCGAAGAAAGAATAAAGATAGAGGATGAAAACACAATATATTATTTGTTATCGCCTATTTCCCATAAAGGATTCATGTACTAGGAGAAGTTGATGCCAATTTCACATGCAAGTCTCTCTCATTACATCTCCATATTTTACCGCACCTACGTCTCTATGTTTACATTCTTGTCATCGACTTTTTCATGAATACTTTTTTTTTTTGCAATTTTAATTTCATTTACACTTATGAATATCTTATTTATATTCTTCCAAGTTGTAATGATCAAATAAATATATATATTTTTTTTTGCTAATAGATCAAATAAATATGCATGCATTGTTGTCATATATATATGGCTATAAATCATTTTAGATTATTGATTTTTTATTATTTTATTTGAAACTTTTAGTTCTATATATCTACGGATAGCAATGTCTAAACTTTTGATTCTTTGTTAAGATGGTGTTCTGAGATCAAAGATTCCCCTCCTATAAGAAGGTGTTCTGAGATTAAAGATTCGCCTCCTAAATTGTGTATTCTTTGCAAAAAGGAGTTCACTTATTCCACTTGTGAACATATTATAAATTGTACTTATAAAAAACATTCTGCAGTTAAAAGAAAACATCAAATTTAGAAAAATTGACTTTATGAAAACAATACCTACTGGCTAGTTAGTAGTGAGAGCATCTTCATTCATGGTTCTTAATTAAAACAAAAAATACAAGTAGTTTAATATAATTAATTACATAAATAACTAAATTTTTATTTTGAAATAAGAATTGAACAAGTTGAGAATTGACAAGTGTTTATTAGGGTTTGAAAAATTGATCAAATGTTATCATTCATCGTCTTCTCTCTCTTCAGCTTTTCTTTGTTTAGTGGTGAGAACTTTCTATGAAAGTGCTCTAACATATTTGGTTACTACAACTAACATTTTTATAATTGACTTTATGAAAACAACACAATCTACTATCTACATGGACTGTAGAATACAATTAATATTAGCTTATATAGAAAGTCTATACAAGTAGCCGTTAGTATCTCCTTGATTACTCTCTAATCATTATTGTATATTCTCTGTATATTACATTCCTTGTATTACTCTTTCTCTGTATATATAAACAGAGCACCAATACTCAATAATAATCATCCAATTACATATCTCAATATGGTATCAAAGCTTAATAGGGACTAATCCTAATTTTCTTTTCTCTTCTCTCTTTCTACGCAGCCTCCTCTCTTCTCATTATCTTAAATTCTTCAATTTTTCTTTTTCTTTCACCTTACGATATGGCCTCTGAGACAACGACAGAACGTACCTCTGTCTTCAATGCTCAAGACCCCCAAAGCACTCTTCTCTCAGTCAATATGTCCAGTGTGACGAAGCTTACCCATCAGAACTATCTTATGTGGGGACGTCAAGTTCGAGCACTACTCGAAGGTCATGAACTGCAGCAATTTATTGATGGATCTGGTGTCGCTCCTGCTCCAACGATCCAAACAGATGGGGTCACCTCTCCAAATCCAGCCTATGCGCCATGGAGACATCAAGATCGACTTCTCTATAGCGCTATCATTGGTGCCATATCCTTACCACTCCAAACGCTTGTCGCTACTTCCGACACTACTAAACAAGTGTGGGACTCTCTTGAAGAAACCTTTGGTAAACCGACCAGAGGCCACATCCAACAGCTGCGACAACAGATCAAGACATGTTCTAAAGGCACCAAGACGATCACCGAGTATCTGCGTTTCATGAAGACCAAATCTGATGAACTAGCGCTCTTAGGCAAACCTATGGATATTGAAGATCTCAATGAATATATTCTTGGTGGTCTCACTGAAGAATACAAACCGGAGATAGATGCGGTGAATGGACGTGATCTTCCCATCTCATTCAATGAACTTCTGGAAAGGCTTCTCAATCGAGAAGCTATGATTCTATGTGCTGAGCCAACTGCGGTAGCTCCAATAGTTGCTCATGCCACAGACACTCGCCAACGCTACAACAATCGTAATCATGGCAATAACCAGAACCAGAATCGCTATCAGCAGCATACTTCACACAACAATCATCACCACCACAACAATCATCATCAGCCAAACAATCAGCCGCAGCACAACAATCGTTTCTCCAAGCCGTATCTTGGACGCTGTCAAGCCTGCGGGATTCAAGGCCATAGTGCGAAGTACTGTCCAGAGTATTGTATAGTTAAGGGGAATAGTTCAGGCGCACAGACATGGAATCATCACCAAAATCAACAGTCTTGGCAGCCACGAGCAAATGCAGCCTTCATGTTTGACCCCTCAACATGGCTCCTCGACTCGGGTGCGTCCCATCACATGACGTCTGATCTGGCGAATCTCTCTCTGCACACTCCTTATCATGGTGGAGATGATGTTCTTCTTGGTGATGGTTCTGCATTGCAGATCACACACTCTGGTTCTACTTCTCTTCCTTCATATACAAAACCTTTTTTGTTAATAATATTTTGTGTGTTCCCTCTCTTGACAAGAATCTCATATCTGTTTTTCAATCATACAAAGCTAATGATGCTGCTGTGATTTTTACTCCTACGTATTTCCAAGTGAGGGACTTACAAACAGGGGTCCTTTGGCTGCAAGGCAAACCTAAACAGGGCACTTATGAGTGGCCAAAAGTTCAAACCCTTGCTCCACCTTCTCTTGCTTTTGCTTCAATAGTTAAAACTACTCTTACGGATTGGCATTCTCGTTTAGGTCATCCGGCTTTACCAATTCTTCAGAAAGTTATTTCTCAGTTTGATTTACCCATTGCTTCTAATTTTTTGTTGGCTCAGCCATGTTCTGCTTGCTCAATTAATAAAATGCATAAGTTACCATTTTCCACTTCTACTTTACAGTCTCAACATCCTTTAGATATAGTTTTCTCTGATGTTTGGTCCTCTCCCATTATGTCCATTGATGGTTTTAAATATTATGTCTTTTTTGTAGATCATTTTACAAGATACACATGGCTGTACCCTTTAAAACAAAAGTCACAGGTCTATGAGGTATTCATCAAGTTCAAAAGCTTAGTAGAAAATCGATTTCAACATAAGCTTAGAACACTATACTCTGATAATGGGGGTGAATATATTGGCCTTGCTAAATTTCTTTCTTTGCATGGCATCTCACATATGATAAGTCCTCCACATACTCCTGAGCATAATGGTATTGCTGAGCGACATCATCGACATATTGTCGAAACAGGTTTGGCTCTAATGTCGCATGCCTCCATCCCAAAAGAGTATTGGACTTATGCTTTTGTTACAGCAGTATATCTCATAAATAGAATGCCTACGCAGAACTTAGTTTTTTTTACTCTTTTTCAAAAACTGCATGGTCATGCTCCGAACTTTCATAAATTGCGCATTTTTGGTTGTTTATGCTTTCTTTGGCTCAAACCCTATGCATCTCACAAGCTAGATGATAGGTCAAAACCTTGTGTTTTTCTTGGATATTCACTTACACAAAGTGCATACTTGTGTTTAGATAGAACTGAAAATCGCATATATACTTCTCGTCATGTGATTTTTCATGAATCTGTGTTTCCTTTTACTACTTCATCACAAATTATTTCTGAAGTAGAAAGTATTGATCTGCATACTGTCTCTTCTGCTCATGTCTTTGTTATTACTAAACCACCAGGCTTTGTTGATAAAGACAATCCCACAGCTGTGTGTAGACTCCGTAAAGCCATTTACGGACTCAAACAAGCTCCAAGGGCCTAGTATAATGAGCTTCGCAAATTCCTACTTCAATCAGGATTCAAAAATTCTCTTGCGGATGCTTCTCTTTTCATCTGCAACAGCAATGGTGTTATGCTCTATATGCTGGTATACGTCGACGATATCATCATCACCGGAAACAGCACCTCTCACATAAACCGGTTTATCGATTCCCTTTCTCATCGTTTTTCAATTAAAGATTTAGGAGACTTATCGTATTTCCTAGGCATTGAGCTTACTCGTTCATCTCATGGATTGCATTTATCTCAACATAGGTACATTGGTGATCTTCTCCAGAGAATGAATATGATGAATGCCAAGCCAATATCTACACTGATGTGCCAAACACCATACTCTCGTTGTCCTCGGGCATGCCACTTGATGTTCCCACACAGTATAGAACTGCGGTTGGGAGTTTGCAGTACCTCTCACTAACAAGACCAGACATTTTCTTCGCAGTCAACAAGCTCTCATAATTCATGCATCGTCCCACAACAGAACATTGGACAGCTATCAAAAGAGTCTTGTGATACCTTTCAGGAACCATGTCGCATGGTGTCTTCTTCCCTACAAAGACCAGTACAGCTTTACATGCCTTCACAGATGCAGATTGGGCTGGGAATAGGGACGACTATACATCGACTGGAGCCTACATTGTCTATCTCGGAAGTCATCCTGTTGCATGGTCCTCAAAGAAACAAACCGGTGTTGCTCGTTCTTCTACGGAGGCAGAATATCAATCAGTTCCATCCACTGCCGCAGAGCTTTGTTGGATCACTTCCCTCATGACGAAGCTTGGCATTCCACCTCAACAAACACCAGTTATTTACTGTGACAACATGGGTGCCACATACTTAACAGCCAACCCGGTTTTCCATTCAAGAATGAAGCACTTAGCCCTCGACTACCACTTCGTACGACAACAGGTTCAAAACCGGACAGTTCGAGTCTCCCATGTTTCCACTCATGATCAACTAGCAGACGTGTTAACCAAACCTCTTTCAAGACCGCGTTTTGAAGGCTTCCTTATCAAGATTGGTCTTTCCTCCGGTGGTCCATCTTGAGGGGGTGTATTAGCTTATATAGAAAGTCTATACAAGTAGCCGTTAGTATCTCCTTGATTACTCTCTAATCATTATTGTATATTCTCTGTATATTACATTCCTTGTATTACTCTTTCTCTGTATATATAAACAGAGCACCAATACTCAATAATAATCATCCAATTACGTATCTCAATAATTAATATTTTAGAATGCTAGAAGTTATCAGTTTATCTACAGTTTGGTTGAATTAATTCAACTAGGTTATGGTTAGACTTGGTTAGGTTCAATATGCACACAGATAGATACGGAGAGGAGCATCTAATTAATTGAACCGCAGACGTGTTTAAAAAGAAAGAGAGAAAGATTACCATAAAAAGGGAGTTTCCAAAAGATGGTTCTGATGTGAAACAGAGCCCCATCCCTCTCCTTTTCCCTTTTCTCATGAAATATATTGGATGGTCCTCCTTCAATGTCCACCACCTACTACTCATCTTCTCTTTTTTCTTTAGTTAGTTTTCAATTTCAATTTCAGTTTCAGTTCCTATAATTTATAAATATTCATATCTATTTATATGCATGTATAGAGAATAAAAAGTGTGAGTTATATAGCTGTCGAGTATTTCCGTTTTGACAATTGGTAGATAATTTATCTGTTTTTTATATATGTATAAATATATTTCAGCTAAGAAAAACTTGTAAACTTCTGTGTTTCTGCAAGTGGGGTCTTAATACCTTCAAAAAATAGTCCTTCAAATGAAACTGATCATAAACCAAATTTGAAAGAGAGATGTATTTTTCAAAAACGACAATTATTAGAAAAGCAGAAAAAAAGCAGTTAAGTGATACTGAGATCAATAATAATATATAGTATCTCTTCAAGAACAATATCTCATTACCCACTTCTCCTTTGTGCTGATCTATCATAAGCTTTAAACCCCAGGTACGGTTCTGAATATTATACAATTTATATAGAATAACTCTAATATACAAGATTTATATTCAGAGTTCTTTTCATTTTCATTTTCAATTCAATATCTGATCCTTTGTTACCTAGATTTGATATGTTTATTTATTATTGTTTACAAAGAGATTTGATCATTTTAACCCTAAACCTAAGTTTTGTACCCAAATCATATGATCTATCTTTTGGTTATTCTTGATCTGCAAAATGATTAATTTGATCATCAATCTTAATTATATTCTCTATAACAATCTTTTTTTTTATTAAGCTTTGCTCTGATCAATCTCTCTCCCTCTTATTATGTTATTTTATTCATCTGGTGATATCACAGAATCAATGGAGGAAGGTGGGAGTAGTCACGACGCAGAGAGTAACAAGAAGCTAGTAAGAGGGAAGATAGAGATAAAGAGGATAGAGAACACAACAAGTCGTCAAGTAACTTTCTGTAAACGACGCAATGGTCTTCTTAAGAAAGCTTATGAGCTTTCTGTCTTGTGTGATGCTGAAGTTGCCCTCGTCATCTTCTCGACTCGTGGCCGTCTCTATGAGTACGCCAACAACAGGTACGCTTCTCCTGCACCTTCTTGATCTTTGCTTTCTTGGTTTATTACTACTACAAGAAAATCTTAGTTAAATGTATGGAGAAGTGACTTGTCGAGTCAAGATTAGGGTTTTTGTTAATTTACAATCCTGGGTTTTTTTCCCATGCCAAAAAACAAAATCCTGGGTTTTCTTGTTTTCCTAAATTAAATATCTCTCTAGAGCTACCATAACTATGTGTGTGTGTGTGTTTGTGTAAGCAAATAATGAAGAAGGAAGAAAGCTGTCTTGTCTTCTCAACTTCTAGTTAGCCTTCTCGTTAGCCTTTTTTGGTGTCACTCTTTTTCTGCAAATCATTGAAACCTGATGCATGCCAGCTTCTCCATGAAATTTCTTTACTCAAATTAATACTAGGGTTTAATCAGTAAACAAGTTGGGTACTTTCTTGACACGAAATAGCATGTATATTATATAAATATGCAAGACTTATGTAACCCTCTGTCTAGTGTAACTTGGGACAGAGCCTAATGATCAGTTGTCACTAGCTAGGGATCCCTATAATTATTTAATCTAGCCCCCCAAAGGCAAATGAAAACTGAAAATTTCATATTCTTGAGTTGGTCTTGAGAAATATAATATGTGGCTGAAATAAAATTGTCCTGGTATGCAAGTTCAGAATTTCAACTCTCTTTCTAAAAAACTGTATATATATAATATGTAACCGATTGTTTACATTTATTTTTAACTTTACCAAAGATGTAGTTAGAGAGGATTATGTATAACAATATAAATGCAGTTTTTAGGTTTCTAATCTAAAATGAGTTGCTACAATCTATATATATTTGATCTAGAAATGGGATTTGTAATAAGGTTTAACATATAATAATGGGATTTCTTAATTTCTCTTCACAAGTCGCATATATCTTTTTGTCTCATATATACATCTTTTGTTACAGTAGTTGACGAAGAACTTCAAATTAAACAATAAACACACATGACTTTAATTTGTCTAACATTGAAATCACTCATCGTCTGTTGAAAAAATAATATTGATATTAATACATAAGCCATTGCTGAATGTATACATATGTAGTCCTTGGATATATTAATGAGAGGGAGATAACTCGGAGAAGTGTCAGAACTCGAAATTGTACGGGCCAATGAGAAGCTCTGGCATTCTGAGCTCCATTTATTTGTTATTATCTCTAAAAAAATTACTGATCCTTTAAGCATATTGTGATGAAATTGAATCATATAATATGCATGGACGTTGTTGTGTACTCCTCCTAATTACCAATTTGAAATCATACTACTAGTGTAATACTTAATTACTTATATCCTTACTTTTTATTTTGTCTCAACGTCAACTATTTCATTAACCGATAAATTAGTACAAAGTATTTGACCACACCAATTTGACCACACATGCAACAATGCATCTTAGTAACACACTGGAACACTCACTAGGTGATTTCTTACTCGGAACCAGCGCAACCTGAGTACATTGCTGCATTTTTCACACTTATATCCTTACTTTAGTTAACTGCATTAGCAGCCATTTATTATTTGATGTAAATTACCTTGGAAAAATATGATACTTCAGCCTGACATAATATGTTTGATTGAAATTCTCTTCATCATCCTGGCAATCAGAGACTGGTCCAAACTTCAAAGCCACACATTCCTTTCTTGTCGATTTTAAGGTTTTTGGCCGGGAAAATAAACTTTCAAAAACCCTAATCAAAGTACAGTACTTACTATGTTTAAGAGTATGTTTATTAAATTAAATCTAATAGGTTCTCCAACTTTTTAGCGTGAAGGGTACAATTGAAAGATACAAGAAAGCTTGTTCCGATGCCGTTAACCCTCCTTCTGTCACCGAAGCTAATACTCAGGTACCGTTCTTTAGTTCTTTTATTCCCCCTCTCTTTTTCTTTTTCTCATCTTTTTTTTATGATGACCAATTAACGTTACAAAAAAAATTAAAAAAATTTGGATGGGTTCATGAAACGTTTTGGTGTTTGTATGCATGGAACTCTGAAGTACTATCAGCAAGAAGCCTCTAAGCTTCGGAGGCAGATTCGTGACATTCAAAATTCTAACAGGTAAATAAGACGGTCTTTTGGTTTGATCACTACTTCTCTATTATTGATGTTGTTTTGATTATTTAATGTTGTGAAATGAAAGGCATATAGTTGGGGAATCACTTGGTTCCTTGAACTTCAAGGAACTCAAAAACCTCGAAGGACGTCTTGAAAAAGGAATCAACCGTGTCCGATCCAAGAAGGTACTTACCCTAACGTCTCTTTGTCTCTCTATAACTTATATAGTTTTCTTACTCTTATAATGAAAATCTCGCAGAATGAGCTGTTAATGGCAGAGATAGAGTATATGCAGAAGAGGGTAAGTAACGTTTCTTCCATATCTTGCACCGTCTTTTTAGGTTTTTGAGTTTCCTATAAATCGTGTAGGAAATGGAGTTGCAACACGATAACATGTACCTGCGAGCTAAGGTTAGTCTAAATCTCTCTTCTTTACATCATCGCCTACCCGAGAAGATAACGTGTGTAACAAACCAAACTTTGATGTTCGGTCTTTGCAGATATCACAAGGTGCGAGATTGAATCCGGAGCAGCAGGATTCGAGTGTAATACAAGGAACAGCGGTTTACGAACCCGGTCTATCTTCCCATGACCAGTCACAGCATTATAACCGGAACTATATTCCGGTTAACCTTCTTGAACCGAATCTACATTTCTCCGGTCAAGACCAACCTCCTCTTCAACTTGTCTAAGTTTTAAACATGAAAAAAAACACTTGTTTCTTCCCCTCAAAACGGTTGTTCAGAGAAAGACACTAAGAGTAACTTCTTCTCATGCATAGTTTTTTAGGTTCCAATAATAATAACATAAATAAATCAAGTGTTACAAAGATACAAACTTACAAACATCTATCTTCTGATGTGTAGCTATAACTAAACAAAATACATTATACTATTTGAGATCACAAAAAAAACTACATTTTTTTTTAATTATAGAGGGGTATACTGGCCCCACAGAATAAACTAGATATTCATAAAGTCTAGTTTAATGTCCTTATTCTATATTACTCTTTAGTATATATGGACATGAGAGAACTATGAGCAGAGGCTGAAGGCTAAACCTACTTCCCTCTGTTCTCTCATACAGCTCCTAGTATTGCCTTTTATCGCCCGTTTCTTTTTTCATCAGTTCATGATTTTACATTTTCTAACCAAGATGTTGGAAGAGTTAACGTATCTATACCAGAGAGATCGCACCACAGGGTTGCTAATCTCTAGCCACGGTTTAGCTGGACCGCTGAAATGTAAAACCGCAGCAGATTTCAGAATCTCTTCAGGGGACTTAAAGGATCGAGATCCTAGTCCAGCTACGTGCCATGATGGGTCAAGAGACTGTGTGAGTCCTTTGAAAGCAAGTAGGGTTGGTGGTAAAGCTCCTGGTTGCCATAACTGTAGTCCAGAGCTAACACTCTGTAATCAAATCAAGATTTGTGTAACCAAGTTGAAGTGTAGCTAATATGATGAAGAGAAATGAGATTGATGTACATATATATATACTCACGAGTCTTAACCATGAGGAGTAAGCTTCTGTGATATTGGTTTGTCTCCAAGCTTTGAGATCAAAGACATTCATACCAGAAAGCCAAGCGCAGTCATCTTGACGTAAGTTTGATGAGATCAGAGGATGCGAGAAGTTGAAATAGTCTTTGTTTTTTCTTCCAGGGCAACAGTTATTTCCGCACCATGAATCAAAAACTGCACCAACAACGTTACCGTTGAGATCCGTTTCCCATAAAGACAAAAGGTCACGTTGTACTACTACATCATCATCCAACAACACTATCTTGTTGAGCTCTGGAAAAAGCTGTGCGGTCCAAAAAGAAAAGAGAACAGATCAGTTCTTTTTTTTTTAAGTCAGAGAAGAGTTGAGTGGAAGAAAAAAAGACTTTACCATGGGAATGTAGAAGCGAAGATGATTCAAAAGAGCAAGGCAGCTAGGGTTTAGAGCTTGCAAGGAGTGCTCATGAGTACCCTCGACGAAACTATAATCAGAGTCCTTCAAATTCTGATAATGACGTCTCCAAATCATGCGGTGAATCTCCAGCATCTCTTTGACCCTGACATTCACTTCCTGAGGCCAGTCATACTGATGAAGACCCTTTACTTCCACAACGGGTGACGAAGCAGAGTTGATAGCAAACCAAGCGTGCATAGGGGTATAGGTCTTCTTATCTGTAACGATGTGAAAGACGAACTTGTCTGGATCCACAGCGTTTTGTACAGTGGAAGATATGACGACAGAGGCAGCCAGAACATTGTCGGTCAAGATGACGACATGGTGAAAAGATGGGTCGGTCAGACGAGAAACGGATTCAGGTGGAGGCAAACGCGCTCGAGCCATTGCGTTGACAGAGTACTCTTCCGTTAACCTGAGGGAAAGGCAATGGAGGCTTTTGGGAATACCGTGGGAAGCTAAATGCCAGTACACTAACTCGTGATGCTTCGCTGATTGGACTTTACGTTCCATCTGCAACAGCTGAAATTTGAAAAGAACAAAATGTCACATGCTCAGGATCAACTCCAACAAAAAAACCTTTAATCATCCACTAGGTTAACGTACAACAACAACCTTCATCTAACCCATGATTTTTTTTTTTTTTTGAGATAGTTGATATAGTAAATATAATCTTACTATTTACCGAAGCTGACACTACCAGAGTATTGGTCAGAAACTTTTTTTAAGAGTGAAGCTAGAAAGAGACTTACTAGCTTCTTAGTCACGGAAGCAAACGCCTTTATATCACGGCGTTTTAACGTCATCTCCTTGACAAGTTCATCAAATGACTCCAATGAGCCCTTCTTTCCTATCCCATTACCGTCCTGACCTGTCTCTTCCACTAGCGCTCGTGTCAACTCTTCGCTAATTTTCTGAAAGAGGCACATAACACGCATTTGTCATACAATGAGTTGTTTGCTAACCAAAAAGCTGCCATAAGTGTCTTTACATCAACTCATGACACAAAACAACAAAAGGGAAACAGTGCATTTGATCCGAAAGAAAGCCTTTTCAAGTCATCTATTGGAATTATCCGTCTGTCTCGTTTCTCTTTGTTCCTATTTGTTGCTACGTATAAAGGAAAAAGGAACCAAGTGGCTATTGATTTTCTCGTGGCAGCTTAATCTGCCACGTCACATGTTAGCAAACTGAGTGGAAAGTTGAAACTCCTGCATATATCCAAGTGATGTCTTACTACGTTGGTTTTGGCATCTATAGCAATCCAATTAAAGTCTCCGAATATATTTGTTCCCTTCGCTAAAACTAATTAGCTCACTCAGTGAAGCTTCTAATTAGACACTCTCTAGGGCATGCTATGTTCTAACTTCTAATCAAGTAAGAAAGGTAAATAGATGACAAGAAACCACTTTGTGGGCTCGTTTCCGACAATCACACATGTTGATATCAGACCAGAGTTTATTCAACGGCATTAAATAAAAAATGAATCTATCAAAATCATTCTATATTTACCAAGATAAAAAGAGGAAAAATCTAACAAGTGTCTGTTTCAATCAAAGTAAAAAATCATACGAGAAAAAGTCATTGCATGGACAAGAAAATGGAGCAAATCACCATTCACCCTAAGACTATTATTACTTTCATCTCAGACAATGACATGAAATGATCACGTATCCACAAGGTAAGAAGGCTCACTATACGACACCAGCAACACTAACGTAATACAGCTGGAAATTACTTTTTCCCCCACACAAAACAATCATATTTTTTTTTTCTCTTTAGTAGCAGCACTATGGCAAGTGCTGAATTTGTTCCGCCCCCGCCCCCCCATCATAAACGTTAATGATTAAAAAGCTTACTAAACCGAAATAATCACATGAAAAATATCTTAACGTATACGATATACTTGTATAACATTTGCCGACATAAAAATTTACAATGAAGATCATGTAGTATTTAATAGTGGAGAGTAATACAAAAAGCTTACCAGAGATGTGTCGCCCCCACTGAAAAGTCTCAGTCCCATGCAATCTGAGGATACACAGAGTAAAAAAAAAGTAATAATATTAAATTTACAAATCATACGAAAAATTAATACATGAACAAGAATCACAAGCACATGGTATTCAATACGAAGATATATTAATGATATAATCCAAATCAAAGGCAAACATTTATTAAATTCACACTTTGCAGCAACAAATTCACCATCACAAGATATTGTACTAAATATTTGCCAAATCCATTGACATTAAAATTAGTCTGGAAGTTGAGAATAATTAATTAAGGTGACCATTTTTAATTCACATCTTCTCAATTTTTTTAAAAAAATTATGGCGGTTTTCACTTTAATTTATTTTCTAAAATATATAAATATTATTTGAAATGATAATCCCCAATATAAATATAGAGTAATACTCTTTTATGTTTAAATATAGGTGAATGTTATTTTTCTTTAATTTCGAATTTTCAATTAAATCAAAATGTAATAGTAATCTTTATTTGAAAGAATGAGAAGGAAGTATAGTACCAAGTGGAGAATCGCAACCGGAGGCGGATTCGAGGACGAGAAACGCGAACCAAACGAAAACAAAAGGCAGTACGATCGCTAGCACCAGCAGCAACAGTAACAACGTCCGACCAGAGAATCTCCGCGCCGCCACGCATCCTCCGCCTCCTTTCCCGTTACCTCCGCCGGGATTCGATATGGTAACCTTCTTAATCCCAGTAGCCGATATGTAAAACTTCATCTCTTCTCACTGTCTCTCCACTTCCATCAAGTCCAAAACAGTTAACACACCACGACTCTCTGTTTTCCAGATCTCCGACACTGAAAACAAAATTTTACTAAACAACCTAAAACCAACGAGGGATCCGGATGAAGAAGCTTGAAGATGGAAGACAATCGCGAATCCAGAATTTGGATAAACAATCGATGGATGGATTAACGAGACTCGACGAAGAGCGACAGCGTGAGAGGGACTAGGGTGTTGATCTTGTAGTACGATGGGAATAAAAACAACATTCAAAAATGATTTTCTGAACAAGCAAGCCAAGGGGACGACACATGTATATATTTTCACCAATATTATTCCATCATAATAAATTTATTCTTTATAATATTTTGAAAAGGAATAATATAAAATACAAAAAGCCAGAACCAATGCCGCGTTCAATTCAGCGGGAATTTAGCCCATATATATAAATGTCTGTGTAGATATAATAATATAAAATGTTTTTTTTTTGTTTAAAAATATAAAATATTTTGATTTTCTGTATTAGTTTTGATTTAATTGAAAACTGCTTGACAATTTATATTTTGATTGGTTGAAATAATTTATATAAATAATATTTTTTGAAGAAAATTCTATTATTTATGCTGCTTTTAAATAAAATATCATAAATTATAAAAGATAAAATATAATATATGATAATTTATATACAGTTTCATGGTGGAAATAAAAATAATTAAGTAGTAATAGTTTACTGACAAAAGTTCATTTGAGATCAGACATAAGCTCAATTTAATATTTAACTTTCAGTAGAAATTAAACTAAGATAATTGAACATGAATAAAATGTGTGTTTATTTGTTGAACTAAAACACGATTGAACCGCTAAAACAAATACTAACTTTTATATTTCCTTGAATTGGATTAATAGTTGGTACTTATTTTCGAAAAATAAATATTAGTTCAACGATTAATAGATAAATTATTCAGTAAAATGGATTATGAGAACATTAGGAGTAAATAAAATCATAAATACTTACCAATAAATAGATAGTGTAATCGCAGTTGAAAATAACAAGAATGTTCTCTTCCACAATTGATTTTGTTATTTTGTGGAGTCACACCGACACATAGCAGAGAGGGTTCGAGTGTGGGAGCCCCCCACATGGAATTTAATGGGGCGCTATTCCTGGAGATCACCGTCCTTTAATTGCTCTGTTACTTATGGCAATGGAGTAGGTAGTTAACCAAGTTTTGAGGATTTAGCTAATTGCAGTAAAAAGACACAAGATTACTACCAAACTCTAAAAGACATTAGACTATTAATTATGTGTAATTATAACAATAGGAAGGGCACTCAGACAACTTGAGTGATGTCGTGCTATGCTATGGAGTATTGTTTTCTGCCTAGGTGGTGTGAATTGTCAGGCATTTATGTTCACCGACCTTGTGTTTTGTGTTCTTGTTCATATTAGTGTATATACTTAGTTACTATACGAGTATAGGAACTAAGTATATACACTAATAGTTCATGATTTGAATGGTTGTAGTTGAATAAGACAAGTGATGATATGGATTTAAGACGAGTGATGATATGGAATAAGACTTATATATGGTTATTTGAACTAGTGTAATAATTAAATAACTTCAGATTATATACTTCGATGGTTCAACTACAACCATGTAGGTTTGCAAACTAAAAGTCTAGGTCAATTTAAAGGGTATAAATTAATAGATTTCACATTCTGTTGAGTGTCATTATTGTTCGATATGGAAAAATGAACATTAAGATTTCAGAACCAAAGTGTGGCCAGAAAAACCAAATATGTAATATAAACTACAAAGTGTGGCCAAAATGGATATAAACTACAAGTGTGTCAGCTATTTTGTTGCTCAAAAAAAAAAGTGTCAGCTATTTTGGATAACATAAATCATTTCAATTTTAGAGATTAATTTTTTTTAACACAAGCACGTTGTCGTTTCTGCATGTATTGGTAGTGCGTTTGCCAATGTTCCCTACACAAGTTGATAACTTCGGAAATTACATTCAATTATTCATGCAACCGAAAATTTTCAAAATCTTATCTGAAATTCACAACTAACCTATTATACATTTATTATACTCCACTGTCTCCATATGTTTCATTTTATTTGACGTTAAGATTATAAAAATGCAGTATTTGACGTTTTTAAGACTAGAAACTTGCACATGCATAGAGCTCGCAGTCTGAACAAATCTTTAGCTGGTTTAGATCGTACATGGGATGAATGGTTTCAGATTTTCATGTTTTAAGATCCTCGTCCTTTTTCATGGTAATAAAGTGGAACATGTAAAAATTTGGTACTAATGCATGCCTGGTCAGTGAAAAATGCAAAGCAGACTCATTTCAAACACCATGGAAAACCTCAAGAGCCAAGTTGAGTAAAATCCCCCAAACAACCTTCTCTAGTAACTGATCTGAGAATGTTCTTATACCTCCAAATATGGATTTTTAAGAGGCTGCTGAATGCTGATCTATAAAGGCATGTTATAGGGCCTTGGTGCGAAGTATGATAGATTTCTGTTTTTACTCTCCATATCTTCCCAAAAAGTGAACTGTCTGATACTATTTCTAGTATCTTGCTTGTCTTGCAACATGCAATATTTGGTCTTGGTTTGGTTCTGTTACGCTGAGATGCATTGCTAGATATCTACTATTATGCATGATTACTGAGCTGCCGATTCTTTGTCCAATCTTATTTATACCAAGGAGGCAAAGACTCCATCACAAATATATTATGGATCTTTCAGTTCTCTAAATCTTGCTCCTCTGCATTACCAATGATTCGGATCCCAAACTTTGAATTACCATTTCTCACTTGGCCAAAAGTCAAAATTTCCATTACACAAAAAAAAAAACAAGGAACAGAGTTGTTGCTTGAGCAAACTGAGAATCCATCTTACAAATCTGAAGGATCCTTAACAAATGGTGTTACATCTGATACCAAAATGTGATCCACAGGCTTCAAACCTTTTCTCAACCAACGTTTCAACAAGGCCAACTCTAATCTCCTCACCTGTACAATTTGTGTTCCACCAAATAAGTGAAATTACTCCATTAGTTTTATACTATACAACAAGTTTTCAAGCAATCCGAGAAGCAAAATGAAGTGTGATGTAAACAAAACTAAAATGTTCTCCAGTCACATAAGTGTACAAGAGGAGACAAACACAACCAACCTGTCTAACAATGAAAGGCTCCTCAGCTCGACTCAACGGTTCAGTTAACACGGTTAGAAACCCGTTTCTGTTCCCATAAACGATATCTGTAAAAGGTCGATCACCCACCTGTGCCAAAAAAAACTTACACTTTACATACCACACATCTTATCTACCAAGCAGTTTCATCCCAAACATTCATCATGAAGTTTACTTTACCATGATTAGCTCTGAAGATGCGCAACCAAAGTGTTTCTCAACTTCTTCAGCAGTCCCCGCAGGCTTCTTTGTCCCTAAAATCATGAATTTGAAAACAGTCTTGATCAGTTATCAAGTTAAACAAAGCTACAAAACCAAGAGAATCAGAGTAGACACAAGTAACTTACTATGTCTCAACACTCTAATCCCTGTTTCAGCCTCCAATGCTTTAGCTTTCGAATCATCATGATCATATTCCGTAAGCCCTAATGTACAAAGACATTTAAAGTTAGCATCTTTCAATCAACCAAACAACAGAAAGATCCAAAATTTCACCTGCTGAGTTGCTAAACACGGCGATGTCATGTCCGAACACGGCCTTACACTGCTCAATCGAAGGCCTGAGTGGTGGCCAGATCGCTAGAGAGTAAGGAGCAGTAAGTGTGTTATCTTTATCGAAGACTACACCCTTGAACCCCCTTTTCTTCAGCTCTCCCCAATCAATGTAGCGTAAATCTCTGACGGAAACATGGGGAAGAACCAAATGACGGTCTTTTACGATTACGGAGACGGAAGAAACGATGCCCTCTACGTTGATTCGTTGCCCAAGAGCCGCTTTCAGATCTGCCCACCACATGTTCGACGAAATTACCAAGTTTTTACTGTCGTCTTCTACGCTGCGGATAACTAATTCGACCGGTTCTCCGTCAGAGATCCGGTTAGAGAATCCTGGGTCTTCGGTTGGAGAGCTGAATTGGTAGAGGAGAAAGGAATCTTCGAAAGTGGGTGGTAGAGGAAGGTTCTGCTTTTGGATTCGATGGTTTGTCGTTTGCAGAGAAGAGATGGGTTTGGTGGAGCAAGAGATGAGATTATTAGGGTTTCGTTTGTAACGAAAAGGGGGAGAAAGAAGGAAGCTTTTGGGGATCGGGTAGTAGAAAGCAGTGGAGGCAGCCATCGATGGGGTCTGCATCTCACCCTTCTTTATAATATTCTTTTCTTTTTTTTTTTAAAGTTTTATTGACCAAAAAGTAGTTGTGAGTTGTTTATCGAAAACGAGAAGAAGCTCCATATCTCTTGGAGTGCTTGTTTTAGACAAATAGATCGACTCTTTTTGTGTTCCACACACTTTGCTATCCAAAAATATAAACGGACAGTAACAAAAGTGAGTTTACCATTCCTTCCTTATCTGAAGCTGTGTTTGGTCTTTTCTAGCTATGGGCCAAAGGCGCACCAAAACAAGCGCTTCTAAGACTTAGCCTCTGCTTCTTGCGCCATGGCTTATAGGAAAGCACAGATATGAAGATTCTTGGTCTTGATGCAATCTACTAATCTACAATGAGTTGCTTCATTTCTTGCAGTCAGACCTTTGATATGTTCTTCCAAGAACCACTTTCAAAAACTGTCACAAATATATTAAGTTTTTTTTCTTTCCTCATGGACTTGAGATGAAGAAGCACTGGTCAAGCAAAACGTGTTTCTCTCTGAAATCCAGTGAATTGGAAAGGAGAAAGACAAGTAGAAGTGATAAAGCACAGTTACGAAATTCATTCGTGGCATAACCAAAAACTGAAGTTTTCCCAATCAACAACAAAAACATCATAAACCCAAAACAAAGTTACAGTCAAACCTGTATAACAATCCATTCTTGAATTCAATCTTTGGTCATCAGTTATTCCTCATCCGCTAACAAAGTATTAATCAAAAAAAAAATCACCTTAGCTTGGAGTAGCAGAGGAACGCGGACGCTGCAACCAAACCAACACCAACCCAATGGCCACCACAACTCGGTACTTTCTCTCTCTGATACCAGGCTTCATGGCTCTCTCTTTCAACTCAACTATCATCTCCCTCGCTTCACCAACTCCTTTTTCTTCAACTCCATTTCCTTCTCTCTTTCCTCAGCTTCGCTCACTGTCCCCTTCGTCTCAAACCTACATTTCTTCAACTCCTCTCTATTCTTCACCACCTCCAGATTCAAGTCCCCAACTTTCTTCTTCAACTCGTTAATCTCCTTCTCTTTCGCATCACCTTTCTCCCTCGTCTCCTCTTCTAATCTAACCTTCTTTCTTGCTCTTCTCCTCCACTACTCTCACTTCCAAAACCCCAATCTTCCTTTCCAACTCTCTAACCTTCCTCTCAACCTCAGCTCTATCTTTCCTTAACCCCTCAGCTTCCTTCTCACACCCTTCCAACTTCTCTCCCTTCTCCAACAAGTAACAACTCTTCCTTCAGCTCAGCAACTTCTTCCACCCCCGCCAACGAAGCGTTGAGATCTTCCTGAAGACTCAACACCTCCGCTTCGAGCTCAACAGCTCTGGTGGAAATAGACTCAAGAGCCTTCTTCTCTTCCTCGTAGTCCTCCATCTCTTTCTCCATTTCTCCGATGCTCTGATTCATCTCCGCTTCCACGCGTTTCATCTCCTCGATTTCTCTCGTTAGCTTCTTTAACCTCTCCTTCATCTCGAGATTCTCCCTCGTGAGCTCCTGACTCTTGTTCTCCATCTCAAGATTCTCCCTCGCCGCGCGATCCTCAGCGTCGCCGTGGATTATCACCTCAAAGACATGAACAATTCAACGGGTAAATATAAAAAAAGAAAATCAAAATCAAAATCTCAGAGTTAGAGAATCAGTCACTCTGACATTTTCAAGGAAACAATGCGATACAGAGGATAATTTCACTAATTGAGAAGGAGAGAGATGACTAGAACCTCGAATTAAGAGACAACAATAGAGTTTTCTTGAGGTGGTTCCGTTCACCTTGGGATTTTTCCACGCAGAGAAAACGACCAACTTAATCTAATCAGATTTTATCGGTTTATTTTCCGAAACAAATGGCATTGAGAATTTAGGCTTTGGTTTAATCTCAGGTAGGTAGGTAGGTAGGTGGTTAAAGAAAAGTCCACTTGGCAGCATCGTTTTACTGATCTCATGTTATATGGCCCATTAGTAATAAGGCCCAAGCTGTTATGGCTTTTCACCAAATGTATAAAACTAACAACTCAAACCATAAGTTAAACTTGGTTCGGTTTCTAAATCGGCTGGTTTAAGGTTTTCATGTCTTTACCTGAATCGGTTTGAATTCATGGTCAGATTTTATGATTACATTCTTAAGACAACGACGTTTGGACTAAGATGGCCTATGTGATGAATTCGTAACCTTTGTCACTCTCTTCTCAAAAACAAAACATATCACTTTTGTTAAAAGGGCAACAAACTCAAATCAAACACCTGTTGGAGAATCAAAGGAAAGCAATCCATCAATAATAGTAAATGATTCAGATTACAAGCAAGAAGAAGAAACTACAGTCTTAGTTGAATTTGAGACAGGTTTTCAAGCAAAGTTAAAACACAAACTTAAACTGCAGGCCAAAAAAAAAAACTAGGATTATGGTTTTTCTTCTTCATATGCGGAGCTGGACATTGCAACTCGATAACTTGTTGTAGAGTTCGAACATCTCCAAGACACGTTGGTTTCCTCCTACCCGTGTAGGATTATTATTCTCTTCAGCAGCATAGACCTCCATCTCCTTCAAACATGGAAAATAGTCCAAGAAATGCTTTATCATCGCCATCTCTTCCATTGTTCCTTCAAACCCATGGACCTTCATCACTTTTACTGGACAAAGTGTGAGTGAAAGTCCTTTGTCCTCCCGAGAGATGCAGCAGCAAACATCCCCACACTTATCTGTCACACGGTGCACGAGACCCTAAAGGTACAAAGGAGACCCTTTAAGAGAAGATTCAAAGTATTAAACATGGACTATAGAATACATGTTAGTTGTTTTTATTATCTTAATGACAAGAGTTTCTAAATTTGGACAGTTCCTTAGAAGAGCTGGCATTGCTTGCCATCCTCTAGACTTGTGACTCTCAATAGCTAATGATTTGAGGTTGTTGAAGACTGGCATCGATTCAGAGCACATAGAAAGCACCTGAAAGCAAGACAAAATAATTTTGGAATCACATGTTTCAAACCTATACAGAGAGAGATATTTCAAGAGGGAGAGAGAAGAGAAGAGTGACCTCAAGAGTATCAGGAAACAAGTCAAGATTCGGAGCATTTCGTAAGCCATGAAAGAAATTCCACACATTTCGTATGACAAGACCTCGATTCCACCTATTACTAAACCGGAGAGCAACTTGGTTGTCAAACCAATCAAGATCTGGTTCTCTAAGTTGCTTGATATGCAGTTGACTTAAGAAGAAGTCGATTTGAGCATCAACCAAGTTTCCCATATTAACTAGTGGATAGTCCGATGCAACAAAACCAGAGCACTCAAAGTGAAGGAGACTTGGCGTATCAAATGATAAAGCGTTGAAAACAAAGATTGAGTTTATTGTTAGGGTCTTGAGGCTCGCACTTGACACTGTGACATCCATACCTTTCCACACTACATGAGTCAGAACCAATTCCTCAAGGGAAGGTAGAGCATGAAGCAGAATCTCAAACTCACGTGGACAAACGGGAACTGTGTCAAGAATCAGAGTTTTAAGCAACGGTAAGAAAACGCGACCAGCAACCCAACCAACACCAATCCCATAGTTTATTTTCAGCTGATAGTAATCCCCAGGGATCTTTAGATCAAGATGCAGAACGATATTTAGATCAAGATCCGAAACACCACGTGCTAACACACTGCTTATCCAACCATCCAGTCGATCTGTGTCAGCCACAGGAGCATACTCAAAGGGATAATTTTTTAAGTGGAGAGTTACCCTGCAGCACCAAAACTCTATCCACAAAGTCCATGAAGCTCTGTTTAATGTCTTCTCTATCCCGCTTACCCTCTTCCGGATGAAGAAACACAGAGTTATCAATAGTAAGAGAAGGGACAAATGGCGAGAATTGATGTCAAAGCAGCCTCCTTTGTAGTAAGCAAAGACAGAATATGACAGAGAACCCCGTCTGGTAGATTGCTAACGTGATCTATTTTATTTTCTCCCAGGAGGTTGTTGAATGAACTACTCCAAAGATTGATGCTTCTGATTTTTGATATTTTTGTGATGGATGCTTTGATACCAAATTATTTTCGAGCTTTTGTATTTGATATTTCTGCTATTCAGAGATGGAGTCTCAACAGAAAAGTTTAGATGTATACAAGCAAGCTCGCCTAAGTCTTATTTCTTCATGGATGCCTTATGCATCTTTTTATATTACAACGGAGGCGTTTAAGAGGATAAGATTGAAATCTTATCTTGGCCAATCGAAACAAAAAGAAAAATAGAAAGATAAGATTACATTATTGATTTTTTTAAGTGGTTACGAGTGGTTGCCGACCTAATTTTCTCACATGTTTATTGTTTTTGTCGGTGTTGCTTCGTCTTCTATTATTGGGTCATCACTGGAGTCTTCTTGGGCCTTTTCTTCTTGGGCTTCTTCTGACTTGTCTGTACAGATCGGGCATTTGTGTTTTTCGCTGATCTTGTCCTGTAGCTGACTTTTAATGAGTAGTCTACACATTGTTTGTTGATATTGCAGACTTTTGTTGATCCCATTGTCCCATATTTTGTAGACTAACGGGCCTATAATTCTTGGATGTCGAATTCTTTGGTTGATTTGGTGAGTAAAAGTGTTGAGTCGGATTTGTAGTTGAGTCGGAAGAAGTTGTTCATGTAGACAAGTTTTCTGAGTATTCCTATGGTTAATTCAGCATCGACTCGAACCAGGTCGTCTTCATCGTAATGAATGTTTGCTGCACCATCCTTGGTTGGATATTGCTCGTTACTGATCCCCATTATTATTAATTTGATCGCTGGGCAGCTTATTCCTGTTTGGTTGAGTTCTGGGTGGTTGCTGTAATACTGAAGAAATACTTCCTTTCCTTTAGCATATCCTGAAAAATATCTTGTAATAGCTGTTTTTAATCCGATCGGAAAATGTTTTAGCTGGTAGTCAGGTTTTCGTATATAAAGGGTTTCTATAAGTCCATATTCATGGAGGTTTTTTGTGAGTATTGGGTCTGTTTCGGGAAGTACTACTGCTTTTGGGCCAAGGCCTTGGTGGATTTTTGGGTATATATGTTTGTAGATGGTTTTTTCCGGGTAGGTATTTATTTCTTCGAAGTATTCGAGAAAATTTTCCTTGGTTAGTTTTATCTGTTCAAGGATGGCTTGGGTAGTGTCTATTTTGGCAATGGTAGGAATTTTTCCGATAGGGGTGAGTCTGGTTACAGGTTGTGGTTGATTGTTTCGTCCTCCTCCCCCGAGAAGAAGTTGATCCTTGAAAGAAACGGCTATTCCTTTTTGTTTCTGGACCGAGTCGTCAAGCGCCTGTTTTGCGTCCTCAAGGTTGCCATAGCTTTTATGAGTGATATTTCTTCCTGTGATGAATTGTGAGGCCTTATGCCATACGTCGTATATTCCACGCATTGGGCCGTTGAAGATAACATAATATTTATGGGGTTTTTTAGTAGCTGGGCTTGTAGGCGGGCTTTCTGGTAATATTATTGTTTCACTGTTTTGGGTTTGGTTTTTTAGTGTTTGGATAGTAGCTTCAAGTTGGGTAATTTCGTCTTGGAGTTTTTGTAGATTTTCTTTTTTTCTGCTTGATAGTATTCTCCATCATTTTTATCACTGATTCCATGGTTCCTGAAAATATTGCCAAAATGGCTAATTATTGTCCGAAGACTATCTGTTTCGTTGATAATCTTTACCAATTATCGATGGTTGATCTTTTATACTCAAGGTCATGAGTTATTTATTAAAATTATTTAATAAATTGAACCAGTCTTTCGACTGTTGATTTCGGTATTCTCGTGTAAGAGAATCTGCTATAGAATTGAGTTCTCCTTTTATATAGACTGGTATGTATGAGTATTGAGATAATTGCTTTTATATTATACTTCTGAAATCCTATCAAATATTTTGAGTCAGTTCTTAGGTAAAAGGTTATTGGTCTTAAATCTATTTGCCATTTTTTAAAAAGCTTTTATAGCTGCTAATGTTTCTAGTTCATGAATAGGGTAATTTTGTTGAGTTACTGTAAATGTCCCACTGTTATATTTAACTAGTTTTTCTTGTTTTAGACTTGTCTTCTGGGTAATCAATTCTTTTAATTTTTCTGTTTTCTCTAAGGCTCTATTAGTTAGAGCCGTAAGAGTTGTTCCCCAATGTGTAATACATGCATCTGTTGATACTATTAGAATGTCATTATCAGTCGGGTTATATAATTCTGGTAAATTTTTACACATTTCTTTTAATTTCTTCACTGTTTAAATATCTGTTTCTTCCCATTTCCATGGTACCTTTTCTGATATTTTTTCTTGTAACGATTTTCGCTCTTTTGCTATATTCTTAAAGAAACCTTGTTCTGATAAATAGTTAAGATTTCCTATGAATCTTTGAATTTGTTTTCTGTCTTCTAGTTTATTTGGAAACTCATAATGTTTTTCTAATATATGTTTTTGTGCGGTTATTTTTCCTTCACTAGTTATTTCTAAACCTAAGAATTCAATTCTTGTTTTTAATATCTGTGCTTTCTTTTTACTTAGTACTACTCCTTTTTCTTTACACATTTCTAATATTTTATAAACTTTTTCTAAATGGTCGTTTTCGTGATTTTTTGTGAATATTATAATATCATCAATATATGCCGAACTAAATTCTTCATATCCAATCAAATTGTTATCCATAAATTGTTGAAAAATTTCTGGTGCTTGTTTTAATCCAAAAGGTAAAACATTCCATTCGAAGTGTTTTTGAGGTGGACAAGTAAAAGCCGTTAATGGTTTTGTATTTTCATGGAGACGTATTTGCCAATATCCTGATTTTGCATCTGATGCCGAGAAGAATTTTGCTCCTCTAAGTTTTTTAATTAAAAATTATTTACGTGGTAGGTTTTGAGCGTTTCCAATAGTTGCTTCATTAATTTTTCTATAGTCTATTACCATTCTTCGTTTTCCTCGTTTCTGCTCGTTATGGTTATTAACATAAAAAGCTGGTGACGAATGAGGACTATAACTTTCTCTTATCAACTCTTTATTAAGTAATACCTTTGTTTCTTCTTTAAATTCGTTTACATCCTGTTCAATATATGTCATTTTGTAGTTTACTTTAATTTCTTTATTTGGGTCTCTTAGTTTTATTTCTATTAAAATATTATTTGTATTTTTTATATCTAATGGATCTTCACTGCAAACTTCATCAAGTTTATTTATTACCATTTCATTGTTTACTATTTTTACTATTACATTATTTATGTTATTTATTAGTAATAATCTTTTTGAATTATATAGGTATTTTTATTTCTTCCTTCCTTTAATTCTTTAGTTTTGGACATGTAAGTGTTATATGTTTTAGATGTTGACAGAAAGGTCTCTATAATTTTAGAAAGTTGTTTCCTAGTAAAAAAGATAGTCTGATATCATGTTTATATATACTTGGAATAATAAATATTTTGTTCATTATTTTTATTTTTACTAAGAATGCTGCATATTTTAATTCATGTTGGCTTTTATCTGCAACTGTAATTTTAGTTGGTTTTGGTAACTTCTTCCATGTTTTCTTGCTCAACATTTTTTCTTGAGCAATACAAAGGGTTGCTCCTGAATCTATATATGCTAGAGTTAATTTATTAGTTTCTTCGATTTCTATTTTTATGAATGTACTATTCGAATTCATCTGATGATCTAGTATAACTAGATTCTGATGATTCTGAATCAGTAGTAATTTTATAACAGTATTCTATTTCACTATCTGATGATTCAATAGGTTCTAACCCTATTTGATTTGCCAAATTTAAATATTGAATTTCTTTTTTATAGTTTTTTCTTTTTGGGCATTCATTAGCATAATGTCCAATTTCTTGACATAACCAACATTTGCAATTTTTCTTTACCTGCGGACAATATTTTTTATCAAATTTTTTCTTAAAATATTTTTTATTTTTATATTTATCATTCCATTTTTTTTTTTGTGGTTTATAATATTTATTATTGTATTTAAATCTTCTTTTATTATAACTTTTGTAGTATTTTGGTTTATGTTTTCTACGTTTTTTATATTTTTCTGGTTCATAGCCAAATCTTTGTGGTATATCTTCATATTTATCACAACATAGGTTAAACGGTCTTTTTGATTTTTTAAGTTCTTGTTTTTGAATACATAGATTTCTTATATAGTCTCTTAGTGATTTTATTATTCCTCCTAAAGAGTTTGCTACTAATCCTTCTGTTTTATTTTCTTTAAATTTCTTGCTAATAGTTTCGTTAAATGGTTGAGGTAATTTTTGGATAAATATATCCATGTATTTTTCATAATCTTCATGAGGTAGTTGATAATAATATGATTCATACTGACATATAAATTCGTTTAGGTAGCATATATCACATATCTCTATATTATTTAGTACATGCCTTACTTTCATTATTTGATCTTCGTCTTCATTAGTTTGTACATTTCCTAAGAGGTTTAATCCTCCGAGGAATTGTTGGTTAAGTGTTTCGACAATAGCTATTAGGATATCATTATGCGTTTTGTAAGTATTAATTTGTATTTTTACGGTGTCTTTTAAACTAGCTAAGAAGGTAAAAACCATTCCTGTGGTTCTATATATGAGCAGATTTAGATAACTTTCTGCATTTAATTTTGAAATCGATTCATCAAGTTGTAATTGTATTTGATGTTCAGCAACCCAAGTGTGAAGTCTAGTTTTTCCTTCTTGTTGTTGTACACAATCTAGACCGAGAAGGTCGTCTCTCATTTCTTTTGGTTTAAAATGTTTATATTTTTCATATTTTTCATATTTATCATCTATTGTTTTAAAATATCCTTTTTTGTTTTTAAGCTTTTCAATCTCATTTTTTGATTTTTCTTCTTTCTTTAATTTTTCTTCTGGCTTTAACCCACTACCCCCCCTCTTCGAGAGGATGCAAGAGCTTCTTATCGGGTTCATCTTCTGAGGAGTTATCAATAATTACTTCGTTTTCTTCCATAACTGGATTATCTAGTAGTGTTATCTGTTTCATCATTTCTCTTAATTCATCCATACTTTCATTTATATTACTCATCTTCCTACTCTTATTATACTAGTTGCGGCTACTGGTTGTCGAAAATCTTTATTTTTTATAAAATATTTTTCTAATTCTTCTATAGTTATGCATTTATGCTTTTCTGACTCCTCTAATTTATGTTTAAGCTCACCTAGTTATTTTATTTGTCTATCATTTAATTGCTTGTAGTTGTCTATATTTTCTTTGAGTTTTTCATTTGTTTGTTGCATCTTATTTAAATCATTGTTTATTTTTTCTTCTATATTTTGTATTTTTTCAAGTATTATCTTTATTTGATCACCAATTTTTTCAGTCATAATTTTTCAGTGAGTTTATTCATTGTTATAGTTAAATTACTTACCATTTTTAATAAATCATCTAATTCTTGTAATCTATCAAGTTCATCTAAAATTTTTATTTCACTTTTTATATCATTAAGACTTTCTTGTATCTTAATTTGGTCTATTGATATGTTACTTAACATTTCGGTATGATTATTTAAAACTCCACATATGATTCGTAGTGAATGACTAATCTTTTGTTCTTCCTTTATGTTTGCACCTAAATTATATTCAGTATTTTCTGCCATATTTCTTTGTATTGGTATAATTCTTTCTTTATATGATATTCCTGGTATAGAATATAATTCCGGATGATGTTCTACAGTTTGTTCCATAATTCTATCCATTTTCATAACTTTTGATATTCTTCTACTATTTTGATTTTGTTTAAATTAATATTAACTATATCTTTTTCCATTTTGTTGAAATTGGTTGCTCTTCCATTATTTTTATTTATGATTTTACATATTTCAGCAAAATATTTGCTTCTTTTGTCTGTGCCTTCTCTAGATTTTTCTTTATCTTTTGCCTTTTTTATTTGGGACTTTTGCATTTTTTGTCTAATTTTTATTAGAGTCTATTATCTAAGTCTGCAAGGGAATTTTCTAATCTATTTAGTTTGATATTTACTGTTTCTAATTCTTTTTCTCGATGATTATTACTTATTCTTGTTGCACTCGTGCTTGGTTCAATAAATTTTTCATTCGAGTTTCTTGATTTAGAAACAGATGGTCTCCGTTCAATCAGTCTCTTGTCTCTTTTAGTTATTGCCTGATTTGGTTTTTCTAGTTTAATAATTGGACTAAATAAATTGTCAATATGTATCCCTTCAGAATTGACATTATAACTCACGCTATGAGATGAATTACTTAGTGCATAGTTTATTTTATATGATATCGAAAACGGGTGGTTTCCTTCTTTGAATAAATCAATCATTTTGAAATCATAATTTACTAACATGGATTTATCAAGGTCCCTGTCTAATAAGGATAAGGTCGTTTGGAGAGTAACATCAACTTTTACTTTTCCAAATTTTTGATTACATGCTCCAGATGCTATTATTTTATCTTGATTATCATTTATTCTATCATCGATTAATTCAAGGTCCATAGGGGTATCTATGCTTTCTCGAAATAATCATTTTATTATTATTTGAATAGTATTTATATTTATATATTTTATTGAGGATTTAATTTTGGAATCTTTAATCTTCTTTAATCGTTCATTTATTTGTTCTTTGTTGACCAAGGATAAGACGACTGTACCAGCTGTCTCATCTATTGGGATAGGTACTTCTCCCATCATAATTCCACAGAAAATATTATTTTTTCTAAATATTTTTGCAAAAGGATTATTTTTATTTTTAAAATTAGTTTTTTCCGATATATCAAAGTTCTCTTTTTCAATTAAAGATCTATGGATCAAAATATCTTGAAAGAAACTTTTTTCGTTATCAACATTTTTTATTACTTCCATTGATTGATTATCGAGATTTTCGAGGGCCATAAGTTGATAAAATTACCCAAAATAACAAGAATTTAAAGTTGAATTTTCTTAGGTTAAACCTTATTGGTAATTGTATAATGTTTATCTATATGAATTTCATAGTTCGTACCTGTCATGGCTCTGATACCAAATTATTTTCTCGCAGGAGGTTGTTGAATGAACTACTCCAAAGATTGATGCTTCAGATTTTTGATATTTTTGTGATGGATGCTCTGATACCAAATTATTTTCGAGCTTTTGTATTTGATATTTCTGATATTCAGAGCCAGAGTCTCAACAGAAAAGTTTAGATGTATACAAGCAAACTCGGCTAAGTCTTATTTCTTCATCGATGCCTTCTGCATCTTTTTATATTACAACGGAGGCCTTTAAGGGACAAATGGCGAGAATTGATGTCAAAGCAGCCTCCTTTGTAGTAAGCAAAGACAGAATATGACAGAGAACCCCGTCTGGTAGATTGCTAATGTGATCCATCTTCTTTCTCTGCACGAAATAAAGAAGAAGAGGTATGTTAAGTAGACAAAGCTCTAAGCTTTTTAGTGGGAACAAAGAGTACAAGTGTAAAAGATATATAAACACAGAAAGGTTAAATCATATATTCAAGTAAAAAAACAGAGGGAAACCCCAATTAACAAGGAATCTAACCAAAGGAGTAAACTTTGAATCTAAGAAACCCTCAGAAGAGAAAAGCGTCGGTAGTATCATTCAGAAGAGAGAGTCAAGCACGGCACCTACCTCGTTACGAAATGAAGACCCTAAGTTTAGGGCTCCCCCCCCCACCACACTCGAACCCTCTCTCTGCTATATGTCGCTGGTTAAACAAACGGAGATACGAACAGTGGCGGATGCAGAATCATATTTAGATGGGGGCACAACATTTTATTTCATTACATTTCATCGTAGGATTATAAAAAATTTCTTAAATTAAAAGTAATTACCGAAAGAAAATAAAAACTAGTTGGGGGCACATGACCCCATTCCTCATCACTTGCGTCCGCCACTGGATACGAAGAAAAAGCAAGAAAACGAATCAATTGCTCAAATGCTCTTGCCAAAAAAAAAAATTATTCTCAAATGGTCTGGTATAATTACTAGTCCAGCGTGAATATATTGGCTATATATGGTTTTCTTCCTGTTTAGATAGACGGTTAGATATTGGTTATATTAATATATATACTAGTACTTGGACCGGGTAACATGATAAATTTTATAGTTTATATTTAATAAAAAAAAAATTTTAATCATCAATTGTATCATCCATACTTTTAGAATATGTTCTATGCATATGCACAAAAGTATTTTTACTTTTTTGTGGATCAACATTTTATATAATGTATAGTAAAATTATTTTATATATTATTTAAAGTCTGGTGCTGTCTATTTTATAGTCTTCAACATTTATATGTAAAGTAATATATTTCTATATTAATTTATATTTTATTTATATATTATATACATGATTCTTTTTATGTGACTTTTTTGTCATTACTAATAAATAATGAAATATAAATATATAGATTTAAAATAATATTGTATTTTAAATTTAGTAAATGGATACCTAAATCGACTTAGGTAGTAGATTTATAATTGTTTGTGTCTCCATTATTAATTAGTTATTAAGAATATAACATTAATATACCTGAATTGATTTTTGTCATGCTTTTAAGGCTGTTTACTTAATCAATATAACATTGACTATTTTTCATGTTTATTAATTAGTTATTTTAAGTTTATGTTTTGACACTAATTATTTTTAAAATCAATTTAGGTATGTTATATTGTTGTTTAATTTGATAAAAAGATAATAAATGCTAAAATTAGAATTAAGTAGTTTTTATGTGGCATTAACGTATAATTAAGTATTTTTAGTTTAAAATCAACATAATATATTATTTATTAAATTAGAAAAAAACAAAATTATTTAAAATAAGCTTATTTATTATTTCAGTTGCATTGCTATATAAATAAGTTTTGGAAGTATTTCTTATTTGTACTTCTATTTTAATAAGAAAGAAGTTTTTTCTTCCGGTTTAAATCGACGGTTTGCTTCTATAGATGTTCTTCCTAAGAGTTTTAGTTTTCTTCTAAATTTGAAGAACCGAATTGAATCTCATCCAAAAAATGGTACCGAAGTACAAGCAAAACTGATTAAATATCTAAGTAAATCTAAAATTTTAATACAAAAAATATTTATAGTATCCAAAGATATTCATGTCCCAATTTTATACTTAACTATATTAATTATTTAATATTTAATATTTATATTAAAATACATAAATATCTAAAGGTTACTTAAAAATAGTAATAAGTAAATATTTAAAAATAACCAAAATCCTCAAAACACCGAGAATATCTGAAATACCTATTTGTTTTCTATGTATATATATCTAAATCAAACTAATTTTTATGTTAATTTTATTGTATAATATACTTTTATGGATTTTGAGAATTTTAAGATTATTTAAATTTTTTATATATAATTTTAACATAATTTAACTAGGTGAGGAAACCAAACCGAACTTAAAAGGATCTAAGTCAAAATTTACAAATATCCGAATGAAGTTTAAAACTCTAGTCTTAAAATCTAAATAGTCCCAACCCGAATATCTACACTGGTGGGAACTAAATTACTGTAGGCTACAATCGCTGGTTGTACGTAAAACCGTAAAGAAAAATTAGGATGCTTGACTAGTTCTAAGTAGTATACATGATTACGTTCTTTAAGTCAAAGTGTTCTTTATGTGAATTATACATAATGGACATGTATCAAACTATCAACTCGAATCATAAGTAACTTGATTTGGTTTCTAAATCAGTTGGGTTAAGGTTTTCATTTCAGTTGGAATTCATACCGGTTTATAACGATTTATAAATCAACCTATGAATTCATATGCCTAGAATCTCATGCAAATACTGAAAATAAATCTAGATCTTATGGTAACGAATATACCTGGTTATTCGCAGCGAAAAGATGAATAAACCAAATCGAGATGTCTAGCACTCCAAACGTCGTGCCTCTACCGGTATCCATACGCACACAAACTGGATCAGAACGGGATGCTAGTGCCGTCGAGATCAAATCTCACACAAACCTTTTTTCTCTTAGTTTTTAGGGTTTCACGTGAGATCGCTGCACTCAACAATAGTCACATCCTCCTTTTCTTTATAATCATCATTATAAACATAATTAGGTTAATGTGGACTAAGCCCATATCCTTATTATTAAGGGGAGTGCACACACGTTCATTGACGTGTACGTATGTCATATATTTATATTATATACACTATATAATATAACATATAAAACCCAAATATATTTATAGTTACGATCTAGTTTGTTTAGGTGTGTGACCCTGTAGGATCATATAATATTAGTAATGAATTCTCAATTCATAGATTATAAACGGTTTCTAACAAAACATTATAAACACCCAATATTATACGATTGTCAATCTCGACACTACGATTTTAACAAGAGTAAGTACAAATGATTTTATTACATTCCCAACAATCTCCCACTTGTACTAGAATCATCTATTCTCATAATCCTTTTGTTTCTATATCTCGATCTCAGCATAAGGCAAGAACTAGTGTCATCCTTATTAAGTTAGATCACGTTTATCGAACTCTGATTTATACTGATAAAACAAATGACTGACAATCACCTCGTTTGAGCACGGCCATGCATTTTTCAGTATCAAATCTTCGATAGGCCCAGAAATATTTATCTCCCGTTATATGGAGAGACAAATCCCATCTTGTTCCATCCCTGTTCCTTAACAGACTTCATAGAACACCTAATCAATGCCTTTATAATCACCAGTTACGGCTGACGTTTGACAAGGTCAAAGTGAACTAATCCATAAATAAAAAATCATGACGAACTCAGGTCTAAGGACTATACTATATAGTCGTAATGAGAAACTCTCATGCCACTCATATAACAATCTTGTAGAGTTCCCATAGCGGGTCAGTCCGATCATGTGTTCTCTAACACATATCCATGTGATTGACTTCAATACCACATATTGAATGACTCCATGAAACTTAGTCATCAATCACCTCACATACTAGCCATTCATGGTCATTAATGTCCCAGTTTAACAACTTTGACTAGGGACCTCAGTAATTTATAGCATGTTTCACTTATAGGGTTTCATGATCAAGTCACGTACTTGATGACCTATAAGAATGATATAAATCATTTTGGGACTTTTATTTAATTATCCAATAATAAAATAAATCTGAAACAATTTTTTTAATTTTAAAACATAACAAAATGTATGTAAACCTGAACATCATATCATAAAAAAAAAAAAAAAATCTCCCACTGGAATCAAGATCACATCTTAAGAAACTTTATGCCTATAGCAGTAGTATGACTCTCATGCTTAGGTCGTGGAAGAGGTTTAGTCAATGGATCAGCAACATTTGCATCCGTTGAGACTCTGCTAATCTTCACATCTCCTCTATCGACGATATCACGAATGAGATGATATCTCCTTTGAATGTGTTTGGATTTTTGGTGGGATCTAGATTCCTTTGCCTGTGCGATGGCTCCATTGTTGTCACAATAGAGATCCACTAGGTTAGAAATACTCGGAACCACACCCAGTTTAACAATGAACTTTCGAATCCAAACAGCTTCCTTTGCTGCGTCAGAAGCAGCAATGTATTCAGCTTCAGTTGTTGAGTCTGCTAAGGTGCTCTGCTTGGAACTCTTCCAACTCACTGCTCCTCCATTAAGACAAAAGATGAAACCAGATTGTGATCGGAAATCATCTTTTTCCGTCTGAAAGCTGGCATCAGTGTAACCACTCACAACAAGTTCATCACTTCCTCCATAGACCAAGAACTTATCCTTAGTATTTCTCAAATACTTGAGGATAGTCTTGACTGCTGTCCAGTGACTTTCACCTGGATCAGATTGGTATCGACTCATCATGCTCAAAGCACATGCAACATCTGGACGAGTACAGAGCATGTCATACATGATAGATCCTATAGCAGAAGCATATGGGATTCTACTCATGCGCTCTCGCTCAACATGTGTCGACGGACACTGAGTCTTGCTGAGAGTTATGCCATGAGACATCGGCAAGAAGCGTTTCTTGGAATCTTGCATCTTGAATCTATGCAAAACCTTATCGATATAAGTATCTTGACATAATCCAATAGTCTTATTTAATCTATCTCTATTGATTCTTATTCCAAGAATATATGCAGCTTCTCCCATGTCTTTCATTGAGAAACAACCTCCAAGCCAAGTCTTTACAGAATTAAGCATAGAAACGTCATTTCCAATGAGAAGTATGTCATCTACATACAACACTAAGAAAACAACTGCGCTCCCACTAGTCTTGTTGTAAACACAAGGTTCTTCTTCATTTCTAATGAAATCAAACTCTTTGATTACCTCATTAAAACGAAGATTCCAGCTCCGAGATGTTTGCTTCAAACCATAAATGGAACGTTGAAGCTTGCATACTTTCCCAACATTTCCAGGGACTGTGAAACCTTCAGGTTGTGTCATGTACACATCCTCTTCGAGATTTCCATTAAGGAAAGCTGTTTTCACGTCCATTTGCCAAATCTCATAGTCATAATGAGCAGAAATTGCTAATGGAATCCGAATGGACTTAAGCATTGCAACTGGTGATAGGTTTCATCATAGTCAATACCATGAATTTGTTTGTAACATTTAGCCACCAATCTAGCTTTGTATATTCGTATATTACCATCCATGTTAGTTTTCTTCTTGAAAATCAATTTACACTCAATGGTTTTAACACCATCAGGTAAATCAACCAAATTCCACACTTTGTTTACTGACATGGAGTCCATTTCGGATTATGCGGCTTCTCGCCATTTATCGGAGTCTAGGCCCATCATAGCTTCCTCAAAGGACGTAGGTTTATCACTCTCTATTATCAATAGATCATGATGATCTGTCACCCAAACCCCATATCTAACAGGTTCGTGACGTGTCCTTTCTGACCTACATACCTCAGGTTCCACAGGTGTAGATTCTATGACTCTTCGTAAATCTAATTGATCATCTTCCTGAGAGGATGAAACATTTTCCTATGTTTCTCGAACTTCTTCGAGTTGTACTTTACTCCCATTGTTCTTCTTAGAAAGAAACTCTTTCTCAAGAAAAACGCCACTACGAGCAACAAACACTTTGTTCTCAGTGGAGTTGTAAAAGTAATAACCTTTGATTTCTTTGGGATAACCAACGAAGAAGCATTTATCAGATTTTGGTCCAAGCTTATCTGTAAATATACGTTTGACATAAGCATCAGAACCCCAAATTTTCAGAGAAGACAAATTTGGAACCTTTCCAGTCCACATCTCATACGGAGTCTTTTCAACTGATTTTGATAGACATCTATTCAGCGTAAACGCAGACGTTTCTAGAGCGTATCCCCAAAAGGATGGTGGAAGATCTGCATGACTCATCATGGATCGAACCATATCTTATAAAGTTCTATTTCTCCTTTCGGACACACCATTCCATTGTGGTGTTCCTAGAGGAGTGAGTTGTGAAACAATTTCACATTCTCTCAGATGATCATTAAACGCTTGACTCAAATATTCTCCACCTCGATCAGATCGAAGAGCTTTTATTTTCTTGTCAAGCTGATTTTGCACTTCATTCTGAAATTTTTTGAACTTTTCAAAAGATTCAGACTTATGTTTCATTAGATAAACATAACCATATCTACTGAAGTCATAGTTAATGTAATGAAGTACTGATAGTTTCCTCTAGCATGTATACTCATTGGTCCACATACATCAGTATGTATAAGTTCCAACAAGTCTTTGCCTCTTTCACCGTGTCCAGTAAAAGGAGCCTTGGCCATTTTACCCAATAAACAAGATTCACATTTTTCATATGATTCATAATCAAATAAGCTCAAAAGTCCATCACTATGAAGCTTTTGAATGTGTTTCTCATTTATGTGGCCCAAACGACAATGCCAAAGAAAATTTTGATTCGTGTCGTTAGACTTGAATCTTTTGGTACTGATATTATAGACAGGCACGCTTTGGTCTAGAATATAAAGTCCATTCTCTAATGGACCGCTGCCATACGATCAAAGGAACAACACTTATTTTTGATCGAAAAATGAAATCCTTCCAAATCCAAACAAGGAATGTAAATAATATTCCTACTTATAGCAGGTACATAGTAGCTATTCATAAGTTCTAAAACCAAGCCTGAAGGTAAAGACAAGTGAAATGTTCCCACGGCTAATGCAGCAACTCTTGCTCCATTTCCCACCCGTAGGCTTGGTTCGAAAAAGCGAGAGTTTTTGTCGCCATGGCGCTAAGGCGCCCAAGGCGATGCCCTCAACGCTTAGAGACACCCTTGCCAGGCGAGGTACATAGATCCCTAGCTTTTCTCGCTTTTTCCTCGCTTTTGCAATATCCATAGAGCGCTAAAAGCGGCGTTTAGTTGTGCATACACAAAAAAAGAAGATTTGCTTAAAAATGTACACTTACAAAACGGTTTTGTCAGAATATTTAGTATATCTAAAAGTATATACTCTTCTCACGTATTAGGCGTGTATAGGAGGGTATCCACAACCCCACTAACCTAGGATGCAATCCCACTAACCCTAATGTCTTCTCCTATATAAGAACCATACAAACCTGAAAGTAAAACTCATTAGCTTTTCCTCTCTACAGCTTACGGCAGTAGCTTATCATTTGCAAGGTTTTATGATCTTTTCTTGTTTATATCATAGTTTCTTCTCCGTATGTTAGTAGTTTTTCATTAATATAAGCCTTGTTTGTTGATCATGTCGACTCTGTTTATATCAGTAGCTTCTTTTAAATGTTAGTTTGTCTCGTGTATTGTTTATAGTTAATAGCTTATTCTCTTTCCACGTTTTTCTATGTTGTAGTTGTGATCATGTCTGACGCTGGAGCTGGATCATCTCATGGAGGGTCTCAAGGAGGAGGAGGGTCTCAGGGAGAAGGACAACAAGTGGATCCGGGAAGGAAGTATGGAACCATTGTTAACAATAACGCCAACCACTGGAAGTGTATCTTCTGCTACAAGGTGTTAACTGCTGGGGTTTCACGATTGAAACAACATCTTGTTGGCGGGTACAAGAATGCAAAGAAATGTCCAATCTGTCCAGAACATGTTAGGGTTGAGCTGCAGACCTACATGGCCAGAAAAGTTGAAGAAAGAGTAGCTCTATCAATGCAGTACCAACCCGTGGTGAATGAAGATGATGTGGAGGACTTGGATGGTGATGATGAACCAATGCGAAAGGCTACCAAGAGGAAGCACTGTGGTCCTTTGGACAAGTTTGTGATGTCTACGCCTCCAGACATCTTGAAAGGTAGAAAGGATAGGAAAGGGGTGTTTGGAGCTTGTGACAAGGACTTACGAGACAAGGTGTGTGGCGCCATAGCAAGGTGGTTCTTCGATGTTGGGCTTCCTTTCAATGCTGTCTCTCATGACAGTTTCAAGGAGATGACAAAGATTATTGGGCAGTATGGTATGGGGTTAAAGCCTCCTTCTCAGTATGAGCTCCGGTTCCCTTTACTTCAAAGGGAAGTCGCCAATGTTCAAGCACTGCTGGCTCCTAACAGGGAAGAGTGGGCAGTGAAAGGATGCTCAATCATGTCTGATGGGTGGCGTGATTCTGTGGTGCAGAAAGACATCGTCAACTTTCTGGTTAACTCACCAAAAGGTTCTGTGTTCATCAGGTCCAAAGAGGTTTCTGAAGTGGTGAAAGATGCTACAATGCTGTTCAAGCTACTTGATGATATGGTTGAAGAAGTTGGTGAGAAGAACGTGGTTCAGGTTGTAATTGATAATGCCTCAAACTACGTCAAGACTGGAAAACTTCTTGAAGCAAAACGCCCACATCTCTTTTGGACTCCATGTGCTGCGCATTGTCTTGATTTGATGCTGGAGGACATTGGAAAGATAGCTGCGGTGAAGACTGCAATGAAGAAGTGCATGTTTATTAATGCGTACATCTACTGCTGTGTTTCTCTTGTGAACATGATGAGGAGGTTCACAGATCAGAGGAACTTGCATTGACCGGCTGTAACGAGATTCGCCACTTCCTTCATCACCATGACCCAGTTTCACCTTCAGCAAGCTAATTTGAAGAAGATGGTGACTTCAGAGGAATGGGAAAAATCAAAATGGCCCAAGGAAGCAGGAGCAAGGAAGCTGAAGCAGTATATCCTTCAAGAAGGGTTTTGGAGAAACATAGCTTATGCTCTGAAGCTAACTTCTCCATTGGTGAAGGTGCTACGGATGGTTGATGGCGAGAAGAAACCACCAATGCGGTACATTTATGCTGCTATGGATAGAGCAAAAGAAACTATTGCTAAGAGTTTTAAGTTAAAGAAGGTGAAGTATGAGAAGGTTTTTGAGATGATTGACAGACGCTGGGACTGTCAGCTACATCAACCACTTCACGCAGCAGGTTATTTCCTCAATCCAGCTGTTCATTATGCTCATCCTGCGGATGTTTGTTGTGAGGAAGTGGAGCGTGGATTGTATAGCTGCATCACAAAGCTGGTCCGAGATCCTAATGTGCAAGACATGATCATGGTGGAGCTTGAAGTTTTTAAGAATGCAAGTGGGCTCTTTGGTCTTCCCATGGCGATTAGGCAAAGAGAGATTAAGTCACCGGGTAACAAGTCTCTGTTTTAAGCTTTGTATGGTTTCATATATGGTTCAAGTGTTTAAGAATGCTAACTTATTTTTTTTTAATGTTTTAATAGCTGATTGGTGGTCAAGCTACGGAAGCTCAGCTCCTAATCTCAGAGATTTTGCTGTCAAGGTCCTTAGTCTAACATGCAGTGCAAGTGGCTGTGAAAGAAACTGGAGTGTGTTTCAACATGTAAGTTTGTTATAATCTCTAAATTTAAATTGAACTTAATGCTATTCATATGTTTGACTAAGTTCTGTTGGAAATAGCTTCATACCAAGAAAAGAAACAGATTAGCTCAAAGCCGATTGAATGACATGGTGTTTGTCAAGTACAATCGTGCTTTGCAGCGTAGGATGAAAAGAAATGATGCAAAGGATCCAATTCTTTTGGAGGAAATAGATGATAGCAACGAGTGGTTGATGGGGAAGATGGATGGAAACTCCTCCAATGATGAAGATGATGCTTTCGTCCATGATGATGAGGACCTGACTTGGACTTTGGTGAGTGAAGCAGCCGGAGCTGAAGAACCAAGCTATGGTACTAGAGGAGCGAAGACTCCTCATTCAGCTAAGAACAACAAAGGGAAAGGAATAGCTACTTCTTCAACTCAGAGCAAGCGCTATGGTACATCAGCTCCTTATTTGGAATTGGTTGATGAAGATGATGACGTTGAAGAGGAGTTAGGAAAGGAAGATGGTAGCTTCTGGAAGGATTTGGAATTGGAGTATGAGGAGAGTGGTTCTGAATCTGAGTAGAGATTCTACTCGGATTGGTGTTTTTATTTGCTTTTGATTTGGTGTTTTATTTGCTTTTGAATTTGGTGTTTGCATTTGGTATTTTCAGTGTTTTGCTATTTGAACCTTTCTGTTTTATTATATGAAGCTGGTGTTTTTTATTTCTTACTTGTCTTTCTTAAGTTTTACGTAATATACTAATATATATATATATATATATATAAGTGGTTTTGCAGGTTACCTTGTTCTGTTGCAGGTAGACAAAGCGCGCGCTTTGTACCGCCATGGCGCTAGGCGCTAAGCTCCCACCTCCTCGCTTCTTGTCGCCACCCGCAATTTCGAACCAAGCCCGTAGGTCCACTTGACCTTTCTCCAAAATTCTACTGTTGCTTAGGCCATTCATATTCGTACAAATATGAGCACCGCAGCCGGTATCCAATACCCAAGAAGTAGAACCAGAAGTAGTAACATTTACTTCTATAACATAAATACCCTTAGACGATGTTTCAAAAGTCTTTTTCCTTTTCAGATCTTCCAAGTAGGGTTTAAACTCTTGTTTGAGAACAATTCTCGGGTTTCGATACCATTGAAGGAAATTTGATCCATTCAATTTGTCCTTCTTAAGGCATATTGGAATGAAAATGAGTTGTGAGGAGTTAACATTGCTTGAATAGAAGAATAGCGAATATTAATATGATGTTCAGGAATTAGAGAAATCTCAAACTCATATTATATTCAAACAATTTCCTCAAATGAATATAATAATCCAAGATCCATATTTCACTAAAATTCGAGTGAGCGTTGGCTCATCGCCCGACAGTTTAACTATTTAGGTAAACAACACTTTGCTAATTATATCAAATATAATTCTTGGTTGTCAGACGACATCTTATGTCTTATCCAACCTGTTTCTCTAAGCCCAAAACCGTTTTGATAGCCTAGTCATGTAAACCAATCTTAATTCATATGGTAACCGTTACCATCCACCTCACTCATATAATCGCAGACACCTTGCTTTGGCAAGCCCATCTTACAATGAAACGAGCCTTGATGGCTGATAAAATTGGGTAAACATCAAAAATATTTGAAATTTATTGATGAATAAATTTTAATCCAATTTACTTTTATATTTTAAATTTATATCTAATATAAAATATAAATATAACTAATACATATCTTATATGTACTTTAATTGGATTACAAATAATTAAAATAATTTTAATCTAATTAAAATAAATTAATTATTTATATATTTAATTTTAGAATTTAATCTAATTAAAATCTAGTCAAATGACCAAATTAATTGGACTGACAGGTTGAACCAATACTGAATCAATCGGGTTTCAAAATTTGCATATGCGAATTATAACAGTTGAAAATCACATGCTTTGAAAATCACATACATGTATGTATACAATAATACTTGTTAACCTTTAACAATTAAACATGCATGAGCACATTACGATACGTACACGTGCGACAAACAACATATGCAATTCATTGATATCTAGCTAGTGCATATTGCTTTATTCAAAGCACTAATCAACCGCACGAACAATTCTGGGTGACTATAAATTAATATTCTTGCATGAATCATTAATTTCACATGTACAGATTGAAAATATCTACGAATGTCAATTCAAATACAATTAATTTGAAACAATTTCAAAACGAGACGGGATGAGTCAGCTCTACTGGTTAGAGTCTTGGGGGCCAATTGTCATGCTTCCGGGTTCGACGTCAGTCGGAGGCGAACTGCTCATCCATGTCACGAAGCGGGTACTGGGCCTTCGGGCTCAGGACATACCCTCCCGGATGAAGCCGGCCCGCTGCCTGACCGGACCCAGGGAATGATCCGCGAAGCAGGGAACCTTTGGATTACCAAAAAAAAAAAAAAAAACAATTTCAAAACGAGCGATTACAATCAGATTATAATCCTACGATTTATATAAACACGATCAATAAACAATTTAACAATTGTTTTTCAATATCAATATATAAATAAAATAAGATTCGGTATTAAACAAGTAGGCTCTGATACCACTATTGGTGTTCATACCAATTTATAACGATTTATAAATCAACCTATGAATTCATATGCCTAGAATCTCATGCAATACTAAAAATAAATCTAGATCTTATGGTAACGAATATACCTGGTTATTCGCACCGAAAAGATGAATAAACCAAATCGAGATGTCTATCATTCCAAACGTCGTGCCTCTACCAGTATCCACACGCACACAAACTGGATCAGAACGGGATGCTAGTACCGCCCAGATCAAATCTGAGACAAACCTTTTGTCTCTTAGTTTTTTAGGGTTTCACGTGAGATCGCTGCACTCAACAATAGTCACATCCTCCTTTTCTTTATAATCATCATTATAAACATAATTAGGTTAATGTGGACTAAGCCCATATCCTTATTATTAAGCGAAGTGCACACACGTTCATTAACGTGTAGGTATGTCATATATTTATATTATATACATTATATAATATAACTATTAAACCCAAATATATTTATAGTTACGATTTAGTTCGTTTAGGTGTGTGACTCTATAGGATCATATAATATTAGTAATAAATTATTAATTTATAGATTATAAGCGGTTTTTAGCAAAACATTATAACCACCTAATATTATATGATTGTCAATTTCGACACTACGACTTTAACAAGAGTAACTACAATTGATTTTATTACATTCCCAACAATTTCTTTGCCTGAAGCGGTTTGATTTGGACTCATTGAATGATCTTACGTAGTATACATGAATATGTTCTTAAGACAAGTGTTCTTTAATCTTTATGTGAACTATACATGATCAACGAACCGTATACTTTCGGGCCAAGATAGATGGCTTACTTGTGATGATAGCTAACCTTTGTCACTCTCTTCTCAAAAAAAAAAAAAACCATTACTTTAGTAAAGTATAGACGACAACAAAAACGAACTCAAAACAAACACTTGTCAGAGAATCAAATAAAAACAAGCCATCGTAAATGATTCATAAAACAAGCAAGAAGAAGAAAGTCTTTTGAGATTGGTGCAGTTTGAGATGGCTTTGTTCTTCAGCCACTTCATATGAAGAGCTGGACATTGCAACTCGAGAACTTGTTGTAGAGTTCGAACATCTCCAAGACACGTTGGTTTCCTCCTAGCTGCGTAGGATAAATATTCTCTTCAGCATACACCTCCATCTCCTTCAGAGATGGAAAATAGTCCAAGAAATGCTTTATCATCGCCATCTCTTTCATTGTTCCTTGAAACCCGTAAATCTCTATCACTTTTACTGGACAAAGTGTGAGTGAAAGTCCTTTGTCCTCCCGAGAAATGCAGTCACAAACATCCCCACACTTATCTGTCACACGGTGCACGGGACCCTAAATGCAGAAAGGAGACCCATTAGGAGAAGATTCAAGTATTATGCATGGACTATAGAATACATGTTAGTTGTTTTTATTACCTTAATGACAAGAGTTTCTAAATGTGGACAGTTCCTTAGAAGAGCTGGCATTGCTTGCCATCCGCGATCCTTGTCACTCCTAATAGCTAATGAATTAAGGTTGTTGAACACTGGCAACGATTCAGAGCACATAGAAAGCACCTGAAAGCAAGACAAAACAAAACAATATATTTGGGATCACATTTTTCAAAACTAGATCTTCGCTTGGTCATATGCACCAGGAACTGAATTAGAAACCTGACCTCAAGAGCATCAGGAAACAAGCTAAGATGAGGAGCATTTCGTATGCCATGAAAGAGTTTCCACACATTACTATATCCAAGAGCAACTTCGTCATTATATGGTGCTCCAAGTTGCTTGATATAGAGTTGACTTAAGTAGAAGTCGATTTGAGTATCAACCAAGTTTCCCATATTAACTACTGGATAGTCCCATGCAGCAGAACCAGAGTACTCAAAGTGAACAAGACTTGGTGTATCAAATGATAAAGTGTTTAACCAAAAGCCTAAGTTTACTGTTAGGGTCTTGACGCTTGCACTTGACACTATGACATCCCTATCTTTCCAAATTACACGAACCAGAACCAATTCCTCAAGGGCAGGCAGAGCATGAAGCAGAGTCTCAAACTCGTTAGGACAAACCTTAACCCAGACAAGAACCAGCGTTTTAAGCATTGGTAAGAAAATTCGACCAGCAGCCAAAGTAACATCAACCCCACAGCCTATGCTCAGCTTAACTAGTGTGCTGCACTCAAAGCATTTTGGTGACATCGGATAGAAAATCCATTTGTCACTACGAATAATGATCTGTAGATCAAGATCCGAAACACCACGAGCTAGCACATTGCTTATCCAACCATCCACACGATCCGTATCAGCCACAGTAAAACACTTAAGGGAGAATCCCTTTAGGGGAGAGTTACCCTGCAACGCCAAAACTCTATCCACAAAGTTCATGAAGCTCTGTATAATGTCTTGCCTATCCTTTTTACCCTCTTCCGGATGCAGGAACACAAAGTCATCATCAATAGTAATACAAGCGACAAACGAAAGAAGGTTGCGCCACCTCTTGGCGAGAATCGACGTCAAAGCAGCCTCCTTTGTCGTAAGAAAGGACAGTATATGACACCGAACCTCGTCTGGTAGGTTGCTAACACGATCCATTTACTCTGCATGAAAGAATAAATATGTTAAGTAGACAAAGCTCAAAGATACAAACAGAGAAAGGTACCACTGTGCAGGTTATACAAACAGAGAAAAGCCCAATTAAATAACACAAGTAGAAATCTAAATATAGGAGGAAACTTTGAAGTAAGAAACCCCTAATCGAATCAGTAGTTAGCAGAAGAGATGAGTAAAGCTCGTTATTTACCTCCATACGAAATAATCAATCCAGCACCCAAGTTTTAGGTTTTTCACTGAGATGAGAGCACGCCCTTAGTTGCTGCTAGGCTCGGGTCTTCGGGTCGGGTTCGGGCCGGTTCCTTTCGGGTCCGGGTCTTTCGGGTCCTAAATATTTAGACCCAATAGGTACTTAGAAATTTTTGGTTCGGGTTCGGGTCGGTTCTTCTCGGGTCCTGGTCGGTTCGGGTCTATAATTAAAATACCCATAACTTTTCGGGTCCATATCGGGTCCGGGTTCGGATACCCAGTTCCATCAAATTAGTTGATATTTGTCATATATATCTAAAATTTTACAAAATAACTTCAATGAAACTATTAATAATTAAAATAAAACATTTTTAAACTCTAAACTTTACATTTTAAAGCTTCATATTACTTAAACAATATTACAAAATAATAACAAATATTGTTAACAAAAAATATTTCAACTAAATCATAAAATAATATGTACAAAATAGAACACAAAAATATCATAGTTTTAAATATACATGTTTTTAAGTCGGGTACAAATCGGTTCTTACCGGGTCGAGTCTATTCGGGTCGGTTCTTTTCGGGTCCGGGTCTATTCAGGTCGGTTTCTTTCAGTTCCGGGTCTATTCGGGTAAAACAATTTTAGACCCAAAAGGTACTTGTAAATTTTCGGTCCGGATCAGATATTTTTGGGTCGGTTCCGGTTCGGGTTTTCGGGTCCAGGTTAAAATACCCAGGCCTAGTTGCTGGTTAAACAAGCGGAGGAGATAGAAAAAAGCAACAATGAGTTGGTTTAGGGTTAAAATTTCAAAAATGAATTCTTCTTAAAATTTTATAAAATTGAGTTTTTTACAAAAAATGTTAAAAACCAAGATTTTTTGTTAAAATAAAAAAATATTCTGCCAAATCAAGTTTTTCCACCAAATCGATTTTTTCCACCAGACTCGGCAAAATTAGTTTTTCCGCCAAAACCGTAAAATCGATTTTTTTCAATCAAAACCGTAAAATCGAGATTTCCCGCCAAAATCATAAAGATTTTCCGCCAAAACCGTAAGCGAGATTCCCCGCCGAAATCGCAAAATCGAGAATGTCCGATAAAATCATAAAAATGAGATTTTCCGTCAAAACCGTAAAATCAAAAAATTTCGTCAAAACTGTAAAATCGAATTTTTTCGTCAAAGCCATAAAATCGAGATTTTCTGCCAAAACAGTAAAATCAAGTTTTCCCGCCAAAACCGTAAAATTGAGTTTTCTGCAAAATCGAGTTTTTTGCCAAAACCGCAAAATCAAGATTTTCCACAAAAACCGTAAGATCAAGTTTTTCCTCTAAAACAAAATTTCCTGCCAAAATCGTAAAAATGGGATTTACCACCAAAAATCAAAAACTGAGATTTCCCGCCAAAACTGTAAAATTGAATTTTTTGCCAAAACCACAAAATCAAGTTTTTTCGCCAAAATCACAAAATAAGCTTTTTTGGCCGTTATCACAAATCTTTAGATTAAAAACAAGAAATATTTTAATCAAAAACCATTTTTCTTTACTTTATGTTAATATATATGAGCCAATATGTATTTTGTAAGAGATTATACAAAATGTATTTACATAAAGAAGATAAAGGGTTTAAAAAGGATTGAAAAGGGTTCAACCCTATTTTACATATTTTGATAGATTCTAAAAAGGTTAGACTTCATTTAAGGCTGAGCTTAAATTACACAGGGAGCCGGGCTGGATAACCCTATATATAACATCCCAGACAAACAAGAATTGAGTTGAGCATAACTTGTCCAGTGTGAATATACGTTGGTTATAGATGGTTTTCTTTGAAGTTATGGGTGAACACAAGCCTAGTATTTCGTTTTCTTAGTATACTTGACTTTCAAATACTGTACTTGCTAAAAAGCTTGACAAAATATATACATACTTGCTAAAACATGATGTATTTTCAAGTTACTTGTAAATTATTTGCAAATTAATTAATAATTATCTATAAAGTACTTATCAATTATTCATTTGTTTGTAAGCTATTTGATATTTTGTTGGAGTTACAAACTAAATCTATATCTAAACTATACTAGTATTCGTGAAATGATTTTCGCATTCAAAGTTTCACATTAAAAATTAGACACGTCAATGTTGTTGTTACATTTAATGAATAATTATAAATTTATTATTTAGTTGATCATTAATAAATCTAATATAAATTAGCTCAAAAAATTAAATGAAAAACGTGTTTGGATAAAATAAGAAGATTAAATGTATTTATTTTCTGTTTATCTACATGTTTCTTTTATTATTCATTATTCTTTTATACTTACTATTGTATATAAATATAATGATTAGATTTTATCATTATACTAAAGTATTAAAGATATGATTATCAAATTAACAATAAATTTGATTTATATTTATCTGTAAACATGATATGTCATAATGTATTTTTCTAAATTATTAGATTTATTTTAATATTAAAATACTAAATATATGTACATAAGAAGTAACAATAAATTTGATTTATAGTTGTGTATTTACGTGATTTTTTATCTTAGTTTTTTTTTTCTTGACATCTATTTTGGTATTTTTCTTTTGTTATCATTCAGTTGCAAGAATAATATTTTTTCAGTTACGAAAAGTTTACACACAATTTAAACTGCAGGCCAAAACTAGGAGATGGTTTTCAAGCAAGTTAAACACAACTTAAACTGCAGCCGAAAACTAGGATTATGGTTTTCAAGAAAGTTAAACACAACTTAAACTGTAGCCCAAAACTAGGATTATGGTTTTCTTCTTTAGCCACTTCATCTGCAAAGAACATCGCCCACCATGACTTTGACTTTGACATTGCAACTCGATAACTTGTTGTAGAGTTGGAACATCTCCGAGACACGTTTACAAACTTCATGGTTTCCTAGCCGTGTAGGATTATTATTCTCTTCAGCATAGACCTCCATCTCCTTCAAACATGGAAAATAGTCCAAGAAATGCTTTATAATTGCCATCTCTTCCATTGTTCCTTGAAACTCATGGATCTTCATCTCTTTTACTGGACAAAGTTTGAGTGAAAGTCCTTTGTCCTCCCGAGAAATGCAGCCACAAACATTCCCACACTTGTCTGTCACATGGTGCACGAGACCCTATAGGCACAAAGGAGACCCATTAAGAGATTCAAATGTTAACTGTTTGTACATGTTTGGCAAAACGGGTTGTATTTATACCTTATAACAAGAGTTTCTAAATGTGGACAGTTCCTTAGAAGAGCTGGCATTGCTTGCCATCCTCGATCCTCGTCACTCCGAATAGTTAATGATTTGAGGTTGGTGAACACTGGCATCGATTCAGAGCACATAGAAAGCACCTGAAAGCAAGACGAGACAAAACAAAACATTTGGGAATCACATGTTTTAAAAACTAGATCTTCGCTTGTTCATATGCTCCAGGAACTGAATTAGAAAACTGACCTCAAGAGTATCAGGAAGCAAGAAATGATTCCCAACATAAGGTATGCTATGAAAGAGTTTGCACACCTTACTATAACGATGAGCATCTTCATCATTATCTGGTTCTCGAAGTTGCTTGAGTTGGCTATCACTTAAGAAGAAGTCGATTTGAGCATCAACCAAGTTTCCCATATTACCTACCGGATAGTCCAATGCAGCATAACCAGAGTACTTAAAGTGAAGGAGACTTGGTGTATCAAATGACAAAGTCTTTAAAGTATAGTCTAACGTCATTGTCAGGGTCTTGAGGCTTGAACTTGACACTGTGACATCCTCCATACCTTTCCACATTACATAAACAAGAAGCAATTCCTCAAGGGAAGGCAGAGCATGAAGCAGAGTCTCAAACTCGTTAGGACAAACCGTAACATGGTCAAGAACCAGCGTTTTAAGCAACGGTAAGAAAATGCGACCAGCAACCAAAGTAAGATCAATCACACAGTTCATTTTCAGCTTAACAAGTGTGCTGCAATCAAAGCATTTTGGAGACAGCTTATAAAATTCCCCTTTGTCACTAGGAATAATGATCTTTAGATCGAGTTCCGAAACAGCACGAGCTAACGCATTGCTTACCCAACCATCCACACGATCCGTATCAACCACAGTAAGACACTTGAGGGAGAATACCTTTAGGGGAGAGTTACCTTGCAACGCCAAAACTCTATCCACAAAGTCCATGAAGCTCTGTTTAACTTCTTCCCTGTCCTGCTTACCCTCTTCAGGATGCAGAAACACAGAGTCATCAATAGTAATACAAGGGACAAACGCAAGAAGATTGCGCCACCTCTTGGCGAGAATCGATGTCAAAGCAGCTTCCTTTGCCGTAAGAAAGGACAGTATATGACAAAGAACCTCGTCTGCAAGAATGCTAACACGGTCCATCTACTCTTCACTTAAGTAGACAAAGCTCAAAGCCTTAACTAACTCGGAACATTAGAGACTCGAATCAATAGTAAGCACTGAGAAGATGAGTTTCGGCGTCTACCTCGCTACGAAATGCTTAATCCAACAATGGGATTTTCACTGCAATGCATCCAGTGAGAAGAGAGCTGATGAGATTTGAATGTGGTTAAAATTGATGGTTTATCAATAAACGCCACCGGTTAAAGGTTAAAGTCTATGGTTTTGCTAAAACGTGCTTCCTGAGACTTGTTATGGTACTTGGCGACCAAATTAACTTAGGCTTTCTTGTCCTCATTTGGTTTTGGTTTGGACCGGTTTTGAACCCATAAGGAAAGTGATTGTTTGATCAGTTCATGAATTCCACAAACTAGGAAGAAAATTTGATCACTTGATTCAGTTAACAAATCAACTAAGAGCAATATTTTCATATCCGATCGAACAAGGAAATTCGATGACTGTTTGAATTTAGTTAAAATTTGCTATTAAAAACTTAATAAACCCGATAAAAGTCCTCAATTAATTTGCAATTCGACACTAATTGATCCGAAAAATGTAGATGAACCAATGTTATTTTTTATAAAAATAATTAAACTTTTGATATATTTTAGTAGTACATAAAATTAAATACACAATTTGATTTTTAACTCTTTACATTTTGATAAAATTTTACTATGCCATTTTTAAAAATGAAGAGAATAATGAAGACAACCAAAATTTATTGATAGGATTAAATATATTATATTTCCATTATTGATAATTTATTATAGTTTTGCATTTTTTTTAGATTTAAAATATATATTATTTGTTATTATTTATTTATTTATTAACTTTTAGCCAAAATCTTAATTTGGTAAAAAATTATTCAAACAATACGTTAATATATATTTTATAATGTTTTTAGAATCTATTTACTATATGCCATCCGTACTCGCCCCACATTGTTCATGTTTAACCAATACTAGAGATCTCGCGAGGATATTAGTTTTTACCGTTTTTATATATTGATATTTGTTTTTCATAATTAGTGTTATATATTTTAGATTGATCATAATATAGATAATTGTATTCAAAAGACCAGTATCGAATTGAGTAATATGGTTCATTTTTGTACAAATATCCGAACCATTTCAGATACATTTGTTATTTAGATATTTTTAGATTCCTATACATCAGAATTGAATTCCTCCAGACCCAGAATGACTTAACTCAAAAATCACACATAAATATATATAGTAGGTTGATGGGTCGCCAGGCAGAGCCTAATTTGAAAAAAACAACGATACCCGAAAAAACAACCGGTACTTAAATGGATAGTCAATGTTCATGCCTAACTGGTTTAATAAACTAATAAAAAAGATCATCTTTATGTGTTTCGCTAAATTAAGTGAAGTAGTAATAAATTTTTTTATTTAGAAAAAATAATTATATGGAGTAAAAAATAAAGTGACAATAACTGTAATACATTTTTATTATTTTGATTTAAGTTATTATTTTATTCACAAAAACATGTCTTTGAATTATTTTTTGGCTACGTAAATTTTCATCGATAAAAACTAAAATAAATATAAAAAAATTTAGTAAAACAAACTAAACCAAACGTTTAACCATATGCAAAATCCAGTTAGTTTACATTTTTGATTTTATAATTGGTACAAAGTTAATGTTGATTAACTAATAAATAAAAATCTGCACTATTATTATTATTAGGGAGAATTGCCAAGTGTGACTCAAAACTTGGAGTCAAACCCAAAACAATACCCCAACTTGGGTCAAAGGCAAAAGTAACCTAAAAGGCTATTGAAATTACAACTATCCCCTTGTGACCAAACAAGAAAACGGAATTTTTTTTACGTTTCTACCCCTCGCAAGTCGTCTGTTTAGACGACTTGAAAATAAGTCGTCCAGACGACTTAACTGAAAGTCGTCTGGACAGTTAGTCTTAAACATAATTTAAAATTTTTGTAAAAAATATTTTGATAAGTGAAAAATGGGAATTATGTAATTAACATATGTCTTAGGAGGTATAAATTAAGATAAAACAAATTTCAATTGTTTTCAGCATAGATGAGTGAAAGTAGTGAGTCATGATATTCTTAAGTTTATGTTTCATCAACATATGTTGTAGTATTGTATGTGTTCTTAGGGTTAGATTTTGGAAAACATTAAAACCGTTTTTGAAAATTTTTAAAATTACTTATGCGTGTTCATTTCTGTGTATAGTAAACACTATTTAAGTATAATTTGATTTTATAACGTGGTTAGTTAGTTAATCTAGTCATTTTAGTTTAGGGGTTCATTTTAGGGTTTAGGACGACTTAATATTTTGTCGTCTGAAAACAGACGACTAAATATTAAGTCGTCTGTTGTACATTATCAGCCAGAATAAGTCGTCTAAACCGGACCAAACCTTAAAGTTTACCAATGTACTTTTAAAGCTAACCGGATTATTTACCCAATATATAAGGAGATTTTTATTTTTTTTGTTTCATTTTTTGCGAAATTCAGAAACCCTAACAGTTCTCTCTCAAAGGCGATTTCGAATTCTCACGATTTCCGAACAAACCATCGTTCTCAACGTCGGCTATCTATCTCACCGTTGTCGCCGCAGCTTCTTCTAACCCTAGCGCCGCCGATTCCTCTAAACCCTAGCGCCGCCGATTCCTCTAAACCCTAGCGCCGCCGCTTCCACTATTTCCGAACAAACCGTCGCCCTCGCCACCGTGGTCACCAACGTTCTCACCGCCGCTTCCTCTAAACACTAGCGCCGCCGCTTCTTCTAAACCCTAGCGCCGCCGCTTCTTCTCTGTAAACCTTAGCGCCGTTTCTCTGTAAACCCTAACGCCGCTAAGTCATCAATCTCGAGGAAAAGATGAACATAAAACGTTGTCTCTATCAATTTACTCATTCTCACCGTTTCACGTTTATTTTTTCAGATCTATAACCGCAATGACGAGTACTCCAACTCCTTCTGCGACTGGAAGACTTGTAAGTAATTTAAGTCGTCTGGAAAGTCTTTCAACTGGACGACTTAGTAGATGACTTAAATATAAGTCGTCCATTTGGAAGACTTTCCAGACGACTTAATTATAAGTCGTCTACTAAGTCGTCTGGACTTATATTGTTGTCTTTGATTATTTTGCAGACAAAAAGGATGGATATTCCAGAACTCCCCCGTAGGTTATACACATCAGGGGAAGAGCCAGAAGCCCACAATAGCATTTTGTATCATACGGATAACAGCAAGTTGCATACTGCTCTTAGGAAAGCTCTTACTGATGACGAATTTGAAGAGCTCAAGGAGTCGAGTTTGGGAGTTTTCATCAAGTTCAAGGAGCAGGGATTTGGTTGGGCTTCAAGGCTGGTTCACTACATGCTCAGTTTCAAGCTGGACATTAAGAAGAAGTATGAGATGTGGTCTCTCGTTGGTCCAGAACCTTTGAGGTTTTCACTGTTAGAGTTTGAAAACCTCACTGGTCTAAACTGCGAGTACATCGAGGACCTTGAGACACCAAAATGTGACGTTACCCCAGAGATGATTTCTTTCTGGGGGATGCTGGGAGTTCATCTGGAAGCTGGGCCAACTACTGATCAGATAATAGCAGCACTGAAGAGATGCGGGGATTGGTCCAGGGAAGATCGCAAGCGGCTCGCGTACCTCTCCATCTTCACTGGATTCATTGAAGGGAGAAAGTTTTCAACCGCTACACGATCTACTCTGGCAAGGCTAGTGATGGATTTAGAACGGTTTGAGAATTATCCATGGGGGAGAGTCGCGTTTAAGGTGCTGATGGACTTCGGAGTACAGTGTCTCCGCTGAGCGATTCGGTCTCCCGCTGAGCATAAATGTTTTTCCACATACTTTGTTACCCAAAACGTGTTTGTCCCATGTTAGACACTCGCTCTGACCTTCCATCCACAATAGCTAACCGGACATGTTGCCACAACGAGAGTTTTCGTTGATTTGTATAATCTGAAAGAAAACTTACCCCTCATTGCTGCCAACCGCAGCTCTGAAAGTAGTGCACCCTTGCTAACAAAACTCTGGTTGACATAGATACTGGTACCATTCGATTTTCCTCCTTCAATAGCATTTGTCTTAGCATATGTCTTTTGGATTTCTTCAAAACAAATATTATCATCATCTTCCTCGTCCTCATCTGGAACCTTTCCATAAAGACTGTAATCCCCACCATTCTGATCCGTTTCACCAACAATAGAATTATCAGCATCCTCCTCCCCATTTTCCTCCTCCCCATCTTGATTTTCATCTTCAACAAACTCATTATCACCAACATCTTCAAAACATTCATCAGCTTCATCATCATCACCAACATCTTCTTCCCATTCACCAGCTTCATCATTATCACCAACATCTTTTTCCCATTCACCAGCTTCATCAATATCCCTTTTCTCTGAAACCGTTTCGACCTTGCTGCGGCTTGATACACAAAGACTTACTCTATGGGTTTTGAGTATCTCCAGCAAGTTTCGAACTTGTCTATCACTTGTAACATTAATGGGAAGACTGCCTGGAGCCATCATCATTTCTGCTGGTAATGAGTAGCTAATCTCCACACTTACTGTTCTCATGTCCAGGTTATAATCTTCTTGAGCCATTGCAACAAGTTCAGCATGTGTTGAATCTTCATTCAATAAAAACAATCTTGCTCCTTTGAGATCATCAACCACAAAATCCCAACGGAAATCTCTCAACAACCATTCTCCATACACTGCATGTAACTGAAAAATCATCTGCAAATATTCAAAATAAAACACATTAGTAAACATAGAGAAAATGAAGAAGTTCAATAAACATTGCCGCAGACGACTTAGCATTAAGTCGTCCAGAAGACTTAAAGGTAAGTCGTCTAAAGAGGTCACTTTTGCAATTGAAAATTAAAAGGGACGACTTAATTCTAAGTCGTCCGGCTTTGTTTGTTAAAAAAAAAACTTCAGACGGCTTATATATAAGTCGTCTACGAGAAACGGGCTAGTTTTGCATTTGACCGAATCGTGTCAGATCTTTGACTATTTCTGGATGACTTATAATTCAGTCGTCTCTGGGAAAGTTAAAATTTCAATATTTTATGAAAACTTGACGACTTACGTGTAAGTCGTCCTAGGTTAGTTTTGTAATTGAAAAATAAAACTTCATAATTTAACTTTAACCAGACGACTTAATATAAAGTCGTCCCTCCAGAAGACTTAATTTAAAGTCGTCCGGGGAAAGCAAAGTCGTCCAGAATTTTTCCCAATTTTCTGGTCAAACCTTGCTTATCCCGGACGACCTTAAATTAAGTCGTTTAGCTGGACGACTTTCATCTAAGTCGTCTGGATAAAGTTAAATTTCAAGTTTTATTTTTCAATTACAAAACTAACCTAGGACGACTTACACGTAAGTCGTCAAGTTTTCATAAAATATTGAAATTTTAACTTTCCCAGAGACGACTGAATTATAAGTCATCCAGAAATAGTCAAAGATCTGACACGATTCGGTCAAATGCAAAACTAGCCCGTTTCTCGTAGACGACGTATATATAAGTCGTCTGGAGTGTTTTTTTTTAACAAACAAAGCTGGACGACTTAATTTAAGTCGTCCGTTTGACCAGAAGACTCATCAGTAAGTCTTCTACATACAGATGACTTACTAGTAAGTCTTCTACGCGAACAGATCTTGAAAAAAAATTCAAATTCGTACCTTAAACTAGGTGAGATGACTTCGTTTGCACACAGAACCTCAAACGAAAGCAACCGTAAGTCAAAACGAAAGAAATATGGCTCTGTCAACCATAGCCCATATTTTGAATCAAAAGCTTGAGTTTTTTGGATGAATATAGAGAGAAAGTGAAAGAAATGTTGTTTTTAGTTCATAACAATTGAAACAGAGAGAGTGTAAAGAGATTTACGTGCATTAAAGGGCATTAAAAGCTTCAAACAGTTCGTACAAGGTTGTTGCCACTATTCATTGCAGTGGCAATATTGTAAATACTTGAAGAAGATGAGGTTGAGACAGTAAAGAAGCCATTTTCGAAAAAAAAAAAATGTTAATGGCATTTTCGTAGATAAACTGCAGGTGTGGGGTTAAAATCTCAAAAAAAAAGGAGTCAAAAGAAAAGGTTAGTTTTTTGTTTGACTCCAAGTTTTGAGTCACTTTTGCGAAAGCCCCTTATTATTATGATAATATAATTAATGATGTGATGTATTGTTAAGGTAATATAATTAATGAAATTATTAAACTGGGGGAAATATGGCAAGACAATTAATGTAATTGTATTAACGAAATTACTAAAATGACACTATATTTGTTTACGTCACTATCCATGTTTCTAAACAATTATCATTTATATTGCTATCTATATTTCCAAACAGTACCAAAAGGTACTTCAGTTTCAATGGAAACTAGAGATTGAGACGCAAGTAATATGGTTATTTTTGGTACTTTTATACATTGATATTTTTTCATAATTAGTGTTATATATTTTAAATGGGTTGTAATATAACTATTTGTATTCAAAATACTTGTACCGAGTCGGGTAATATGGTTATTTTTGTATCAATATCTAAACCCATTTCATATACATTTGCCAGTTAGTTATTTTTAGGTTTCTAAACATCAAAACCGAACTCATCCAGACCCAAAAAGATTCAACTCAAAACCCACACATAAATTTATAATATTTAAGCGGGACCTAATTTGAAAACAAAAAAACGATATACGAAAAGAACAACCCGTACCTTAATGGATAGCCAATGTTCATGCCTAACTGATTTTATAAGCTAATAAAAAATATTTTTTCTATGTGTTTGGCTAAATTTAAGTGAAATAGAAAGAATTTTTTATTTAGTAAAATAATTATATGGAGTGAAAAGTTAAGTGACAATAAATGTAATACATTTTTATTATTTTGATTTAAATTATTATTTTATTCACAAACCATGTTTTTGAATTATGTTATTGGGTACGTAATTTTTCACCGATTGAAACTAAAATAAATAAAAAAATTTTAGTAAAACAAACTAAACCGAACGTGTAACCATATGAAAAACCTAGTAAATTACGTTTTTGATTTTATAATTGGCACAAAGTTAATGTTGATTAACTAATAAATAATAATCTGCACTATTATTATTATGGTAATATAATTAATGATGTGATGTATTGTTAAAATAATATAATTAATGAAATTGTTAAACTGAGTGAAATATGAAAAAACAATTAATGTAATTATATAATGAAATTAGTAAAATGACATTATATTTCTTTTTTATACTGCTATCTATAATTCCAAATGAGCATCTTTCCAAACGTATAAAAATGTACTTCGGTTTTGATAATATAGATAACACAACCCTTTCATTTGTTGTAACTCTGTTTTTTTGGAAAATGAATAGCCGGCATTTTTGTTTTTCTGGTGACTTTTCCGGTTCCAGTGAAACCGGTGGTCAAGATAGCCGGATTATTAGCTCATTAAAAGGTTGTAATGAGCACTACAACTAGTATATTCACACATCAAAAACAGACTTAAATTAAATGAGATATGATGCAAAGAAGTTGGTAACTAAGGGCGGACGCAGAGCCAACGTAATGGGATCACGTGCCCCGTCCAAGTTTTAATTTTTTCTATAGTAATACGAATATGTATAAGTACAAAAAGTGCCTCTGTCTAGAGAGTTAGATGTAATGTAATAATGTCATGTGCCCCCATCTAAGTTTAGTCCTAGATCCGCCCATGTTGGTAACTTAGTGAAAATGAAATACAAAAGTTTGTCTAAGTGACAAAATTCACTTTGTCCCAGATCGGGGAATGCAAGAATCAGAGAGTTGTATAAATATGTCCTTCTCTTATGAAGGTTTAAACGGTTCCTCACGCGCACGCTACCGCTGTCCAATTAGGCTCGACGTGGGTTTGTGTTTGAGCTTAGGCTTTGGATTTCGAGAATGTGGCTTTCGGGTCACTACAAGATGTTTTTTGGGCCAAGTTAAACTTCACGTTTTGGCTCATTTTCTTCCTAAAAGTAACATGCATTTCGTTTTAATACGCAAGTAGTTTTAATAAATAAAAACGTCATGCAGTTTATCTTCAAGATAATTAAATAAAAAAGAGAGAGTCTAGGGAAATAAGTTTTCATAACTCAACTTTCCGTTGATCTCTGTGAAATCTCTGGCAACGTGGTTGCGGAAAACCGCTCCTCGTCTCTTCTTTAAATATCAGTCTCTCTTCATTCTTCGTCAATAATTTCTACATCGAAAAAACCAACAAAACCTCCAAGCGTAAGTTTCTGTAGATAGTGTTTCGTAGATTTTTAGTTCATATGGCAGTTTACAAATGTCGTGTGACAGTCTAACGTGTTTTTTCTTGGGATTTTAATCGTTATAAGATCTGTTGTACTTATGGACGAATATTAAGAGTTAATGAAAGAAATTTATTTCTACTCCACAGTCTGTTTTTTTAATGTTTTTGTATCGTCTTTCATATCGTTTATTTCCGTAACATCGCATGTTATAGTTATTCTTTATGTCAATTCGGTTTTTGGCTTCTTACAGAATTTACTGAGAGCACTATGGAAGGATACTTTAATGTGATGCTACTGGTTTACATTCTTAGGAAAGATATCTCTATTTTGTAATTATAATTGTTCTATCCCCTATATATTAAAAGAAAACCATTACTAAGTTTTAACTATGATACATGTCATTATTAGAATGATTCTTAGAACCAATAGAGAATTAAATTGGTCCATATAAACATATATTATACTTTTTATTAAATTAATCATAAAATAATTATTAATATACAAAAGGATAGTTTCCTTCTTTCCTTAAATGACAGCTACGAAATTACATAGTATGATTAAAATTTATATTATAATTAATTATTTCAAAAATAAATATTTTGTAACAATTTTTATATCCTTCATCATTTTTTGTTTAATTTATGTTAATAATATAAAATTAAAAAATTCTATTCCACATGTAAAACAATTTATATTTTTTCGCATATGTTACATTTAAAATTTTTAAAAACAACTTTAAATTACTAAAATTGGTAAAAATTTCACAGTTAAAATTTTGTGTCAATAATTTAAAAAGATCAAGTCGACAATAGATCTAGCGAACTGTTCCGACAAAACCTAATCCCCTTTTCACTTTTCTTTTATTGGTGACTATTTTTTCCCCAAAATATTAAAATACTTAACAGATTTGGCCAAGCTCATTTATATACTGTAGGTTTTTAAACAATCATTTAGTCCGTTTAGGGCATCTCTAACCCTACTCTATTTTTTACGCCAAACACCATTTTGGAGTAAAATCTACTCCAATCCAATGCATTTCCAACTCCAAAATAGAGTAATAGCTAGGGTTACTTCATTGATGGAGTAATCTTACTCATTACTCCATTTTGAAGGTTAACTTTTTTATTTATTTATGAAATGGTCCTTTATTCTTTAATGTTTTTATTTCTTACTTAAATAATATTTATAAATGATACAATAACATGAAAGATCATAGGATATTCCACAAATGATTATTTAATAGTTTTACATAAAGATGCATAAACTATTTAAAAATAACAAACATAAATAATATAAATAAAAATAACATAAAATAAATGATTTAATAATCCGGAAAATCACTTATGGGTCCGCTAAGATCCGTGAAATATTACCCAAGCGGAGAAGATTGAGAAAGAGCTTGTTGATCTTGTGATTCAGCATTTCGTTTGATAATATTTGAACTTGTTGAACTTGAATATACGCACGAACATTTGGATTTTGACTACATGTATAATTTTACATAACATGATAATTGAGGATGAGCGTGAACTCGATGCACCAATTAAACTTGGAAGAGAAGCCCCACCTCCAGATATTGAAATTGCAGAAAATGAAAATGTATGATTTCAAAATTTTCTTACTCGATTTAGGAATATCAAAGATAAAGAAGCTCATTTTTCATTACGAAATGCATTAGTTGATCATTTGTGAGAAAAATATTATAATGCTCATTGTTGAACCAAAAAAAACATATTGTCTTCTTTATATGATTTTTGTACTTTTTAAAAGTAAATTTTTAATTTAAATAAATTATATTTTAAGAAATTTTTGTAAACATAAGATAGTTGGGTTAGTTGGTAAATTTTTATTAGTAGGATGTATTACTAAAAATTAATAATTAAATAAAAATAGAATATAATTTTTGGAGTAAAAAATAGAGTAATACATTGGAGTAAACCTCAATTTCATTTTGGTGTTGCACATTGTTGGAGTAAAAATGAAGTAATACGTTGGAGATGCTCTTGATATTATGCTTAAGCTTAGGATAAAACCCAACACATATGTTAGATATATTTCACAAAGCCAATAATTTTATAGCTACTATTAATATACAAAAAAATTAAAACACCCAAACATACTGTTATGCTTGATGTCATTACAATACATGTGATATAATGTATTGTACGTGTAATAAATACATAATGTAGAGTTTTAAAAACGTATTTAGTTTCGCGCAAGGCGGTTGGAGAATTATTATCTAATGTACAGTTGGAGAATTATTAAAGGAAACTATTTTCATTTTTTCCATCGTCGGTTTACCTTTTTTTTCTTTATTTTACGATCTCCATTCATTGTTTCGGGAGGAGTTGGTTATCATTACGACATGTGTCAAGAGGAAACACAGTAGTGTATCATGGTCAGATCTTATATAGTGTACATGATCGACAAACCGTAGACTTTCGGGCTAAGATAGATGGCTAACTTATGTGATGATAGCTAACCTTTGCCACTCTCTTCTCAAAAACCAAAAAAAAAACAATCACTTATAGTCAAGTACAGCCGACAACAATAACAAACTCAAAACAAGCACCTGTCAGAGAATCAAAGGAAAACAAGCCATCTATAGCAAATGATTCAGATTACAGGCAAGAAGAAGAAACAAGGGTCTTTTGAGATTAGTTAAATTTGAGACGGTTTTCGAGCAAGTTAAACACAAGTTAAAAAAAACTAGGAGATGGTTTTGTTAGTCAAAGAATCACGTGTTTTATAATGGACGGTAATGGACGGTGAAGTTGAACGAACGGTAAAGGAGGTGATTTTGTCAATAATTATGGCTTTCACATGTCTAAGCTTCTTTTATAAAAGGAGAGCTAAGGTGAAAAGGAAACACATCCCAAAACAAGAAAAGAGAGAACGAGACAAGAGAGAGAAGAGAAGAGAAAAAAATTCACAAAAAAACTTCTTTAAGAAATTACGAGTAATTTCTGAGTGTATTTGGGATCGGGGTGTGAGTTTAGAGCTTGTAAAATTTTCCTGGTTGATAATAAAAGATCTGTAGCAGGTCCGGAGACGTAGGCAACATTGGCCGAACTCCGTTAACAATTTTGTGTGTGCGCTTCTTTTTCGCTCCCATAAATTCTGGTTTTCCGCAAAGTTTGACCGCGTATTTCCTAACAACTGGTATCAGAGCTTGAGTTACGGTGATCGGTCAAAATTTTTTGCGGAGTTACTATTCACGTGAACAGTAATTCGTGAATAGTGAATTTTGTCGGGAACATCGGTTTGTCGACGGAGGTGTTTTAATACACGGTGGTTCCATAAACGATGGGAGGCGAAGATGGTTCGACGCACAGTATCGGAAAATTTGACGGTACAGATTATGCATTTTGGAGAATGCAAATTGAAGATTATCTGTACGGAAAGAAGCTTCATCAACCGTTGAGCAAGAAGCCTGAGAAGATGGATCAGGATGAGTGGGAGCTCCTTGACAGACAAGTTCTGAGTGTTATAAGGTTAACACTGTCGAAAAACGTTGCTCACAACGTTGCAAAGGAGAAGACCACGGAAGGGCTCATGAAAGTTCTCTCAGATATGTATGAGAAACCTTCGGCAAACAATAAGGTGTTTCTCATGAAAAAACTCTTTCATTTGAAGATGGAAGAAGGTGGCCTGGTTGCCGCACATGTGAACGAGTTCAACACGATTGTCAACCAACTGTCGTCAGTTGAAATCGAGTTTGACGATGAAGTGCGAGCACTGATTCTGTTGGCATCTCTGCCAAATAGTTGGGAGCCAATGAGGGCAGCGGTTAGTAATTCTGTGGGTACTCAAAAGCTCAAATTCAATGATGTTAGAGATCGTATCCTTGCTGAGGAAGTTCGAAGGATAGACTCTGGGGAGGCATCAACGAGCTCTGCTTTCAACGTGGAAAACAGAGGGAGAAACCCAGTTAGAAATAACCGGAGTAATGGCAGATCGAAGTCAAGGAATGGACGGGGTCAATCCAAATTCAGACAGCCTGCAGAGTGCTGGAATTGTGGAAAGACAGGTCACATCAAGAACAATTGCCGAGCACCACCGAAGAAGGAAGACAACACTAGAAGCGGAGCCAATGTAGTGACACGTGAAATCGCTGATGCATTGGTAGTGTCTGTTGATTCCCCGAAGAAAATTGAAGCTCGTGATGCAACTGCAAATACCACCAAAGCGCCAATCTCCTATGTCGATAGCCCAGTCGATTCATGGGTGCTTGACTCAGGAGCGTCGTTCCACACCACACCACACCATAACATCATGGAAAATTATGTTGCGGGAAATTACGGAGAGGTATATCTTGCTGATGGATTACCTTTGGACATAGTTGGTATTGGAGATATCAACCTGAAGATGTCAGACGGACGTGTGTGGAAGATTACAAAGGTCAGACATGTGCCAAAGTTGATGCGAAATCTGATCTCAGTAGGTCAACTTGATGATACGGGGCACGATGTTAATTTTGGGGGTGGAGCCTGGAGAGTCAAGAAAGGTTCCATGGTGGTGGCTAGAGGTCATAAAAGAGGCACTCTTTATATGACGACGAGTTATCAAGACACTGTTGCTATTGTCGAGAATGCCAAACAGACCAAGTTGTGGCATTGTAGGTTGGGACACATGAGTGAGAAATGGATGAAACTCATGGTGAAAAATGGCGCTCTTCCGGATCTGAAGACGGTGGATCATCAGATGTGTGAAAGTTGCATCCTTGGGAAACATAAACGAGTTAGTTTCTCTAAAGGAGGAAGAGAGCCAAAATCTGAGAAGTTAGAGCTGGTGCACACTGACGTGTGGGGACCCGCTCCTGTTGCATCGTTGGGAGGTTCGTACTACTATGTGACCTTTATCAACGCCTCCACAAGAAAGGTGTGGGTTTACTTCATGAAGAACAAGCATGAAGTGTTTCCGGTTTTCAAAATATGGAAAGCCATGGTTGAGATTGAGACGAATCTCAAGTTGAAGTGTTTAAGGTCTGATAATGGTGGAGAATACATCAGCGACGAGTTCAAAAGATATTGCGCTGATAATGGAATCAAGATGGAGAAGACTATTCCTGGAACGCCTCAACAGAATGGAATAGCGGAAAGGATGAACTGAACCTTGAATGAGCGTGCAAAGAGCATGAGATTGCACTGTGGATTGCCAAAGACGTTTTGGGCAGATGCAATCAAAACCGCAGCCTTCTTAATAAACAGAGGACCGTCTGTACCATTGGGATTTAAGATCCCTGAAGAAGTTTGGAGTGGAAAGAAAGTAAATCTTTCTTATCTAAAGGTGTTCGGATGCTTAGCTTATGTTCATATTGATGATGCTGCAAGAAGTAAACTTGACTTGAAGTCTAAGAAGTGTTACTTCATCGGCTATGGTAACACGGAGTTTGGTTACCGGTTTTGGGATGATGAAAATCGAAAGATCATCCGCAGCAAGAATGTGGTGTTCAATGAAGAAGTGTTGTACAATGATAAGCTAAGAGAAAGCTCGGAGAGGAAAGAGCCTGGAGCTGTTGACTTAGAAGATATCCTGACACCGGAGTTGCCACAGGATACCGCAACAGCAGAAGATGAAATCTCTCAAGACGAGAGTGGTGAAGCTGAAGAAAGTGATGATTCTGAAGTGGTCCCATATACACCAGTCACGGAATTACGACGGTCAAGTAGAATCATCAGAAAGCCAGTAAGATTTTCTCCATCGCTCAACTACATTCTGCTCACAGACAGAGGCGAGCCTGAATGTTATGAGGAAGCTATGCAAGTTGATGAGTCGATCAAGTGGGAGCTTGCAATGAACGACGAGATGGACTCGTTGTTATCCAATCACATGTGGGAGTTAGCAGATTTGCCTAAGGAGAAAAAGACATTGCATAACAAGTGGGTTTACCGGATAAAAGAAGAACCTGATGGAAGTAAGCGCTATAAAGCGAGGCTTGTTGTGAAAGGATTCCAACAAAAAGAAGGCGTTGACTACACTGAAATCTTCTCTCCTGTAGTCAAAATGGTGACCATCAGAACGGTTCTTGGGCTGGTAGCACAAGAAGATCTGCATCTTCAACAGATGGATGTGAAGACGGCATTTCTTCACGGTGATTTGGATGAGGAAATTTATATGAAGCAACCCGAAGGCTTTGAGATTAAAGGGAAGAAAAGCCTTGTTTGTAAGCTAAAAAGAAGTTTGTACGAGTTAAAACAAGCTCCAAGACAGTGGTATAAACGGTTCGACAGCTTTATTAAAGGCGTTGGTTTCTTGAGGTGTGAAGCTGACCACTGTTGTTACTTCAAGACGCTTGAAGAGTCCTACTTGATATTGCTCCTATATGTCGATGACATGCTGATAGTAGGAGCTGACTTGCACGAGATCAATAGCTTGAAGACGAAACTCTCAGAAGAGTTTGCGATGAAAGACCTTGGAGAAGCAAGACAGATTCTAGGGATGAGAATCAATAGAAGCAAGGAAGATCTTAAGTTATCACAAGAGGAGTATGTGAAGAAAATCCTCAAGAGGTTTAACATGGATGACGCGAAGCCAGTCAGTACTCCCCTGGCAAGTCACTTTCGGTTATCCAGAGAACAGTCTCCAAAGATGGAAGACGAGATGACATATATGGATAAATTTCCATATGCTTCTGCTATAGGCAGCCTGATGTACGCGATGATATGTACAAGGCCAGACATTGCACATGCAGTGGGAGTCGTCAGCAGATTTATGAGCAATCCAGGAAAGGAACATTGGGAAGCCGTTAAGTGGATTTTCAGATACCTGAAAGGAAATCCAAGCTTATCGCTATGTTTCGCGAAATCTGAGACGGGATTGCAAGGATATGTTGATGCTGACAATGGAGGTGACGTTGACAGCACGAAGAGCACAACTGGGTATGTCTACACCTTTGGCGGTACTGCAATTTGTTGGGTTTCAAAGTTGCAGAAAATTGTATCTCTATCAAGCTGCGAAGCTGAGTATGTTGCGGTAACGGAGGCAACAAAAGAGATGATATGGCTACAGTCTTTTCTAGAAGAGCTAGGCCATGACCAAGGGATAGGTGTGTTGTACTATGACAGTAAAAGTGTCATTGATTTGGCAAAGAATCCGGTTTACCATGCTCGGACGAAGCACATACATCGTCGGTATCATTTCATCAGATCAGCGTTGGAAGATGAAATGTTGGTGCTTGAGAAGATCCCAGGACGCAAGAATCCGGCAGACATGTTGACGAAGGTCGTGCCGTATGATACATTGATCAAGGTGTGAAGACAGATTGAAATCAGTCTTCAAGTGGGAGATTGTTAGTCAAAGAATCACGTGTTTTATAATGGACGGTGATGGACGGTGAAGTTGGACGGTGAAGGAGGTGATTTTGTCAATAATTATGGCTTTCACATGTCCAAGTTTCTTCTATAAAAGGAGAGCTAAGGTGAATAAGAAACACATCCCAAAACAAGAAAAGAGAGAACGAGGAAGAGAAGAGAAGAGAAGAGAAAAAAAAATATTTTTTTTTCACAAAAAAACTTCTTTAAGAAATTATGAGTAATTTCTAAGTGTATTTGGGATCGGGGTGTGAGTTTAGAGCTTGTAAAATTTTTCTGGTTGATAATAAAAGATCTGTAGCAGGTCCGGAGACATAGGCAACATTGGCCGAACTCCGTTAACAATTTTGTGTGTGCGCTTCTTTTCCGCTCCCATAAATTCTGGTTTTCCGCAAAATTTGACCGCGTATTTCCTAACGGGTTTTGTTCTTCAGCCACTTCATATGCAGAACTGGACACTGCAACGCGATAACTTGTTGTAGAGTTGGAAAATCCTCAAGACAAGTTTAGAAACTTCACGGTCACGTAGCTGTGTAGTACTATTCTCTTCAGCATAGACCTGCATCTCCTTCAACGATGGAAAATACTCCAAAAATGCTCTATCATCGCCATCTCTTTCATTGTTCCTTGAAACCCGTGAATCTTCATCACTTTTACTGGACATAGTGTGAGTGAAAGTCCTTTGTGCTCTCGATAAATGGAGTCACAAACATCCCCACACTTATCTGTTACATACACTTACACGGTGCACGAGACCCTAAATGCACAACGGAGACCCATTAAGAGAAGATTCAAAGTATTAAGCATGGACTATAGACTAAGTTGTTTGTTTGTACATGTTACTTGTTTTTAATATCTTAATGACAAGAGTTTCTAAATTTGGACAGTTCCTTAGAAGAGCTGGCATTGCTTGCCATCCTCGATCCTCGCCACTCCAAATAGCTAATGATTTGAGGTTGTTGAACACTGGCAACGATTCAGAGCACATAGAAATCACCTGAAAGAAAGAAAGCATTTTAAAATTACATGTTTTGAAACCTAATCATACACAGAGTAAGATATTCCAAGAGGGGGTGAGAGAACAGAAAACTGACCTCAAAAGTGTCAGGAAACAAGTCCAGATGAGGAACATTTCGTATGCCATGAAAGAGTTTCCACACGTTACTATATCCAATAGCAACTTGGACGTCAAACCAACCATTATCTAGTCCTGTAAGTTGCTTGATGATGCAACCATGGTTGAGCCAGATGACTATGCGACAAAGGATAAGCCCGGATGGATGAATGGAAAGCTTGAAGATGAACAAGAAGCTGGAGTGGAGCATGCTGGCCTTATTTTTGCTATGAAAATCATGTTAAACAAGCTGGAAAAGATGTGATCAGACTCATGGATGACTTAGGCCTCTTTCTCAGCCAAAAAAAGAGATCAAATATCCAAGATAAGGATCCATTATCTCTTGCTGATGAGCCAGCCACGAAATTCAAGTCAAGAAGTCAGCCAAAATAATTATTATCGAGTTTTCAAGAGAATTTTAGTTTTAATTAAGTTTTTTTTTTATTTCTGCAATTTAGGACTTTTCGTTTTCCTTCTTCTTCTCTACTTAAACTCTCTTTTGTTTCAGAACAAAATATTCACTTTTTTTATAAAAATCTCTCTAAATCTGTGAATCCTTTGTTCATCTTTGAACATCGATTGCTAGGAGTTCATTCTCTGCAAGCAAAACTTGTCTTTGATTGAAATCAGAGTTCATTCTCTTGATCTTAGACACATCTACACAAGCAATGATCAATCCATAGATCATTTCTGAAGTTCATCCCATCAAACCATCTATCACCAACGAAATCATCCCATTTTCACTCTCAAACATCTGATCTTCTTTCAAAAGAATCAGGGACAAAGGATCTCATCATAAGGGATTCATCAAGTGGTATCAGAGCAGATATGAAGGCTCTTGATATGGGTTTGATTCTAAAACTTCTCTATTTGTTTTGGAAATCTGTTTTCTATTCTCTGCAATTTTTTTTCTCTACAATTTTCTCAGAAATCTCTTATCTTTCTATCTGTATAATCTGCAAGAGGGCCAACCAGATTAAATAAAAAAAACAAAAAAAAACCAAAAAAAAAAAAAAAAAAGTTGAAGAGAAATCCAACTTGGCTGAAGAGAAATCCAGCCCTGGTGGTAATGCCTCTTGCAAACAAAAATCTTGCAATCTGTCTATCTCTTTCTTTTGTTTTGGGGTTGGGGTTTGTTCTCTGAAGCTTGATCTTTGTTTGTTGCTGAGCTACTGGATTCACAGAGAAAATATACAGAAAAATTCAGAGAGAAACACTTGAGAGTTTGCGTGGCTTCGACTATCTGTTATTGTGCTAAATTTTCTTGTTGAGATTGTAACAGGAAACCATGGCTGGGGATGTCAGGAAAAGAAAGGAGGCACCAACTATGAAATTGAACAAATTTCATATGGAAGCAATGATGTCTGAGATCATGAGAAGAATGAAAAAGTCTAATCTTTTACAAAAGAAACATGCTGATGATTTCTTTGATAATGTTTCTGAGGTTCAGAAGAAGCTAAGACCAAAAGGAGTAGCCAGGATGTATCCAAGTGCTACTAGACGTCCTGAGAGAAACCCACAGCCTGACCTACTCAGTTCCTCCACAAAGAGTTTGCTAGAAAAAAAGACAATACTTGTTAAGTAAAGAAAAATTGGGTTTTAACAAATCTGATTTGTTGCAGGAAAGGTCACGACCATGGAGGCTGCTGGACACGCCTATTAGGAGGAGCAGAGGCCAATCTAAACTGCCCAGAGAAGAAACAAAACCTGTCCATAGTCGTGATGATCGGGAGTTGCTGCGGGGAGCTCTTAAGCGGATGAGTAGTCCCCAAAACATTACTGATATGTGTAACCAGATATTCAAGGATTTAGAGAAGGACAAAAGACAGAGAACACGACCTTCCTCAAAGGCTACTGACCCAAGGAATTGTAGCAAGCAGGAACAGATTATCCAAGAGCTGAAAAGAGAGCCATCTAAGGTAATAAAAGAAACTGAGACAGAAAATGAGTTTTCTCATTTCTCTTCTCAGTCTGAACTTGTTGTAAATAAAACCTGTGATGAACTAACTTGTTTTGAACCAGTGCATCCGAGTAGCCTTGTTTCAGTGTCTCAGGTCTCAGAAGAAAACTCAGCATAAGAAGCACAAAAGAGTTCACCACCAGAAGAAGTGTTGGAGCAGCCCAACATTGAAGCAGAAACAAATGCTAAGTCACTCTCTTTGAACTCTCAAGGGCACTGTAAGGATCTTGATATGGTTAATTCTCTGCCTGAAATGTTTGTTATGGCTAGTTCCAGTGATGTAAAACGTTTTGGTCTTGAATAAGTGAAGGATTTTTGTGTCTCGAACTCTGTTTTTGATAACATGATTCATTCCTTTAAGAAACTTGAACCAGATAAATTTTCCGAAGAACAAGGTTTTTCCTGTGATAGTGACATCAATCCTGGTCTTGTTTTGAGTTTTGATCAGTTTATGGAACATAACAAAAGCTTTGAACATCCTGAAAAGTCATTAGAGCTTATTCTGCAACAGCTTGTTTTCTGTTCTAGAAAATCGTTTGATTCATTTGTCTTTAAAGAAAATAGCTTTGTTCTGAGTTGTTCTAAGCATAAAATGGCCACTGCTTATTTGTTTTCTTCCTCACATGTGTGGAAAGATTTTATGGTTAGGAATTTTCAGAAACCAAAATCACTTAGAGATGAAACCGATTTTATTTGTGATTATGTTTTTAAACTTGGTATCTTGTGTTCTGAATCTGATAAACCTTGGCACGTTTTGAGATCATTGCTTGAGAATTGTGTTGTTTTAAGCTTTGATGATATTCTGGTTTACAATACTTTCTTTGATAAGCAAGTTGAGCCTTGGTTAAGAGATTCTCGGTTTGAACTTGATCTTTTGTGTTCTGAATATAAGGAACTTGTGCATTTTCTGACATTGTTCTTTAAGAACCATGCCATCTCATTCCTTGATACCATTCTGGTGTACAATACTTTCTTTGATATGCATCATCATGGTCTGAAACATTTGTTGCATGATATAGGGAAAGAAAGTTTGGTTTTTGATCCGAACAAGGGCATGTGTTGCACTGATAATTCTGGATATCTAGTCTCTGTTTTGAGTGTCCAGGAACAACATGATCAGTCTCAAAGGAGCAAAAGCAAACACCATCCTTATCAGCCAGAGATTTGGAGATGGAAGTACATGAGGAAAATGACTTCAAAACTCCAAGGAAGTTTTTGTCCAAAACCTTACTTTGATGTTGTTTCCATGCTTATTTTCTTGATCATTTATCTCATTTCTTACTTGTTTCCTTTTGATGTAGGAGTTATAGATTTGAGGACAAATCTTTTCAAAGGAGGAGGGGATGATACAACCATGGTTGAGCCAGATGACTATGCGACAAAGGATAAGCCCGGATGGATGAATGGAAAGCTTGAAGATGAACAAGAAGCTGGAGTGGAGCATGCTGACCTTATTTTTGCTGTGAAAATCATGTTAAACAAACTGGAAAAGATGTGATCAGACTCATGGATGACTTAGGCCTCTTTCTCAGCCAAAAAGGAGATCAAATATCCAAGATAAGGATCCATTATCTCTTACTGATGAGCCAGCCACGAAATTCAAGTCAAGAAGTCAGCCAAAATAATTATTATTGAGTTTTCAAGAGAATTTTAGTTTCAATTAAGTTTTTTTCTTATTTCTGCAACTTAGGACTTTTCGTTTTCCTTCTTCTTCTCTACTTAAACTCTCTTTTGTTTCAGAACAAAATATTCACTTTTTTTTAAATAAAAATCTCTCTAAATCTGTGAATCCTTTGTTCATCTTTGAACATCGATTGCTAGAAGTTCATTCTCTGCAAGCAAAACTTGTCTTTGATCAAAATCAGAGTTCGTTCTCTTGATCTTAAACACATCTACACAAGCAATGATCAATCCATAGATCATTTCTGAAGGTCATCCCATCAAACCATCTATCACCAACGAAATCATCCCATTTTCACTCTCAAACCATCTGATCTTCCTTCAAAAGAATCAGTGACAAAGGATCTCCTCACCAGGGATTCATCACTTGAGGTTGTTGAGTTGGTGTTCACTTAATAAAAAGAAGACTATTTGAGCATCAACCAAGTTTCCCATAGTAACTAGTGGATAGTCCGATGCAACACAACCAAAGTAATTAAAGTGAAGGAGATTTGGTGTATCAATTGACAAAGTGCTAACAAAATAGCCTAACTTTATTGTTAGGGTCTTGAGGCTTGCACTCGACACTGTGAGATCCTCCATACCTTTCCACATTACATAAACAAGAAGCAATTCCTCAAGGGAAGGCAGGGCATGAAGCAGAGTCTCAAACTCGTTAGGACAAACCGTAACTGAGTCAAGAACCAGAGTTTTAAGCAACGGGAAGACCATAAGAGAATGCGACCAGCAACCAAGGAAATATCAATCCCACGGTGCATTTTCAGACTAACTAGTGTGCTACACTCGAAGCATTTTGGAGACAGCTGATAGTTATCCTCTTCGTCACTACCAATAGCGATTGCTAGATCAAGATCCGAAACACTACCACGAGCTAACACATTGCTTATCCAACCATCCACTCGATCTGTGTCAGCCATAGTAACACACTTGAGAGAGAATTTTCTTTAAGGAAGAGTTACCCTGCAACGCCAAAACTCTATCCACAAAGTCCATGAAGCTCTGTTTAATGTCGTCCCTGTCCTGTTTACCCTCTTCAGGATGCAGAAACATAGAGTCATAAATAGCAAGACAGGGGACAAATGCGAGAAGGTTGCGCCACCTCTTGGCGAGAGTCGATGTCAAAGCAGCTTCCTTTGTCGTAAGGAAAGACAGTATATGACACAGAACCTCGTCTGGTAGATTGCTAACACGGTCCATCTTTTTCTGCACGAAAGAAAGTAGAGAGGTATGTTAAGTAGACAAAGCTCAAAGCTTTTTTAGTCGGAAGATAAAGCGGATACGATGATGACTAAACAGCATCACTGTGCACGACATAAAAACAACAGAGAAATTTTCTATCATATAAACCCAATTACCAACGCAAGTAGAAATCGGACCAAAGAAGGAAACTTTGAACTAATAAACCCTAACAGGAGACTAGAATCAGAAGAGATGAGTAAAGTTCGGCGTCTACCTCGTTGTAAATACCTAATCCAACACTAACATTTAGGAATTTTTAGTGCATGCATCCAGTGAGAAGAGAGCAGATTGAAGAGTTGAAGACAGCCAAGGCTAGTCTAGTCTCTAGTGTTAATATGTTGGTTAAAATCGATGGTTTACCAGTAAATGCCAACAACGGTTTAAATCTTTGGTTTATCTTAAATTGTTAACCGGTTTTAGTCGATGGTTTACTTCTATTGTCGACGTGCTTCTTCAGAAACTTCGTTATGGGTACTGGGGCCAAATTAACTAGGCTTTCTTGTCCTCCATTAGTTTTGGTTTTGATTTGGTTTCGACCGGTTTTGAACCAACAAGAAAAGTGATCGTTTGATCAGTTCACAAATTTCACAAACCAGAAAGAAAATTGATCATTTGATTTCAGTTAACAAATCAACTAAGAGAAAAATTAATCATTTGATTTCAAATCAGAAAATAAAGATGAGGAAATGTGACAAATATAAATGAAAAATAAACAAAACAGATGAAGCTTTTATCTTACATATTAAAATAGAAGTCATGGTTTCTTTCACGTGTGATTTTTTAATTTGGACTATAACTTAGAAATCTTATTAAATGTATTTTATTAAGACTAATAATACATAGAATCTTTAAAATACATTAATCATAATATCTTTTGATATCTTTTCATTTTAAATATAAATATATTTATTTTAAAATTCTAACAAATCAGTTTTAAAAGATTTTTACAAGATCTTCATTTTCGAAATTATATTTAAATATTTTCACTAATTTCGAAATTAGTTTGAAATATTATTATACATTAATATATTCAGTTATCATTTATAAATGAAAAATAAAAAATTCTATAATATTTTATCTATTATATAATCATAATCAAGCATGTTAAAAGAAAATTATTATATTGAGCTAAATATAATAAAATTGTAATAAATTTATAAATTTTATATATTTTAATATAAAATATTAATGTTCAAAAATAAAATCTAATATGTTGGTAAGATGGGTTAACATTAGCAAACTATATAATACATGTATAAAAATTAACATGTATTTATTTAAAGCTAATAATATAAAATCTTGTAACTACTTTAATCATAATATATTTTCATTTTAAATATAATATATTTATATATTATACTTTAAAAATTCTAATAGATCTGTGTAAAAATATTTTAACAATAATTTAATGTATTTTAAGTTATCGTTTATAAAATGAAAAATAAATAAATTATATCCTATTTTATCTACTTTGTAGTCATGATCATGTTAAAATACAATTATTATACTTAAATAAATATGATAAAAGTATATTCAATTGATAAATTTATAAATTTTATTTTCATAAATATAAACTATTTATTTTAAAAATATAACTAGATCTCGATCCACGCAACCGCGCGAGTGTTTATTTTCATTTATTTTTATATAAATATTTTGTTTTCAATTCTACATTGGTATATATTAGTATAATATATATGAGGTGTGTCTATCACTTTTTAAAACATACAATTTTATCATATATTTTTTTATTGAATTGGTTGTTTCTAGATCACATTTTTTTGCTTGGAAAAGATTAATAGTTATTTAGTTCCTATAATGTAATAGACATATTATTTAGTTTTTATAATCTAGAAAGTGAGTTATTTAGATCTATAATAATGATGAGATTGAAGATTAAATGTAACATGGCTTTCTAGTAATAGGTCTATTTTTAAAAAAAATCACACATGAGTCAAAGTTGTGACTTCTCTTTTAATATATAAGATATGATGATCAAACGGCTTAAAATTAGCAAAATTAACATATTTTAGACTTTTGTATATACAATAATATATTATCTAAAATGAATAAGCATAAAAAATATTAGTAAAAAGAAATCCAGGTATGAAAAAAGGGTCAGGATTTAACATAAATTAAATACAAAATAATTTTCAAATATGTTTTCTCATGAATATGTTATTTTGTTTAATAACTAAATGCAAATACAATAAGATAAATATATAATAAAAAGTGAAAATACATACGGTTTTAAACAATTGATTAATTATAACATGTAAATTATAAAATTATTGTATTTGAAATAGTTATATAAATATTTTAGTATATGATTAACGTTAAAAATATATACCACTAATGTTCTAAAACAATAATTTATGTATAGAAAAATGAAAACAAACGTCTGCGCGGATCAAAATCTAGTTCTTTCTTAACATATACCGAGTCATATCCGGTCCGGTTTTCAAAACATTGTTATTTTGTAATTACTATTTTCATGGTATCACAATTAGTGTTTTTTTTTTTGAATTATACAGAAGTATCATGGCCCCACAGAAGTGATCCAGACTAGTCACGTGTTGCTACGTGTCGGTCTTCTGTCTATGGCGATGCCGAAATGTTAATTTTCCAATAGCCTGGATTCGAACCTATGTGGCGGTATTCATAGCTGGAAACCTTTTACCAGTAGAGCCAATACCACTGGCCAGAAGCTCGGTTCACAATTAGTGTTTTTCTGATGTTCTCTTTTTTAATTTTTTCCATTGTCGGTTTACCTTTTTTCTTTATATTACTATCTCCCTCCGTCCATTGTTTCGAGAGGAGTTGGTTATCATTACGATAGGTGTCGAGGAAACACAGTAGCTTACATGGTCAGATCTTATATAGTATACACAATTATACATGATCAACAGACCCTAAACGATCGGGCTAAGATAAATGGCTTATATATATATATATATATCTACCTTTGTCACTTTCTTCTCAAAAAATAAAATAAAATAGTAACTTATAGTCAAGTGCAGACGACAACGGTAACAAACTCAAACCAAACACTTGTTGGAGAATCAAAGGAAAACAAGCCATCTATAGCAAATGATTCAGATAAAAAGCGAGAAGAGGAAACTACAGTCTTTTGAGATTAGTTATATTTGACAGTTTTCAAGCAAAGTTAAACACAACTTAAACTGTAGGCAAAAGAAACTAGGATTATGGTTTTTCTTCTTCAGCCACTTCATATGAAGAGCTGGACATTGCAACTCGATAACTTGTTGTAGAGTTCGAACATCTCCAAGACACGTTGGTTTCCTCCTAGCTGTGTAGGATTATTATTCTCTTCAGCATACACCTCCATCTCCTTCAAACATTGAAAATACTCCAAGAAATGCTTTATCATTGCCATCTCTTCCATTGTTCCTTGAAACCCATGGATCTTCATCTTCATCTCTTTTACTGGACAAACTGTGAGTGAAAGTCCTTTGTCCTCTCGAGAGATGCAGTCACAAACATCCCCACACTTATCTGTCACATGGTGCACGAGACCCTATATGCACAAAGGAGACCCATTAAGAGATTCTCAAATATTAAGTATGAACTCTGTGTCTGTACATATTTGGCAAACGAGTTGCTTTTATTATACCTTAATGACTAGAGTTTCTAAATGAGGACAGTTTCTTAGAAAAGCTGGCACTGCTTGCCATCCTCGATCCTCGTCACTCCAAATAGTTAATGATTTGAGGTTGTTGAACACTGGCATCAATTCAGAGCACATAGAAAGCCCCTGAAAGCAAGACAAGACAAGACAAAACAAAACATTTTGGAATCACATGTTTCAAAACTAGATCGTTGCTTGTTCATATGCTCCAGGAACTGAATTAGAAACCTGACCTCAAGAGTATTAGGAAGCAAGCTAAGATGATGAACATTTCGTATGCCATGAAAGAGTTTCCACATATCCAAGCGCATCTTCGTCATTATCTGGTTCCTCCAAGTGGCTCGATATCGACTTCACTTAAGTATAAGTAGATTTGAGCATCAACTACGTTTCCCATAGTAACTAGTTGATAGTCTGAAGCAACATAACCAGAGTACTCAAATTGAACAAGACTTGGTGTATCAAATGATAAAGTGTTTAAACATTCATCTAATTTTATTGTTAGGGTCTTGAGGCTTGCATTTGACACTGACATCCTCCACATCTTTCCACATTACATCAACCATAACCAATTCCTCAAGGGAAGGCAGAGCACGAAGCAGAGTCCCAAACTCGTTAGGACAAGCCATAGCCCAGTCAAGAACCAGCGTTTTAAGCATCGGTAAGAAAATGCGACCAGCAACCAAAGTAACATCAATCCCACCGTGTATTTTCAGAGTAACTAGTGTGCTGCACTCAAAGCATTTTTGGTGACAGCTGATAGCATTCCCCTTTGTCACAACGAATAATGATCTGTAGATCAAGATCCGAAACACTACCACGAGCTAACACATTGCTTATCCAACCATCCACACGATCCGTATCAACATCATTAGCACACATGAGGGAGAATTTGTTTAGGGGAGAGTTACCCTGCAACGCCAAAACTCTATCCACAAAGTCCATGAAGCTCTGTTTAATGTCGTCCCCGTCCTGTTTACCCTCTTCAGGATGCAGAAACATAGAGTCATAAATAGCAAGACAAGGGACAAATGCGAGAAGGTTGCGCCACCTCTTGGCGAGAATCGATGTCAAAGCAGCTTCCTTTGTCGTAAGGAAAGACAGTACATGGCAAAGAACCTCGTCTGGTAGATTGCTAACACGGTCCATCTTCTTTTTCTGCACGAAAGAAATAAGAGAGGTATGTTAAGTAGATTTTCAGTGCATGCATCCAGCGAGAAGAGAGAGAGAGAGCAGATGGGATTTGAAAAGGGTTCTTCAGTAATGAAGACAGACAGCCAAAGCTGGTCTAGTGTTATAAATTGTCAACCTGTTTTAATCTATAGTTTACTTCTATTGACGTGCTTCCTGAGACTTGTTTATGGTGGGACCAAAATAACTTTTAGGCTTTCTTGTACTCAATTGGTTTGGTTTGGACCGGTTTTGAACCAATAAGAAAAGTTATCGTTTGATCGATCAGTTCACAAATTCCACAGACCAGGAAGAAAATTGATCATTTTGAATCAGTTAACAAATCAACTAAGATAAATTAATCATTTGATTTCAAATCAGACAATAAAGATGAGGAAATGTGACAAACATAAATGATAAACAAACAAACAAACAAACAATGCTTTTATTCTTTCTTAATATATGCCTCCAACCCCAATAGGAGAACATAGAAACCCCTCCAGAGGGTTTATCTGTTCTGTCTGAAACGAAAAATAAAATAAGCAGCAATAAATTTGGTCTTTTGATTTGGTATTTTGGATGATAAAAACCAAAAAAGGAAACGATGATGAAATGCAAAACTGGAGATGGCAGAGATTGATATCTCTGAGACATGAATGAGTGATTGAGAGTCGACCAGACTCACCTAGATAAAGCCTCTCTACTTTTCTTTAGGATAGAAAGGCTTACATGCAGCCAAACGGAATATAGAATGAGAGCTGCTCCCATTGGCTTTTTTCAAGGACTGAGCTGAGCCCATGAAGAAATCAGGCAGCAACTGTTGTGGAAGATTGCTTCTCAAGTTGCTCTTTTTGAATCTCAGCTCTTCTCTGCTCCGTGTGCTGAGCGATATTGTTTGCGAGTCCTTGGTAATGCGGGTCTAGGGTCTGCGTAAGGCTTTGGAACCTGAGCGAGTCCGATGCTTGCATTGCTAATAAGAAAAACAGAAAGGAAATCAGAAGATAATTAATTCACCATGTATTGCAGATATCAATATATACATGACAAAGCTCTTGTACCTGTGACTGCATCCATGAAGAGTATGAAAGGATCCACTTCATCAATTGGAGTGTCTAATTCCTCGTCGTCACTAAAGTCATCATCCGAGAAATCATCATCATCGCTGTAAGAGCGGAAGTCCTTTGCCTACAAAGGAAGCGACCTCAATGAGCTACTACACTTATAAGCACAGTGATACCTTTCTCAGGAAGACAAACCTGTGCTGCTAGTTTGCGGAGTGTACTTCCATCAGTTTCATCTGGATTCTCGTCATCTCCGTCATCATCTTCATCATCTGTCTGAAAGTCATCCATGTTGTCGTCATCTTCATCTTCTTCATCTTCTGCCTTTGCAGCTTCTGTTACACACATGTTCATAGAGGCATATCAGTGAAGTTTTGTTATTAAGGAAAATGAGAGTGAAAAAGGAACTAACCAGCAAGTTGATCTTTGTATGCCACTAAAAGCTCGAGAAGAGCCCTGAATACGGGTGGCAAGACTTCTCCAGGGAATTGACCAGCAGGAAGACAGAGAAGTGATGTCAAACCCAATATGCAAACTTTCTTACCATGTTCTCTGCTTGAGAAGCAAGGAAGATTGTTTATCTTGAAAGAAATGTGAGGAGAAGATAGAGAGATAAGAGGTTACACAGATTAGATTCACTTACCGCTTGAAGTTAGCATGCACACCACTCTTCTTCTTTTCTTGCAGCATGCGCAGCCATATAGTCAAAATTTCCGTTGCGAAACCGAAGCGTTGCAATATGCCAAGTGCTAACGGGGCACTGTAGTAAAAGGTATTTGCAATCTGCACAAAGGGTGTCAGAGCAATACATTCAGCGGTTATTGCCAATCAGGAAATACAAAACTCTGTGAGACACATCTCAACTAAAGCAGCAATTAGATCTCCGAAGCACAATTTAACTACGGCTAAATTGCTTACCACTTCAATCAGAAGACACTTGAAGGACGATTTCTCAGCACCTCGTAGCCGATCTAATGTGATTCTCAGGTAAGGCTCTACCCACTGATCCACCTGGCCCTTACAAGTCTGAAGCACAATCCCTATTAGCTTCGGAGCTGGCACAAGGTCACTTTCATCAATATTTTTGTTCGCCATAAACTGTCATGGGAAAGAATTAACATATTAGAACATGTGTATGGCCGGAGGGAAAAAGACGACAGCATCAAGTGTTTCATTTATTTATGAGTAAATGTATAGTGAGCTTACCAAGGAGACCACACTCCAAAGACTTTGCTGGTAATCTGGTTCCTTGCAAGTGAGATAACGCTCAGTCCCCCTGGTTATGTAGTTGTGCAGAGGGACCAGTATATCTAAGGAAATTCAAAAGAACGATCCAACAAAAAGAGCAAAAATAAGAAAAAAGAATGAAAATTTATGATTAAGAAAAAACAGAAACGGGAAGTTTCATACTTGGGAAGAAGTCAATAGCCCAATCCACGAGTGCTTGCATCATTAAAGGCCATAGACTCCACATTTCCAGTGATATCGTAGGTGAAAAAGTAGTAATATATGAGACGATCTCAAGAACCTCTTCAAAAACATCTGGCCATAAGAAAAAATATGGATGAATCACCAAGTTTAGATCATTCATAAACCCCAATGCATCTAATATAACGCATTCAAAGGAACCCAATAAATAACTAACAACTCCAAATATATGGTGTCTCTGAAACATTATGAATACCTTGACCATCGGTTGTCAACATTTTACGCATTATTGGCAGCAATTGTGGTTCAATCTGACCATAAAGATGAGGAAGACTACTGATAGATTCAAGAATTGTACTGATGGCACGAAGACATCCCACTGCAGCCAATGCACCAGTATCATCAGTTTCATCATCACCGTTGTCACTGTCGATACACCTCCAGAATGCACTGGCCTGGAAGTTTTATTCAAGAGAACAGGGTTAATAGTGCCAATCGAAAATTAATACACAAAATGGGTACACAACAAAAATACTATCTTACCAAGTTCTGGCACAAACCCAGAGCATAAGGAGAAATCTCCTCTCCAAACTTATACACGATAGTTTCTAACGTAAAAGCAAGATCTTCGTTTTCAACTTCATTCATTAGCTTGAAAAATTCTGCAAAGCATAAGTCCGTGAAGAGTATTTCAGTTGATTAACTTGATGTCAGGTTTTAGCTTTTGAATGAAGTGGAATGGGAGCAACTATAACTATCAGCAGAATCATTATAAAAGTGTACCGTCAAGAAGTTGTGGCAGAAGTGGGCGGATCTCATCTAAATCTGCAGGACATCAATTTAGTTGAATTAATACTAATGCATGTTACATGGTGAAGGCCGGAGAAATCTTAAGAAGAGACAGAAACCTATTTTTCTGGTGGTGCCAATACTTACTTTTGCAGGCTTCAATGAATGAACGCAAAGCAAAAACTGAGTCCACCCGAACAGGAAGTTCTGGATCACGCATTCCAGAGATAACACAATGCAATGCCTTCGAAAAGTTGGTTTGGTCTGAGAAATTAATGTTGGCGTACTGCCCTGCAACCCACGCAGCCTACAAAGATGGAATTTGAGAAATAAGCTTAACAAGATGCAGCATCCATGTGATGAACATAATATGGGTGAGTTGCATCAATATTTAACAAACACACGTTGCTATGTCCAGAAAGATAGGGATGAATAAAAACTTCAGTCGCAAAATCTTCAATGATAACAACATCTAAGCAGAAGCAGGTATATAAAAAACAGTCAGTAAAACCTTGGCTCTAAGATGACCAGCCGGGCTGCTAAATTCAGGAAAAACATGTCGCACTAACATATTCTCCAGCTCAGATTTGTAGGGTTCAGTTTGCCTCAGTTTATCACATAGTGTCCCAACAGCAAGCAGAGCACCATCCTTTTGGCGATAGGGCTTTTGTTCTAGAGGTGCTTCATCGTATCTAAAACAAAGTAATTATATCATGTCGCAATTATATAATTAGATCCTTCGCAAAACTTGTAGATAAAGTTTGAATGTACCTCGTAAAAGTTCCCACGATGAACTGTATAAATTTTGGGAAGTTGTCTTTTCCACGCTTTCTAACTAACTCAGTCACAAAGTCCATAGATGCAGTTCTGGGACTGTACAGATCTTCAATTATATCTGTAGAGAAAGTAAAGATATTATTAAAGAAAAAGACATGATTAGAATTATCCAAACAAGACGACAGGAACATACCATAACCCTTCCTCACATACTCATGCGGGTCTTCTTCCCAAAGCATTTGATCATTATCATTGAAGCACATTAGAGGGAATATTACTTCAAATAATAGAACATCAAGGTGGGGCTGCAGTAAGTTGTACATGCTATTCTTCGGGATACTGCAGAGACACAACAAGTCAATATGAAATCTCGTACCTCACAAATGACAAAGGAATCCAGATACAGATAAAGCATTTATCAGTTTTCAAGGAGACAACAGAAACTGCAAGTCTGCAACTAGAAATTCTACCCACAATTCTAAGACCCTAAAGGTGAAATTTAGTGGTACAAAATGTCGAATTCTTCGGTAAACATTTTTTTTGTATTTCTAAATATGGCTCTGATTACGGTTGTGAGAAAAGGTATGAAATACCAAGACCAAAGATTTCTCAAACAAGGAAAAAATATTATCAACTAAAAACTCTTCAATAAAGCCAAAAAGATCCTTTCCCAGGAACTTCAGGTGCAATAAATTAGTTCAATAGATCCTTTCCCAGGAACTTCAGAGTACCCATATCTAAATAAATTTCTAAAGATGATCAAAAGTATGTATGCCATAGAGAATATCCGACCTGTTGCTTAGATATTGAAGAATTAGGTTGATGACTCTGTCAGGAAGATAATCACCAATACGAATGGCATTCAACAATTTCAAGTGGCACTCCAATATCTTAGCCGCGTAGTTCATCTGAAACATTTGGGCGAAGGCTTTGTTGTCTGGATTCTGAAGTTTCATATCTCCAAACCTATTACAGGTTTTTTAAAACAGTTTATTTGAAGGCAAATGAAAAAAAAGGTGTCAAGGTTGTAAGTTAATAGATAGGTTTTCATGATCCTGCATACCGAGTGTACAGCCTGTTTAAAATGTGAGCAACCCACTTCTTGGTCTTCCACCAGCCCCATGATTTCCTAAGCTCAGGGTCTTCAGGCTGACCTTCCACGGGAACGGGACGTTCCAAAATGTTTAGGAACAGAACCATCCAAGCATTAAAAAAGGTTGGATTAAACAACGGTCTCGGAAGCTCCAGCTGTATAGAACAAGGATAAAAAAGATATATATTATTAAACCTCATCAGATATTCCCTAATGTCTACATGATGTAGGACTTACATAAATACATGACCAGAATATCTTGCAGATAAGCTTGATATGGTCTGCCACTTCAAGGGAAGGATTTTCGATATGGATAAGCTTATTGAATATATTCAAAAGATGTGGAAATGTCTCCTCGACAACTCTGTAAATGGGTGCCCTGTCTTCATCTGACTTAAACCTATAAACAGAGAGTGAAAATTAACGAAAGGGCTTATTTTTATCTAGAAAAACAAAAAGCTGTTGCCCTGATGTTGAATATGATAACTGATACTCTCAACTTTTCGTGGTAAACAGTATCCAATTACCCCACAGAGATATGTCACCCCAACTAACCTAACAGTGGATTTTTTTTCTACTAGTCTACTACCGATAATGATACCACGCTTTGTAAGTTCAAGAATGGGAAGTTGGGTACAGAACTGAGCAGACTAGATACACAAAATCTACAAGTCACTCGTGCAAAGAGGCCTTTTCAGACACCAGATGGCAGGTAAAGAGCAGTGACAAAAAGGTGTAATTCGTAACCACATGGTCATTGCGGGTCAATCAGATTCATAACATGAGTAAAATGAAGCAGACTAACTCATATTTTGAAGATAGAATCCGCAACACAAACAAGGCTCCATAAACTTGTTGATCTTGCAAGTTGTGCTTCACCCAGTCCAGGAGATGAGGCCATTGCTCAGGGTAGTCTGCGTAAATTATTGTCTTCAAGCACTCTCCCATTTGCACTCTGCATCACCAATGAAAAAAGCTAGAATAAGGACCAACAAACACAAGTAAACTTGAGCACAAAGGTTGAAGTACAAAGAAAGGGCACTGTCTTAATGAATGCTGCCAGGTGTACAATAACTGCTACCTCAAAATAGGTGGAAGTTGAGAGACATAAACAAGAATCTGGTCCCTGACGACATTCTTATCACTTGGCAAAATTTTGCTCTGATCACCTGCATTAAATAAAATAAAAAAAACAAGGAATGGATTAATAAAAGTTTCAATTTTTCAAGAAACTAACATTAAAAAGACATTTCATTTGATCAAAAAAAAAAAGAAAGAAACGATTAAATTACCAGAATGAGGATCCCAATGCTTAGCGATGAAATTCTTGAAATGGATACAAGCAGCTTGGCGTACAGCGGGGTCACATCCACCATCAACCACAATTTGCAAAACCCTTATCAGATGCTGCGGAGTGTGCTGAATCTGCAAAATCGAATTTCCAAATAAAAGTATAACCGATTGCTCGTTGACCAGAGTCTGATCAAAGTCAAATCTCTTATAAAGAATAAAAGTTGAGTTAACCTGATCAAGGCTCTGCTCAGCTGCTTTACGGTCGTTTGGATTGGGACTGCAAGCAGCCGCGGCTATGATTACCGCAAGTCTAGACGGATCCATCGGGAAAAATTCACAAACCGATTCTCCGATAAACAATCGGCGTGTCGCGAATTATCAGGTCGTACGGTCGTCTTCTCCGGTGGAAATCGAAGAGACGAGAGTCAAAATCCAAGAGGAAGACGAGCGCGAGAGAGAGAGTGGTCTAGGGTTTTATGATTGGTTCGTTGGTCTGGTCTGGTGTAAGGTAAGATTCTCCCGCACGCGCGTGGTAATTAGTGAAAAAAAAGTCCCACGTGAGACACGATACACCTTACAACCCAGACTCTAGTCACCTCTTTTCTTCACGCCCTACTAGTTTAGTTTCTTACGGTCAAGCGATGGACTCTTCGTTTTACTTTTATGTTGTCTTAAAGAAGACCAAATTAATTTAGATTTCATTTAACTTTTTTTTTGTCAGCAGATTTCATTTTACTATTTTATCATCTTCTGTAATTCTTTGATAATCATATTAAAAGATAATTATATTAAAAATGAAATTGTGATAACCTAATTACAAATTTATAATTTCTTATTTTCATGCATGAATATAAAGATATATATATATATATAGTTAATACATTTATATGATCAAAATGACATTTATCATTAAAATTATATACTTCATATTTAAGGGGAGAGTCTGTATAGTATACACTCGATAGCTAATACAATATAATTTATTAGATTTTGATATAGTGGAAAATTTATTATGAAATTATTAGAAAATGTTGCCAAAAAAAAGAAGAAGAAATTATTAGAAAATAAAACACTTTTAATAATTGGTGGAAATAATGAGTAATCTTCTGAGTTTGGTGGGTCACCCGACCTATTAGACAACTCATTGATTTCATCTTACGTCATGGACAGCTCATCCAATGCGAATAATTTCTTTTATTTTTAGATTAATCGTGTATATTTACAGTTGGGCCTCATGAGCAAAGAAGTAATGGGCTCATACGATGTTTGTGGGCCACAATTCTGAAAAGGGTTTCCGTTCCTTTTTAAAGTTCATTATTATTACTCGTATCGTATCTCTATTATTGGCAAGTGGACTTTGGTAACATGTTAAATTGTGTTATGGAGAACCTAATTAATATTGGTGCACCAAAAAAAAGGAGAAACTAATTAATATATATTAATCACTCATAATTTTTTTTTTTTTTTTTTTTTTTTTTTGATTAACCAGGTGTTGACCTTGCGGCCCCCCACCTAGGCCCGGCGCCAGCCTTTGCCTGTACCTTTTTACGGGTCCTGGGCACGCCTCCCCCTCCCCGCGAGTCGAACAGCCGACCTCCCCTCCCGGAGGTAGTACCACTGGACTACGAGGTCCTGGGTATCACTCATAAACTTCATACAAACGATCTATCATTTTCATTAGTTAAACTCAGTTCGATACAAACGAATATATGCTTTTCGTTAGTTAAACTCAGTCCGATACAAAAGAACATATCTTTTTCATTAGTTAAACTTCATTAATCACTATCTTTTATCATTTTCTTGACAATTATCTACGTGTAAAACACTATTTCTTCACCCATTTAATTTAGAGGATGTACAAAGGTTAAGACTAGCAGTTGGATCTATATTCATAATCGTCGACGAACATTAGGTATCAACAACTTTTTTCTTTTCATGTAAGTATACTTCGTTTTATACCTTGCCACATAATAATTCGTTTGATATGATTAACTTCTCAATCTAGTATAAATGTTTTTTTTTTTTGCTTAAAATCTAGTATAAATGTTTAGGCCACAAATGGTAACAAGAGAATGGTTGTTACAGTAGACACCAAAGTATCAGACCAAACAGTCATGAAACATCTAAACCGTCAATTATATTTTTCATCAACGACTCGAAGTCTCGAACCTTCAAAATAAACCAAAACAAACGTTAGTAATATAATTCACGAATTGTCTATAACTAACAGAAGAGGAAAAAAAAAAGGAACCATGAGCTCCACGGAGACATACGAGCCGTTATTGAGACGGCTCCACTCAGATTCGCAGATCACCGAACGTTCTTCACCGGAGATAGAAGAGTTTCTCGGCCGTGGTAGATCCACGGTGACGCCACGGTGGTGGCTAAGGCTGTTTGTGTGGGAGTCAAAGCTTCTATGGAAGCTCTCTGGAGCCTCTATTGTCGTCTCTGTGCTGAACTACATGCTCAGCTTCGTCACCGTAATGTTCACCGGCCATCTTGGTTCTCTTGAGCTCGCTGGCGCTTCCATCGCTACCGTCGGCATCCAAGGCCTCGCTTACGGTATCATGGTACGCACTACGCTGAAACATATCGGTCCACATAATATTCATAAGCTTTGATACCGTTTTTTTGTTCCGTTATCTTTATTACCACTTTTAGAGCAAACTCATTGAATCTTTGAACAATATAATATTAATTTTTGGGTAAGAAACCTAGTGAGAAACTTATGATAAATTTCACATACATTGTTAATATCATCCATAATATTTGGTTCCTCTCATGAAACGTTATGTTAACTTTAGTTAATATTAAATAATATTAATTAATATATCATCTAAACTTATGTATAATAGAACTTAAAAGAACTTATGTATGATTTATAGAATTTTTTTTGTTAAAATAATAAAATATAAACTCTTTAATTGATAGTTTAAATTAAAGTGTATTTAAAAAAAAAACCTAAACTAAATTCTAGAGATATTTGTTGGGGTATATTTATGATATTTCCCCTTGTTTATGGGTGTGATTGACAATTGCTGTAGAGCCCTCTACAACCACAATTATATCTGCTGTCATAAATCCACACTATTTCTTTAAACTTATTTCTTTATAATTGCTCTACAAAAACAAATACATACAGCTCAAATTTAAAGACTTTTAAAAATTAAAAATCTAGAGTCAAAGCAAAAAAAATCACAGCAATATTTCTACAGCCAAAAAATGAAATTACAGTTTTTACCAATCAAAATCTATATCAGATTCTTTTAAGAGGACTGATAGTTTTTCGTATGAGAATAAATTTTCACCATTTTTATGAAAACAAAAAAATTTAATTAGTTTAATTAATTTTACAAGTGACTAACATCTTCAATGCTGATGTTCTTAGTTTAAATTTTTTTATTTGATCAAATCGACTAGTTGGGAATGGCGAGCGCGGTTCAGACAGTGTGTGGTCAAGCGTACGGCGCGAGACAGTATTCATCAATGGGAATAATCTGCCAACGAGCCATGGTCTTGCACCTCGCAGCTGCAGTCCTCCTCACGTTCCTCTACTGGTACTCTGGTCCCATTCTAAAGGCAATGGGCCAAACCGTAGCCATCGCACACGAGGGTCAGGTCTTTGCACGTGGGATGATTCCTCAGATATACGCCTTCGCTCTCGCTTGCCCTATGCAGAGGTTCCTCCAGGCTCAGAACATAGTAAACCCTTTGGCTTACATGTCTTTAGGAGTTTTCTTGCTCCACACGTTACTCACGTGGCTTGTAACCAACGTGTTGGATTTTGGCTTGCTGGGTGCGGCTTTGATTCTAAGTTTCTCGTGGTGGCTGCTCGCTGCTGTGAACGGTTTGTATATCGTGATGAGCCCGAGTTGTAGGGAGACATGGACCGGGTTTTCAGCTAGGGCTCTTACAGGGATTTGGCCTTACTTGAAGCTCACGGTAGCTTCAGCAGTCATGCTATGGTAAATGTCTATGATCTAAACCGGTTAAATCTATTGTTTAATGAAAAGCTGAAACTAATTTTGAAATGAAAAATCTTGTAGTTTGGAGATATGGTACAACCAAGGGCTAGTGATCATCTCCGGTTTACTCACCAATCCCACAATTTCCTTAGATGCAATTTCGATTTGGTAATATTTTCACCCAAACTTGAATCTCAACGGTTATGTGTTAACCCGGTTTAGTGGTTTTGCAGCATGTATTACTTGAACTGGGATATGCAGTTCATGCTTGGTTTAAGTGCAGCAATCAGGTCTTAACAAAACCCAAAAAAACAGCATGCAGTTTTTTATTTAAGTTACCCCTTTGACGTTTTAATTGTGTTATTTTGGTTAGTGTCCGTGTGAGCAACGAGCTAGGAGCTGGAAATCCACGAGTGGCTAAGTTATCAGTGGTGGTGGTGAACATCACGACGGTTCTCATCAGCTTGTTCCTCTGTGTCGTGGTGCTCGTGTTCCGTGTCGGCCTAAGCAAAGCCTTCACCAGCGACAAAGAAGTTATAGTGGCAGTCTCTGACCTATTTCCTCTACTCGCAGTTTCCATTTTTTTAAATGGAATCCAACCTATTCTCTCTGGTAAAACACACACAAAAGAGACCAGGTTTCTTGATTAATCTTTGTTCTTTGGATTAATCTTTGTGACATTTGAAATAAGGGGTTGCTATTGGAAGTGGATGGCAAGCAGTGGTGGCTTATGTGAATCTTGTTACTTACTATGTCATTGGTCTTCCTATTGGCTGTGTTCTTGGCTTCAAAACAAGTCTTGGAGTTGCTGTATAATCTCTCACTCTCTCTTGCTTTCTTTCTATTCTTCTTTATTTCTATGTATTGTATGTTACATAAGATTTGGGAGACATTTCATTACAGGGGATCTGGTGGGGAATGATTGCAGGAGTCATACTTCAAACCATAACTTTGATTGTTCTTACACTTAGAACTAACTGGACTTCCGAGGTAAAACACTCAAAAATAACTCTCTCTTTCTCTAGTCCAAAGTTATCTTACATTTAACCATGCATTTGTTGCAGGTGGAAAATGCAGCTCATAGGTTGAAAGCTTCGGCAAATGAGAGTCAAGAGATGGCTACCGAAGGAGTCTAAAATAACAGCAACATCAACTATGTTATTTTCTCCTCTGCAAAGCTATGAAATAAATAATCTTTCGTCTCTTAGTATTCAGTACAACATTTCTTTTTGTTAACTATAATGGACAAACTACAATATAATATCCTCTTCTACAAAACCTTTCTTTTGGCTTTAGATGACTACAAACATACAACTTTCTAGTAGTTTTCATAAGCCCACAAGTTCTCCCCTCTGAGAGCTAACATAATGGGAAGACCCTTCTTGTTTTTTATCATACAACACAGTTTCTCCTGCACCATCATCTTCTTCTTCTTCATATTCAAATTCACCACTACTGACATCATCATCAGATTGGTAGAGTCCAGCAAGGATTGTTGTTGTCTCATCTCTAAAACCATTAAGTTCTTTACCTTCCTCTAGCTCATCTCGACTAGAAGCCAATGACAAAAGCACATTTTTAGCTTTATGATCAGGCGTTACACCACAACTTTCCATCTCCTTGTACCAACTAAGAGCGCTCCCAAAATCCTTACACCTCCCAAACGCATCCATGATAATCGTTAAGATGGTTAGATTCGCTTTGATGCCACTAAACCTCATTTTCTCATACACCTCCATAACTTTATCAAGATCATTTGCTTTGAGATAACCTTTTATCATCGTCCCATAGGTGACTACATTAGGTTCAAAACCATCTACTTATATCCTCTTGAAGAATCTCTCAGCACCTTCCATGTCAGAAGCATTTACATACGCTGATAACATAGTTGTGCAAGAGCATAGATCTCAGATAAAGCTTCTTCCTCTCTTCTTGCTCTTCCATATGCTTTGATAAGTAAACAGGATTAGATCACTACTATCACAGGCCATGTATGGTGCTTCCAGCGTATAAGCACCTGGTCATAGATCTTAGAAACTTCTTTATAAGTTTCAAAGGCTATTGTAACAGTAGACTGTGGAACGCCTTTCTCAGCCATTGAAGCAAATACTTTTCGAGCTTTTTCATAGTTCCCAGCCTTCTTGTGCATGTATATCATCATGTGATACATCTTTTGATCCGGCTTCAACGGCGATCTCTTCTCATCTAAGAGAGTCTCAAAGACCTTTTCAGCTTCTTTAAACTTGTTCCCTTCTACGAAAGTCTTTAAGTATAATCTGATAAGTTACAGCAGAAGGCTCTGGCCCTGAAGACTGCATCCTACGAAATATGGCTTCAGCATTGTTGCATTTGCCTCCTCTTCCATGAGAGCGGTATAAGAGATCACGTTTGGAGTTGAGCCCATCTTGCTCAGAGAGCTTAAAACCCTTTCAGCTCTGGTTGAAGTTTCCTAGTTTCCCATAAGCTGTGATGAGCATCAAATAATCCATTTCACTGAAGTTCCACCAGTTCTGGTATCTAATCCATTCAAGAATCTGGATATCAAAGGAACACAATACGCACAACACTAGATTAAGATGGCTCATCTAATCTTTTCTCAATCAAGATTCAAGACTAACTTCATGAGAAGAGAAGTTATTTTCAGTCTCATTCATTCTCCATACCTCGCTGACGAGATTCCATTTCTTGAGCTGCTTAAACCTAACCAAAGTGCCCAAAACAAGGTCCCTGGGAAGACCTTGGTCACCGTCACTTCTGTACTGCCTAAGAACAGAAACTGCAGAACCAGTTGATTCAATCTCTAACATTAGCCCTCTCCATCTCTTCTGATCCACCTCGTCTGCTGCATCTTTGAAAACCTCTTATCTTCCTCCTCTTTTGCAGGAACTTCCTAGTAGCCAGCATCCCCATACAAACAACTCTGAACCGGTTCTGGATTTTAACACCAACATTGATGATGTTGTTCTGTAGTTTCCTCTGGCTGACACAAAGACGAAGACAGAGAGAGACTTTCAAAAACTTTTTAGTAACCTAACAAGGATATGGTTTGAGGTAAATGAACATAAACCCCTTAAGGATACAGCTTAAGCTTATATAATCGATTGAATTAAACGAAGCCTAGCACGGTTTTTCTCAGAAATTCGTAAAGGCGCTCCCTTTAATAGAACTGCTACAACTGTCACTGAAAGACGAAACAAATTCTAGAACAGAACCAAGTCCAGAACCCAACACAAAATGAGAGTTGTTCCAAGAAGGTTAAGGCAGTAGATAGGAAAGAGAAAAAGGAAACCTGTGATTACTTGATGGAACTGAGACAAAGGGCTTAAAAATTATAGTCTGTGACATCTAAACTTCGCAGCTTTCTCCTCTGTCGCAGCAGCCAAGAGGAAGAAAGATGTACTTCTCTTATCCTCAAGAAGATATAGTTTCAAAGTTTTTGATTTTTCATTTTAACTCAAAATTTTAAATTTAGACAGAAAGTTGCAGGCGGGGTTTCATGGGGTACTGAGTTGACAGTACTGCCCGCCCCTACATACACCTGATATTTACACAGACGACTCAATTGCATCCTAGTTGCTGATGTGAAAGGACAGAGAAGAAGAACAAAGAGTAGTGTTGTCTCGACTTGTGTAAGGTAATGATTGTACGGAAAAGTTTTGTAGAGTCAGAAAAATGAATAACACATTGCTCAGTTGAGTTTCGACTAAAGACATTGATGCGCACAAGAGTTTTTGAGTTAATGAAGTCCTCATAAATTTTTTTTAGTTGTATATCACATGAAATCATAAAACCCATAAGAAACCGAGAAAACAAATCCTGGTGTTAAATTACATACGGGATATAAGAAGCGGGACAGAGGCAGGAGCTTCCTCTTCAATCTCATGCTCAAGCTCTCCATAACGCTCAAGCACGCGCATCCTGCAGTCCTCAGCAGCTAACAATCCTGTTGAATAAGCACCGTGTACTGATCCCGGGTAGCTTGTGCTAGTAGCTTCCCCAGCAAAGAATAGATTATCCAATGGCACTCTCAGCCTCTCGTAGAGGTCATGAGGTTTGTTCACTATGTCATAGCTATATGATCCCAATGAATTGATGTCTGATCCCCACCTTGATACCAAATAATGTATCTGTCAAAAAGAAAAGAAAAACATTAGCAAACGATATAGAGACTTAGGGGGAGAGATAGGTTAGAGTAGTACTGGTGAAGATGCATCAGGAAGAATCTTCTGGAGTTGTGAAAAAGCAAATTTTACAGCCGATTCGTCAGACATCTTCTCGATGTCTCTAGCGAGCTGACCAGCCGGCATGTAGACAAGAACAGGATGGTTTGTGGCTTTATGCAGGTTCAAGAAATAACTGCATCCATAGGAGGTTTCTGCAACCACTCCTAGAAACTCTACGTTTGGCCAAAACACATTGTCAAAGTTTAGTATTATCTTGTTCTCGATTCCTACACCGAGGTCGTTGATAGCTTCTTGTTTCCAATCCGGAAGCTTTGGTTCGAATTCTATAGTTCCTGACTTTAGGACGCCAAGAGGGAGCGCAATGACTGCAGCATCCGCAGCAAACGTGTCTCCTTTTTCTGTAGTCACTTTCACTCCATTGTAGCGCCTGGCAATCTTGGTGACCCTGACAGAAACAAAAAGGCAGCAAAAAGGTTTAGCTGCAGATTCAAGAAATGGTGGAAACTGCTTTGAAAAAGGAATCTTTACCTGTGGTTTAGTCGAATATCAAGACCTTTCGAAAGAGTGTTGATGATAGGACGATACCCTCTAACCATAAGACCATGTCCACCAGGCAACAGTTCTTCCTGTGAATGTTTTAACTGGACATGTTAAAAATCTAAACATACCTCAACCACTAAACCGAGGACAGATTGCAATTTAGTCACTGACCTGGTCCCAACACTTTGCCGAGATGGTTTCAGCATCAGCAGCAAACCATCCTTCCATGCGGCACAAGTACCACTGAAGCACATTATGGGCAATCCCTTCCAATCTGGAAGAGGAAAAGAACTAAGTTTGAGAACACAACAAATAATAACAAAAATCAAAGCAGTTAGTTGGAGACTATATGTTTACATACCTCAGCTCAGGTGATCTCTTGAATACAATAGAAAAGGCTTGGGATATTGACATGTCTTCAACCTGCTCATCTCTGACTTTACAGATCTGCATTTTGTGAAACAAGTATCTAGTAAACCAAAGACACGCAGAATCTAGAAACAGAACAAAAGAGAAACTGGACACTAAGAGTTAACACAAACCTCTTCTAGAATGTGCTCAAAAGTTTCGCCAACCTTTGTTACCAACTCCTGAGGAACTTGGTTGCCAGCTTTATCGAATAGAGCATAACTGCACAAAACAGAATCACACCGTGAGTGAGTCTTAAAAAAAAGCTAGACGGCTAACTAATAATTATATCTGGAAAATTTCAGAATTACACACCTCTCAAGATCGTGGTCATACAAGACAGAATTGTCACCGCTAGTTCGATAAAGAGGTAATCCTAATCTCCCAATGACTGCGGCCAGAGGATTCTCTTTACAAACACCATGCAGCCTGTCAAAGAACCAAGCTGACTAGTTAGCATCAATGACAAAAGATCCAAAACATGAAACAGTGAGAAAGAGAGAGAGAGTCATGATTTTTACCAAGATGCACCCAAATCAACAGGAAAACCGAAAGAGTAATCAGTGTGAACTCGTCCACCAATCCTGTCACGAGACTCCAATAACACAACCTGAAAACGAAAGAAGACAAAGTATTAATATTTCCTTCCTCGTCACAACATTGTAAGCTTAAAGACTTGCATCGCATTGAATCGTGTTTACAAACCTGAAAGGAAGCATCTTGAAGAGTGCGAGCAGCTGCGATACCAGCCATACCAGCTCCGATAACTATCACTGAAGGTGTTCTCTTCTTCTTCATCCTCTCCAAGGTTGAGACAGAAGTATCTGAAAACACCATATGCAAACAGTTCAGAGCCTATTAGAAGCTTAAACCCATGAAAAAAATTCTTACAGAACACAACAGAGTAATCTAAACAAATAAAAGCTAAATTCTTCACAGACATCATGATTACTAAGACTTAAACCCAAAAAAAAAAAAAGACAACAAAGAAAGGTTAAGGAGTAACACCAATAACATATGCAACATTTCAGGGCCGAAGAGGCTTAAACCCATGAAAAGACAAATCTTACAGAACACAATCTAAACAAGACAAAAGCTAAATTCTTGACAGACATCATTACACAAGGACTAAAGGATCTACCTTTATTCAGCTGAGGATCAGTTTTGCCTTCGGACGCCATGAATCAACAATGCTCAGCGATTCAATTACTACTACTAGTAAGCGATAAAGGATCTAGTGATTTCTGCTCGAAAATAAAGAGCGAAATTGGCAATTGAGGAGAAACACTAAGGATTGAGATCAGAAGATACGTCGTCGTATTGGAGTAGCTTGAAATTGAAGATGCAAAGCTCGCTCTTCCAAACAGTTTCATGCAATTCCGAGTTAAATAGATCCGGCGACGATCAGATTCGAATGCGCGAAAAACACTCGGAAGATCATAGAAAGAGAGCTAGAGAGAGAGAGAGAGAGGTTAAGGAGTCGCAGATTATTTTATCTATTTCTTTATTTGTCGTGTTTGTTTGAGATTGCTGAGGTGTAATAAGCCCAATGGTTGGACTATTTAATCTTATATTATACTTTTTTCGCCGAACTTTAATTTTGTGAATGAGATAGACTCATACACGCTCGAGTATATATTGTAGGATAAACTCGCTCTGTTTGTAAGACACGTGTCATTGGACGATAAAGTCGGTGGTTTTTTGTAGACACCGGCCAAATAACTTGGGGGGAACAGAAAAGTGAGTTGGTCAAGGACGTACGAATTGTGATGGATTAAATCACGTTAGCGTTTTCGGTTTTCTTTTCTCGCGTTTGCGTTGGAAAGCCCGTTAGAGTATCTTTCTAGGCCCAACCTAGCCTCTATATTCTGTTTTAAGCCTTTCAGATTCATCAGCTAAATAATGTTGATGCTTACTACTCATCCAAATATAAAACAGAATGGATACACGTATCCTCCTCGTGTTGGCAACACTTAATTGATGTCATTAAACTGTATAACTAAGCTCTATGTAAGACTACCTTAGTAGATTTTGTATAATACATTTCTTAAACCTCATGTTTATGCCTCCAAAAATAGTTAATCATCAATGTAAGAGTAGATGTGTCAAAATGAGTTATAACTCATGAGCTGGCTCAACTCAACTCGATTTTTCATGAGTACGAGTACTATTTTTAGGCTTATTTAATAAACGAGGTTAATGAATGAACTTAATTTAGATCACAGGTTATATGAACATGATCTAACTCATGAGCTCTGTCGTTTTTATATTTAATATATATATATAGTATAACTTCCATTTACTTATGTAAAAAATAGTTTCTATATTAATCATATTTATCATTTATAATTAAAATGTAAAACCAAAAAGTTTAGATATATATATATATATATATATATAACATGTAAAAATATGTATACCACACATCATATCATATATATTTTTAAAATTAAAATGTAAAACAAAAAAAATAATTAATTTTAGGTGTTGCTTAATTTAGTATTTAATATTAATGTTTTAAAATTTTAATATTTATATTTTGAATTATATTATGAAAATTCTTCGATTTTTTATTTTATAATTATAATTATTTTTAATTATATTATATCGCGAGTCAGCTCATTTAACTCATGATCTAGATGATATGAGTTCGAGTTTACATATTAAAACTTATATAATAAATGAGTTGAGTTGAGCTAGCTCATTGAAAACCTGAGCTCACTATGAGCTGATCTGAATTGAGCGAGCTAGCTTATTTTGACACCCCTAGGAGTTAGGGGTGTCAAAATGAGTTATACCTCATGAGCTGACTCAACCCACTCGATTTTTCATAAGCATGATCTCTATTTTTAGGCTCATTTAATAAATGAGTTTAATGATCGAGTTTAAATTAGATCACAAGTTATATGAACGATCTATAATGAACATGAGCTAGCTCATGAACTTGGTCATTTTTATATTTACAATTTTATATATACACATATATATACTGGATAACCTTTTCTTATGTAAAAAATGATAATTTTTATATTAATCATATTTATCTTCTAAAATTAAAATGTAAAACCAAATATTTTAAAAAGATAATTTCTATCTTAATCACATTTATATTGTAAAATTAAAATATGAAACATACATAAGTAATATAGAACTTATACTTTTAAAAATTATTTATAACTTTTTAGAAGAAAGAAAACATAAACTATCATGTTTTAGAAATTATCTAAATTATCTTTAGTTTAATTTATTTTAAGTGGTTTTATTTAATATTTAATATTAATGTTTTGAAACTTTTAATATTTAAATTATGAATAATACTGTAGCAGTTATTTTAATTTTGCTTTTTTATTATTATTATTATTATTATTATTTATATTAGATTACGAATTAACTCATTTAATATTTAATTCATGATATAGATGATCTGAGTTTAAATTTACGTATTAAAACTCATATATTAAATGAGCTAAATTACTTCGCGAAAGATCCTAGCTTAACTTGAACTGAGTTTAAGAGGATTAGCTTATTTTGACATCTCTCAGTACTCAGTAGTAATCTTAACTAATTGCCACGTTAGCTTATTTTACCCATCAGCTGACTTTGATGTCCCAACGGTGACCCAAATCTCGACATGTCCATTGGTTGTTACACCGCCTACATGTAATTTAAACAAGGTACGTCAAATATCAAACATAATGGGGATTCTTGTGAATCAAAATGACCAAAAGATCTTTGTCTTTTATTTTCTCTATTTCTTTGATCATCCGTTGTAATAACGAATGAGCTAAATTTCTTGCAAAGGGACGCAAAATAAAAACATAATATGGTTGATTGGTTAGAAATTGGCTTTACCTTTAATTTTCATATATAATCTTAAATACTACCAATCATGTTTTATCGTGGTTTTAAAGTTACAAAAAAAATTAAAGCTACAGCAAAAACATACAAAAATAGTTGTAACAATAGTATTTTCTAAAGTCTCATCTTTTTAGGTGTAGAAAATTTTAAAGTTATGTTCCTTAAAGGTAAATAAAAAATCATAGAAAATCACCTCGGTACTAATTGTCTGTAGTTGCATAAACAAAAATGTTCAGTAAAGGCCCAAACACTAGTAGTAGCAGCTTTTACATTCTGAAGATATGTTATTGGGCTTTGTCTTAAGGGCCGAAAAACCCTAGTCCTATAAGAACCGTTCTGAAATCTTTAGGCGCGGTGGCGGCGATGCAGGTAGACGGGTTAGCGGCGGAGGGTGGAAGGGTTGAAAGGCTAGAAGCGGCAGAGAAGTATGTGGATAAGAAACAAATCGACCTGAGGGGAACATGATGTCCTTCCGTTATTTTATAGTTTTCAATCTGAATTTCAATTCCGCCGCTCGCTTTTTCTTGCTTCTACCACCGCTTTTCCCGTCGCTCTGATCTGCTACGCCGCCGACCTTGTGATGATCAGTTCTGAAGGTCCATAACCATAACAAGTTTCTTCTCAAAAGTTCAAAGGTACTACTTAGCTAAGGATTTCAATAGTTTTGTGTCTTTTTGGAATTCTTGGATTTATGAAATTAGTTGACTCTTTCACGAGTTTGACCTTTTCCTATTTTTATTTATTCATGCGTGTAATTTAAATAAAACATGCTTGGATTTCATACGAATTCAGAATGTTAGTATTTTATAAATTAATTTTCTGCAAGATATTTTCATGAGAAACAAATAATAATAAAAGTAGAATGTTTTTTTCGTCCAATGAAAACTTGATGAAAGTCAAAATCAAATTATTTTGTTCTGTTTTTTGTTATATTTGTTTGTATTGACTTGGAATAGTGTTTACAATGAAAAGTATCAAACTTTTCTCCGGTCAACTTCTATCTTCGTACGTTTCTTGCGATGCTAAATGTATTTTATGATGGTTATTAGATGTAAGTTGTGATCAGTGCTAATTAGCCGAATTAGAAAGCTAGTAACGTTTTTTTTTTTGTGTTGAGTGATTCTCTTACTCTATAATATTATCGTGATTATCATCTCAAACTTTGGCTTATGTTCATGATTTGTTTTGATACTAGGGTAATTTTTGTTTTCAATTTATTTTTGGTTCAGTAAATATATAAATTATTGTAAGTAGACATTTATTTGGTTGGTCAAAGTCAAAGAGCTTCAGAGAGAACGTAAAGGACTCGTCTCTTGCAGTCAAGTCGTTACCTACACAAAACTCGACTTAATTTAAAATTGATCTCTGATTGAATAGTATGGTTGTAAGTTATCACCGGTCAACTTTAACGTCTTTGATTGATACTATAATCAGTTTAAACCACACTTAAGAGTCCATAATGCGTTATTTGCTAACTATATTATAGTCTCACGAGGTCTATTTTATTTTAACATGCATCACAAAAAAGGTAGTAGATCAATAGTAGTTGATATGTAGCGACTAACGACTTTTTCTTCGCAAAAATAATCTAATTGTTTGGTTTGGCGGTCAAACTAGTATTTTTCAACAGATTTGTTACTAATATGAAATTTCAAAGCTCTACTTTTTGATTTTAGCATTTTTTATTAGTAGGTAAAGATTTTGAATGATGTACTAATATCCCCCAATCAAATTCTGTTTAGTGACGAATAAAATAGAATATAATTCTAGTGGGTTTAGGTGTTCTTTCTCAGACTATTTTATTATTATGATTTGAGTTTTGTATAGTATTACAAAAACAAGTTAGAGAGAAGATGTTTAAACAAAAAAAAACAATGAAAATGTTTATCTGTAAAACCATTACACAATCTCACTTCATTGCAATTGTTTTACTACCGTTCTTCATTCTCTTCCATGTTTGGTCTTAAGTATGAAACCGCGTGAAGAAGAAGAAGACTTTGGTCAACATTTATCAACTATTATTTTATTTTCAGTATCCTGACTTTCACCAGATCCTTACTGTTCTTTGCTCTTCCTCTCTCTAACTCTTAACTCATCCTCTCTTCTGTTCTTCTTCGGAATCAATTTCTCACAACCTATATCAAATCTCCCCAAAAGTTTCTATTTTTTTCAAAAAGAATACCACTTTTGCATCTGCACTTTTTTCTCTCTCACTTTCCTTTCACGGCCATTCCGAGCTTGTTCGTTGTCGGAGATTTCACTTAATGTTGTCCAAGCAAAGTTTCATTCTTTGTCTTGTTTTCTTCTCCATCACAGCCTTTTCCGGCGACTCCAGAGCCCTCGCCGGGAACAATGAGCAGAAGAAGAACATCTCCGGCTTTTCCGGGTTTGACTTCCCGAATCCGATGCGCTTCGGTTCTGTTTCTTCTTCCACAAGCGACGACTGCGGTTTCTCTTCCCCGGAGAAAGAACCCACCAAGGAAACGACCAGAGAAAACAAAAACAAGACGGTGAAGTTTCACTTAAAGCGCCGACAGGCAACGACCAAGCAAGAAACAGACAAGACAACAAAAACAAATCCAGTTCTTGAGCTCCAAATCAAAGATCTCACAAGGATCCAGATGCTTCACATAAGAGTCTTGGAGAAGAAGAACCAAAACACTGTCTCCAAACCTCACAAACAGAACAAGAAGAACAAGAAGAAGGAAGCTGTCACCTCTCCGGTGAAGGAGGAGAAGCCTCGTCAGCTCGTGGCTACACTAGAGTCCGGTATGTCTCTCGGTTCAGGAGAGTACTTCATGGACGTGTTGGTCGGTTCACCACCAAAACACTTCTCCTTGATCCTCGACACAGGAAGCGACCTAAACTGGATCCAATGCTTGCCTTGCTACGACTGCTTCCAACAAAACGGTGCGTTTTACGACCCAACAACTTCTACCTCTTTCAAGAACATAACTTGCAACGACCCAAGATGTAACCTAGTCTCTTCACCCGACCCTCCAAAGCCCTGCAAATCAGATAACCAACCGTGTCCTTATTACTACTGGTACGGAGACAGCTCCAACACTACCGGAGACTTCGCCGTCGAGACTTTCACCGTTAACCTCACCACCAACGGAGGGAGCTCGGAGCTGTACAACGTTGAGAACATGATGTTTGGTTGTGGTCATTGGAACAGAGGTCTCTTCCACGGTGCTGCAGGGTTGCTTGGTTTAGGAAGAGGGCCGCTTTCGTTCTCGTCTCAGCTTCAGTCTCTTTATGGACACTCCTTCTCTTACTGCCTTGTCGATAGAAACAGCGACGCAAACGTTAGCAGCAAGCTGATATTCGGTGAAGACAAGGACTTGCTAAGCCACCCGAATCTGAACTTCACTTCTTTCGTCGCTGCCAAAGAGAATCTCGTGGAAACATTCTACTACGTACAGATCAAGTCCATACTTGTCGCGGGGCACGTGACGAACATACCTGAAGAAACATGGAACATCTCATCAGACGGTGGTGGAGGAACCATCATTGATTCAGGTACAACGTTGAGTTACTTCGCTGAGCCTGCGTATGAACTCATCAAGAACAAGATTGCTGAGGAAGTGAAAGGGAAGTACCCTGTGTATAGAGACTTCCCTGTCTTAGACCCTTGTTTCAACGTCTCTGGTGTAGATAACGTTCAGCTTCCGGAGCTTGGGATTGAGTTTGCAGACGGTGCTGTTTGGAACTTCCCCACAGAGAACTCTTACATATGGTTGAATGAGGATTTGGTTTGCTTGGCGATTCTTGGAACTCCAAAGTCAGCGTTTTCCATTATTGGAAACTATCAGCAGCAGAACTTTCATGTACTGTATGATACCAAGAGGTCAAGACTCGGATTTGCACCTACAAAGTGTGCAGATGTATAAACCTTCTTGTCGATTTATGCAGATACAAGGTCCATTGAAGCAACTGTACACACAGAAAGTTAGCTACAAGGAGGAACAGATTCTTTTTCTCTTTAATATTTATTTCATTCTTTAGGATAATATTCCTTTTCTTTCAATAATATATTGCTGTAGAACAAAGTTCATATCTCTCTAATGTACTGATTCAACACTCAATTTCTGAATACAAGTGTGTTACTGTTGCTTGCTTGGTATGTGCATTATCACGAGCTCTATAGTCTAACATTTATGAGAAGACAAGAACCAGAGATGACCTCTACAATCACCAAAGGCCTGTGCTAGTCCTAATATGGAATAAGGACTCAAGTCGCTCAACTTTAGGATAAAGCTTTGGTTTAGTAGAAAAAGTATAAATTCTAATATATTATAGTAATGATCCGTTGAGTATGAAAGCACTAAAACTAGGATAAATCAGATTTTTTTTTTGTTGAAATTTTTCCAATATAACAGTATTTTAAAATTAAATTGAGAAATTTCCTATGATATTTTTTTTTAAGTTTTTGTCATAAAAATAGCTTTCAATGAAGAAAATTACCAAAATAAGTTTTATTAAAAGATAAAAATGTGTTTTTATTAAAGGTTAATTAATCGAGACTTAGGGTTTAAAGTTAAGGGGTGAGTTTTTGGGATATGATTTCAAATTAAAAAAAATAAAAAATAAATATTAAAATTTTTAAAATAAAAAATGGCTATTTTGGTCATTTTCTTTCTTGAGTGCTATTTTTGTGACAAAAACTTAAAAATGATTATTTGAGAGAATTGCCCTTTTAAATTTTCCTAAAACATAATCTTTATAAAATAAAATAAAAATTAGCTAATCCCTTTACAAATTAACAATTTTAAATTAGATGGATAAAGTAAGAGTCCAAATATAAATTGATTTCTTTTGAACAAAGTATAATTTATTTTTATTTTTATTTTTTGTCATCAAGTATAATTTATTTAAATTTCCGAAAATATAATGATATAGTATTAAAATAATAATATTTCAGACCAGACCCAACCCATCTCCTACAACCATCTGTCTGTCTCTCGGTGTTCTTTGATCCCCTCTCTCTCTCTCTCTACAAACCTGAAATCTCGGGTCTTTTGATCTCAAGGAGGATTCGCGATGACGATCACAAGAACGCTTTTCGAATCGAAGACGGACAAATGCTACGCTCCGAGCTTCGTCGCCGTCAATCTCTGTCTTGCTTTAATCGATGGCGCTCTCGCTCTCATCGCATTCCTTCAGGTTCTTATCTTCTTCTGATTCTATGTGAAGTTGGTTTCAAAGGTTTCGTCTTTTTGTTGAGGTTCAGTGAATTGGATTAGTCTTTAGAGCTGTGTCTGTTCTTGTGGCTGACCTTTTAAGTTTCAGGTCAATTCTTTGAATAAGAACTCACCGACCTGGAGTGTGTCTTTAGATTTGATTCAGGGAATCTGAATCCGATACGAATTATTTATAGAAAGTAGAAACCTTTACGAGTGTAATAGATTATTCATTGGTTCCTATGTAACGAAAAAGAGTCTTATTCTCTCTTGTTTTGTTGGTTTTGGGGCTTATAAGATTTATCTTGGCTGCCAACTTCTTACACTTTCAGTTAAGTCGGTTTCACAGGCGGGATAAACGAGTTGGATGGACACGCCAAAAGGTATAGTCTTGGCTCTACTTTATGTTATAATGATATAGTTCTTGTTACTTATCATTGTATGTATCTGACACATCCATCAATGGATATATGCAGGTGCTTCATCTTATGATTGGCTCCTCAAACACTGGTAAGCTCTCGGAACATTCCTCAGCAGAGATAATTTAAAGAGACTGTGAATAAGAAGAGCTCTACTCTGTCTGTTTGCAGGTTCTCTTGTTTATTTTGTGGCTGCGGTTATAGCAACTTGCACAAGGTGGCATCATTGGTCCAACCCATTCGGTTTTCTGCTTATGGGTAAAATTAATTATATTCTCTTGTTATGGTTTGTGTATGTTTAGTCCGTCCCTGATGTATCGCATTGTACTTGCAGCGTTTCCCAAGATTCTGTTTCTTGCAACCTTTCTCCTGCTTCTCTCTTTCTGGTACGTATATATTGTCAATGCTTTCTAAGTAAAACCTGCTCGTGTTATGTTATAGTACTTGTTTACAGATAAGACAGAGATACTTTTTTTAATATTATAGGGTAGATGTTTGCCATCAGGGAAATGGAGAGGAAGAGGATGACGATGATGAAGAAAGTAGCATCCAGCAAGTGTTTCTCGAGAAAAGCAAGAGTAAACCAGGTTCTTCCAGTGCAAGTGATCGCAGAAAGTGTTGCTCTTTCCATGGGATTCATGTTGGCACCCGACAGAAGTTTGTTGTCGCCGTATGTAATAGCTTTCTGTTAGCCAAACCATTTTTGTGATCCTTACAAGTATCTTATGTTTTTGCTAGGCGGTTGTTCTTGTGTTCATCTTAATGATATCATTTGCAATCCTTATCTGGATTGCTTCCGGAGATAATTCTGCTGATCCTTCATTATTGGCTGAGGTAATGTGCTACAGTCACTCGTTGCTATTCATAAATGTTCTTGGTCCTCTTATAAACTCACTTCTTGTCTAACCGTGTAGGTGTATGTAGATATTTTCGCTTCAATACTCCTAATCACTGGAGGAGGACTATGCTTCTATGGTGAGTGATTGCTTCATTCCTAATAGCTGTTGCACTTTTTTCGTGTAGCATTTCGAATATGTCAGTTATTAACAAGTTTTTATTGCCATAATATGACTATTGGGCTTTGATCTAGTAGCATAAATTCACAAACTCGTTTATGTTCTCTAGGTATGCGTCTGCTTTTTAACCTAAGGAAGGTCCGGTCTGAACAAGTTTCATCAGAGATGCGAAAGGTAACTAATGATTCTTATTGGCTTCCCAAGGTTTTGGTTCCTTGCAGATAGTCGTCTCATCCTTAACATTGAGAGTATATTTTCACCATCTATAAGGTATCCGGTTTAGCAGGCGTCTCAGTTGTATGTTTCTCCGTGAGCTCTTTAATCGCTCTTCTCACACACATTCCGGTAAGACATTATTACCAAAAGCATATCTGTAAACCTATAGATCTAACATTTGTCAATATGCTTTAACCAAAAAAAAGCAACTTGTGATCCTCAGCTCTTCTATCATTGGAACCCAAACAAGTTACACGGCATCAATGCTTTGGTTCTTCTGATCATATACTATTTCATAGGTAAAGTATTAACACCATTAAATCATCCTTTTTTGCCGTCTTTTAAGACCTCAAATGTAGTATTTATTGATAAGAACTTGGGTTTTTGACAGGTTCGACCTTACCATTGGCTTTCGTTTTATGGGTGTTGCGGGAGTTACCCCCTCAAAACATTGTGAGTAGACAAGAAGAACAAACAAGAATCACTTATGTCAACTACGATACTGTTCCAAGGCAGCCTCCTCAGCAGTGGACCTCCACAACCGTTTCAAAAAATCAGGTACACACTTCTCTTCATCATCTAAAATTACGAACATAACCAACACCAAACTTAGGGTAAAGTAAACAACCAACAAACACATTTATTAAATAAATATAGTTTTAGTTAGGGAGGTCAGTTCACATGTGTTTGGTTGGACACGGTGTTGCAGGTTTCTAAGGCAAGTCCAATATGAACCAAAAGAAACATCATAGCCATACCCTGAAGTGAAAATCATCTAATGTTCTTCTCTTGTTACCGAGAAAAAAAACCTCGTGGAGTTGCGTACTGGATCTATAGCCTGAATATGGTGTTGTGCTGGAGTGAAATTAAAGTTGAAACAAGCTCATTTTCTTCTCTCTATCTGCGTGGCCTTGGAAGACAAGAATGTGTTTATAAAAGATAGAATGGGAGGAATCTCTGTATATATGTTTCTTTGATTTCTTTATATTTTAGTTGCATGATGTGTGGAGAGGCTTGTGGATACACATATGTTCTTACTTCTTAGTAACTTATTGGAACAGTCTCATTGATCTGCTTTTTGGTTTACGTATAGCAATTTTCTTATAAAACGAAAAAAGAAAAAAATGACATTTTAATTTTGTTGTCATAAGTCATTCCTGTTTTGTCTTCCCTCCACTGTCACCTTCCTCGCTAAGCAAAAGAATTCAAGACAGCTTCTTATCAAACCTAACAAGTGAAAACAAAAAAAAGTAAAAGAAAAAGCGAGGGAAAAAGCTAAAAAAGCAGACACATATTTAAAATTAAACAATCTCTCGTAAGGAAACTCTTTTTTCTTTTCTTTATTGATCTCTTTTATCTTTGTGTTTTCTATAAAGTGATTACAAAAGGAGAGATCAATTATCATACTCTCTTCTTACTTTGTTTTCAGTGACATTGTTTGATTTGATTGACCAAGAGGTTTCTGAGTTTGAGTTGTTTGGAGAGGAGAGAGTCACAGATTGTTCTTACTCACGGTTGGCCATGGAAGCTAGTTCAAGCGGAACCGCAGAGTTGCCTCGCTCTCTGTCCAGAAGGGCTGCTCCTTCTCGTGCAACCACTATGATGATTGATAGACCAAACGAAGATGCAAGCGCCATGGATAGCGAGCTTGTTCCTTCTTCTCTCGCTTCTATTGCTCCTATTCTTCGTGTTGCTAATGAAATCGAGAAGGATAATCCTCGAGTTGCTTATCTCTGTGAGTCCACTCTTTGAAAAGATATGATGAGTCTTCGTGGTTATGTTTATGTTAATGTTTATTCTGTTTGTTACTATATATAACAAGAAGAGTTCTTGTTTTGCTTCAGCCAGTTTCTATATGAGTCACTCTTGAGAAGATATGATGAGTCCTCTTGGTTTGTTTCTGTGTAACACTATGTTTCATGTTATGTTAGGTCGCTTCCATGCGTTTGAGAAGGCTCATAGGATGGATGATACATCAAGTGGACGTGGTGTTCGCCAGTTTAAGACCTATCTTCTACATAGGCTAGAGAAGGTATATACATATATATACACATATACTTGCTTTATGTAATGGTTTCTCCACTAGCTTACACTAGTCTTATTTTATTTTTTTAATAAAGGAAGAAGAGGAAACAAAGCCTCAGCTTGCAAAAAGCGATCCTAGAGAGATTCAGGCATACTACCAAAACTTCTATGAGAAGTATATCAAAGAAGGAGAAACATCAAGAAAACCGTGAGTGCAGGCAAAATATTTATAAGCTGAACTTGGTTATATTATATTAACCCCTGGTCTTACGTTCTTGGTCTTTTTTCTTTACTGTAGAGAAGAGATGGCAAGGCTTTATCAAATCGCTTCCGTGTTGTATGATGTTCTGAAGACTGTTGTACCTTCTCCTAAAGTGGATTATGAGGTAATGATACTTTGGCTAGATACCTCTGTGTGAAGCCTCATTTTCTTATGCAATTGTTTCATTGTTTAGACACGTAGATATGCGGAAGAAGTTGAAAGGAAGAGGGATAGATATGAACACTACAACATTCTTCCTTTGTATGCTGTAGGGACTAAACCAGCTATTGTGGAACTTCCTGAGGTGCGTCTTGTTTGTATACATAGACTCGATTAGTAATGTACACTTGGTCATGTTATATGTACTCTGACAAAATAGGTCAAGGCTGCATTCAGTGCGGTTCGTAACGTGCGCAACCTTCCTAAACGAAGAGTTCATTTGCCATCTAATGCACCTGATGAAATGCGCAAGGCTAGAAGTAGACGTTTCAATGACATACTTGAATGGCTTGCTTCTGAGTTTGGGTTTCAGGTAATGTGTTTATTTTGTATAACTCATATATATTGTTGTTATGATGATTTGCTAGCTCATGTAGTGTTTTCATATGGTGATTATAATAGAGAGGGAGTGTGGCGAATCAGAGGGAGCACATCATATTGCTTCTTGCTAATGCTGATATTAGAAACAGAACTGATGAAGAATATGATGGGGTGAGATCATTGTTGTAGGGTGTGTTAACACATCTTCTTGTTACCCTTTATGGTTAGTAATGCGGGAAGTTTTCTTGCAGTTGAAATCAAGCACAGTCACCGAGTTGATGGACAAAACGTTTAAAAACTATTACTCATGGTGTAAATATTTGCACCGTGAGCCTAATCTCAAGTATGTGATCAAGATTATGTGACAAGTTCCAATATATTTTATATGATCTTAATTGGTCACACTATCTGATGTTGGATGCTTCAACTTGGTTCTCTAAAGGTTTCCACCAGACTGTGATGAACAACAGCTGCAGCTTATCTATATTTCTCTGTACCTTTTAATATGGGGTGAAGCCTCAAATGTTAGATTCATGCCTGAGTGTATCTGCTATATTTTTCACCATGTAAGTTTTCTGATTTAGATATGCATATGTTAGATAGCTTTCTTCAGATTCTGGATGGTTTAAAATGCTTTTTTTTCTTCTTCTTTGTTTTCTTTGCTATTGTTCTTAAGATGGCAAATGATGTCTATGGGATTCTGTTTAGCAATGTTGAAGCTGTAAGTGGTGAGGCATATGAAACAGGAGAAATAATTGATGAAGAAACATTTCTGAGAAATGTTATAACTCCTATCTATCAAGTCATACGCAATGTAAGTATATCAATGCCACTCATGTTGTTAGGAACTAGACATTGTCTTTTGAACTTTAAAAGTGATTGTACTTACCTTGAGAAGGAAGCAAGAAGGAACAAGGGGGGCACAGGAAGCCATTCACAATGGAGAAACTATGATGATCTGAATGAATACTTTTGGTGAGTTGCTTAATTATTATCTAGACATGCCTAGTTGATGTGGTTTCTCACTGTCAGCTTCCTTTGTTTATTTGAAGGTCTAGAAAATGCTTCAAGATAGGATGGCCTCTGGACCCTAATGCAGATTTTTTCCAAAACTCTGATGAGTCAACTCCACAGAACGAGGTATCTCATTTTTGTTCTTAAGCTGTGTGATTTTTCTTCACGTGTTTTTTTTGATATATTGATGTAGACACAGCTACATATAGTTACCCTATGGCTCAAGATAGAAAGCACAAAGATACTACAGAAACATAATCGTTGTAGGTCTAATGTATTGCAGAGGCTGAATCAAGTCACTTACGGGAAGAGAAAGCCTAAGACCAACTTTGTTGAAGTCCGCACATTCTGGAACCTCTTCAGAGATTTTGATCGAATGTGGATATTCTTTGTCATGGCTTTTCAGGTCATACTTAGTTTTTATATGTAAAAGAGTCGATATTTGTCTGGAAACAAACAAACTGTTTTTCAAATGATCAGACTTGTTCTTGTCTTTTGTAGGCTATGGTAATAGTAGGATGGAATGGTTCTGGATCTCTGGGTGAAATTTTTGACAAGGATATCTTCAAGAAAGTGTTAACCATCTTCATTACTTCAGCATATCTGACTCTTTTACAAGGTTGTGATGATTCCCATAGTAGTTTCTTGTATCCCAATTAAGAGTTTTTCTTATTTGATGTTCTAATGGAGTTCCTTGTCCTTTTTGCATTGTATAGCTGCATTGGATATCATCCTTACTTTCAATGCCTGGAAGAATTTCAAATTGTCTCAGATACTGCGTTACCTTCTGAAACTGGCTGTAGCAGCTATGTGGGCGGTGTTGCTCCCAATTGCTTACTCAAAGTCTGTCCAACGCCCAAGTGGAGTTGTGAAGTTCTTCAGCACTTGGACTGGAGATTGGAAGGACAAGTCTTTTTATAACTATGCAGTTTCATTCTACGTGTTACCAAACATACTATCTGCGTTCTTGTTCCTCATTCCACCGTTCAGGAGAGTCATGGAGTGTTCAGACATGAGAATTATCAAGCTTATCATGTGGTGGTCTCAGGCAAGTCTTAAATTCATCTTGTGATTCTTAAGAATACAGTTTTTTTTTTTGTATTTTGTCATCTTTGTTTCTTTATGATTTGTAGCCAAAACTATACGTTGGAAGAGGTATGCATGAGGACATGCTCTCTCTTTTCAAGTGAGTGATCACAACATTTTTTGCTATCATTATCTAACTTCATAAAGGTTTTTGAACTCTTTTACTAGCATGTTCTCATGTAGCCTAACTTATTTATGCTCAGGTATACCTCCTTCTGGATTATGCTACTGATCAGCAAGCTTTCTTTCAACTATTATGTGGAGGTCTGGATTTTGCCTTTGTCTTACTCTCTTCAACCTATATTTACTCTAGATACATATGAGAGCTATCAATTCATCTCTGCTATGTGAGCTTTTTCTATATAAAAGTTTGGTTTCATTTCTTGATATCTATGTCTAGCAACTCTTTAGGCCAGACATTACACACACACACACACATATATATTCTATTTGGTTATACAGTTCTTAGATGATGGTCTCTTTCTACTTCAATATGTCCTCCTTTCACATTGTACCCTTCCTACAGTGATATTTTTTAAAGCATTGATGAGTACTATTATTATATCTTGCAAACAGATACTACCTCTTATTAAACCAACAAAGATGATAATGAATTTGCACATCCGTAACTACCAGTGGCATGAGTTTTTCCCACATGGTAAGTTTTCATGTTATCCTCTTTTTCTTGTAGCAATGTCGCTTGGTTTGACTAACTCATGATTTTTATATAGCAAATAACAATGTTGGAGTGGTTATTGCTGTATGGGCTCCAATTGTACTGGTAAGTAGAGATTAACAGAGCTCCCAAGACACAAACAAATGTTGTTATATATGTATATATAGCTAACATATATATATATATATATATATATATATATATATATATATTTGAAACACTTATATAGCTTACTTATTTACATGTGTTATATTCTGAGTAGGTTTACCTGATGGATGCTCAAATATGGTACGCTATTTTTTCCACACTGTTTGGAGGCATACATGGGGCCTTCAGTCATTTGGGAGAAGTAAGTGATCATGTCTTTTGTGCAATCTAGTGTACCCTTGAAGGAACTTTAGTTACTTGTTTTGATTCTATTACTATATCTACTTCTTGTCACGTTTGGTATTTCATAGATACGGACTCTTGGGATGTTGCGGTCTAGATTTGAGTCAATACCAATTGCCTTCAGCCGCACCCTCATGCCAACAGAAGATGCAAACAGAAAACATGCGGTATTAAGTTTCTTAAAATATAGTTTACTGTACTTACATATAAGTACTTTTATACTTGTAAGAAGGTGGATCACATCTATATATGTTTTTCTTGTCTGTCATTGATCAATGGTCTATGTAAAATATAGGATGACTATGGGGACCAGAAAAAAATCACGAACTTCTCCCAAGTGTGGAACGAGTTCATAATCTCTATGAGACGTGAGGATAAGATTAGTGACAGGTTAAGACTCTATTCTTTAGAGCAAACACTCTTTTCACTGTATTGTTTTTGTTCAGTATATCAAGAAGGCAAGTCATGTAACGTTTCCTGTTCATGTTGTAACTCAGAGATAGAGACTTGCTGCTCGTACCGTCTTCTTCTGGTGATGTATCTGTCATCCAATGGCCACCTTTCTTGCTTGCTAGTAAGGTAAGAAATCATCGGTCTTGGTGGAAGACTAATTGTTTTCACTTTAGTAGCAAACAAGGATTCACTGATCAAAAATACATGAGTTATCAACTCTTTTTTTAAGATGCATAAGTGATTATTTCAGTTAGGATCATTCATATCTCTTCAACTATGTAGATTCCCATTGCTGTGAAAATGGCAAAAGATTTCAAGGGAAAAGAGGATGCTGAACTATTTAGAAAGGTTACAAGTGATAACTACATGCATTATGCTGTTACTGAGAGCTATGAAACATTGAAGAAGATCATCTCCGCTCTACTTGAAGATAACGCGGATAGAAGGTAAAACCAAACCGGTTTCACCCTAATCATCTTATGCAATCTTGTGCCCTACCTTCATGACTTCACATGTTTACCTCTTTGAATCAGGGTGATGAATCAAGTATTTTCAGAAGTGGACATGAGCATACAGAAGCAGAGATTCATATATGATTTCAGGATGAGTGGATTAACACTCCTTAGTGATAAGTTGGAGAAGTTTCTAAGCATCTTGGTACTGTTTAGAATATGTAGTTCACTCATTCACTACATTTTAGACCTTTACACATGTAACTAATGCATGCTTTGGAACTGTTCTCATGTTTATGTTCTGTAAACAGTTAAGTGACTATGAAGACGAGGGGACTTACAAGTCTCAGTTAATTAATGTCTTCCAGGATGTTATTGAAATCATCACTCAAGATCTCTTGGTTAATGGTCATGAGTAAGTATATCATCAGATAGATAGAAATATGCATTGTGACATCAGAAGTATAGTGTATGACGTCCTCTTGTTTGGTCTTGTTGTAGAATTGTTGAAAAGGCTCGTATTCATTCTCCTGACATCAAGAATGAAAAAAAGGAACAGAGGTTTGAGAAGATTAATATTCATCTCATACAGGACAAACGTTGGAGGGAGAAGGTAACATTCAATGAGCATACTAATAATCATCATGTGAATGTTTTTTGGTGTAACAGCAACATCTAACATGATACCTGACTGCTTCTTTGTAGGTTGTTCGGCTTCATTTGCTCTTGTCTGTCAAAGAATCTGCAATAAATGTTCCTCAAAACTTGGAAGCTCGTCGCCGTATCACATTCTTTGCTAATTCTCTTTTCATGAATATGCCTAATGCTCCAAGAATACGAGATATGCTCTCGTTCAGGTGAACTACAAATCTGTTATGGACTGTCTTTTTAAAAGGTGTTATATTTTTTCTTTATTTATCTGAATTATACACATTTTTTTTTTGTTCATGTTCAGTGTTTTAACTCCTTACTATAAAGAAGATGTTCTATATTCAGAGGAAGAGCTTAACAAGGAGAATGAAGATGGGATCTCAATACTGTTTTACCTACAAAAGATTTATCCTGGTACATCAGTTCTTGATTCTTGACAAAACCAGCAATGTTTATTTTTACACAAATTCAAGTTTTACTGAGTTGATCTTACATGAAATAGATGAGTGGACCAACTTTTTGGATCGGCTAAATGATCCTAAGCTTCTTGAGAAAGACAAGTCAGAGTTCCTTAGAGAGTGGGTATCTTACAGAGGTCAAACACTAGCTAGAACAGGTACAAAGGATCAAAATGTAAATCATATTGTTCTTGTATTACTTTGACTATATGCATATATTAATCTTTGTCTCTTTGATCACTTTTGCCAGTTAGGGGTATGATGTACTATAGGCAGGCTCTGGAGCTTCAATGCTACCAGGAAGTTGCAGGGGAAAACGGTTTGTGGTTTACTAATTTAGAAGCAAAACATGAGATTCTTCAACTTACTATTTTTTTGTTACTTCTTGCAGCCAAGTTCAGTCTACATCAGGCCATGGCATCCAATGATGAGCATCAGAAGGCTTTCCTGGAACGTGCTAAAGCTCTTGCAGATCTCAAGTTCACTTATGTTGTCTCTTGTCAGGTTTATGGGAACCAGAAAAAGTCTGGTGATATACACAACAGGAGCTGCTACACAAACATTCTGCAGCTCATGCTGAAGTATGATGAGTTTAGTTACATTTCAATGAAAGTTATCGCTTGATCTTTGTTCTCTAACCATGTCAATTTTTTTCTAGATATCCATCATTACGGGTTGCTTATGTTGATGAGAGGGAAGAGACAGCAGATGCTAAATCTCCTAAGGTCTTTTACTCTGTTCTTCTCAAAGGAGGTGCTAAGTTTGATGAGGTACAAGAAACTTGCATCGTATAAGAAACTATAGAGTATACATATGCCATTCTTCTTAACGTGTTCCATCTTTAGGAAATCTACCGTATCAAGCTTCCTGGTCCACCAGCTGAAATTGGCGAAGGAAAGCCTGAGAATCAAAACCATGCCATCATATTCACACGTGGTGAAGCGCTGCAAACTATAGATATGAATCAAGTATGTAACTCTTCTTCATTCTCAATAACAGTAGATTTAAGTATTGTATCCTCATGTTTAGTGTCTCTATGCAGGACAACTATTTTGAAGAAGCTTTCAAACTAAGAAATGTGTTGGAGGAGTTTAAAAAGGAGCGTGTTGGTAGACGCAAGCCAACCATTTTGGGTCTCAGAGAACATATATTTACCGGAAGGTACACCCGCCTTGCAAGATATATCAGTTTGTAAAACATGCCTAATCCTGTTGTATTCTTATGTTTCTCCCTTTCTTGGTATAGTGTTTCTTCATTAGCTTGGTTCATGTCCAATCAAGAGAGTAGCTTCGTGACTATTGGCCAAAGAATCTTGGCAAATCCTCTGAGGTATGTTCGTTTATGACACAATGGTTAAATCAAGAATGAGTGGAGTCTCATTCAGAGAAAGAACTATGCTTGCATTTTAAGATTTCAGCTTGGGTTCGGGTCGGTTTTCTATTTTTTATGTAACCCGAAACGGAATCAGATTACCATATAATTCAGATTTGATTAGGGCTTAAACATAAAAACCGACAAAAACCAAGAACCCGAGTTAAATCAAAAAAAAAATTCAGGTATTTGTATTCTTTTTAATAATAATTTTTGTTTATAAATTATATTTTAGTTATATAGTTAGTATATTGGGTATCTATTCGGTTTTTTGTTCTTTGATTTTTGTTTTCTTGTTTAGAGAAATAGGAACCATTGGGGTTTTTGTAAGTTTCGGTTCGGTTTTGGTTTTGGCTTATTCGGTTCGGATTTTTGGTTTCTGATAATATTCCCAAGACTATCTTTCATGATTAACTCATTGTTCCTTTTATCGGTGCAGGGTCCGTTTCCATTATGGCCATCCTGACATATTCGACAGAATCTTTCACATAACAAGAGGTGGTGTGAGCAAGGCTTCTAAAGTGATAAACTTGAGTGAAGATATCTTTGGAGGTAACATGCATCTTTGTTCTCTAAATGTTTTAATCATTAAGCTATAGATGCTGATTTTATCAATGCATGTAGGGTTCAACTCAACTTTACGTGGTGGATACGTTACACATCATGAGTACATTCAAGTTGGAAAGGGACGAGATGTGGGGTTGAACCCTATCTCCATTTTTGAAGCTAAAGTAGCAAATGGGAATGGTGAGCAAACACTAAGTCGTGATGTTTACCGTTTAGGGCATAGGTTCGACTTTTACAGGATGCTCTCATTCTATTTCACGACCATTGGATTCTACTTCAGTAGCATGGTATGCTCCCACAAGTTAATATCTTTCTTCCTCCTCAAGTAAACCTTTTAGGTCTAAGTTTTGTGTTTGTTTTCAGCTCACGGTGATCACGGTTTATGCATTCTTGTATGGACGTATGTACATGGTTATGAGTGGAGCAGAGAAAGAGATCTTAAGGCTCGCAACTCCGAATCAGCTAGCTGCTCTTGAGCAAGCTCTGGCTACACAGTCAATATTTCAGCTAGGGTTCTTGATGGTTTTGCCTATGGTAATGGAGATTGGTCTGGAGGAAGGTTTCCGCTCGGCTATTGTCGATTTCTTCATAATGCAGCTGCAACTAGCTTCCGTGTTCTTCACGTTCCAGCTTGGGACAAAGTCACATTACTACGGGAGAACAATCTTACACGGCGGGTCCAAATACAGACCAACGGGACGTGGCTTTGTTGTCTTCCACGCCAAGTTTGCTGAGAACTACAGGTTATACTCGAGAAGTCACTTTGTGAAGGGACTAGAGCTGCTTCTGTTGCTGATAGTTTATCAAGTCTATGGCCACTCATACCGGAGTTCAAACCTTTATCTGTACATAACAGTCTCCATGTGGTTCATGGTTGGCTCTTGGTTGTTTGCGCCGTTCATATTCAATCCTTCAGGGTTTGAGTGGCAAAAGACGGTTGATGATTGGACTGATTGGAAACGATGGTTGGATGATCGTGGTGGTATAGGTATCCCAGTTGATAAAAGCTGGGAATCTTGGTGGAGTGTAGAGCAAGAATATCTCAAACATACTAATATTAGAGGGAGGATCTTGGAGATCACACTTGCTCTTCGCTTCTTCATTTATCAGTATGGGATTGTTTACCAGCTCAATATCTCTCAGAACAGCAAAAGCTTTTTGGTAATAAAAGAGTTCATGATCATTTGTCTTTTGCATCTTTCAGTTTGGTCAATGATCTAATAATCTCATCCTCTTTTGTTATAGGTTTATGGACTCTCTTGGGTGGTTTTGCTCACATCATTACTTGTTCTTAAGGTTTCAAATATCCTTCCTTGTTTAGTTAACTATATGATGTAGTCATTAATCTCAATGCTTATGCTTAACTTAACTCACTCTACTTTGATCCTCAGATGGTATCTATGGGAAGAAGAAAATTTGGAACAGATTTTCAGCTAATGTTCAGGATTCTTAAGGCACTTCTCTTCCTAGGATTCTTGTCAGTCATGACAGTGTTGTTTGTTGTGTGTGAACTCACTCTCACTGATCTCTCTGCTTCCATTCTTGCTTTTCTTCCAACTGGTTGGGCCATTCTTCTGGTAAATGATTCATCAAACCCCTAGTTCAGATATTATAATACCAACACTTATAAGCGTCATGTTCTTGGTTATAATAACTGTTGTTTTTATTTATTTATCTAAGATTGGGCAAGTACTGAGGTCACCTATCAAAGCTTTGGGGATTTGGGACTCGGTGAAGGAGCTGGGAAGAGCTTATGAGAAGATAATGGGACTTGTCATCTTTGCACCAATAGCTGTTCTGTCTTGGTTCCCTATTGTTTCTGAGTTCCAAGCTCGTCTTCTTTTCAACCAAGCTTTTAGCAGAGGCCTTCAGATCTCTATGATCCTCGCTGGTCGGAAAGACAAAGCAGCTTCTTCCTACAAGTAGCTCAAAAACATACGGTGTTACTGTCTATGTTTTTCTCAACAAAACGGTGTCGTTTATGATAGTTCAATAGCTGTCTATAATAGGGTTTCGTTGGACTTGGACACCTCACTCTCATCACCATCATTCATGTGTTGTCCTTATCACCATGATTTTGACATATTTTCTTTAATAATATAGCAATATTGATTTCTTCTGGTCTTCATTAGTTTTTTTTTACAATAATTGCGGTGTAAAGCCTTATGAAAAAACAGTGAATTGAACCTTACATTCTTGAATGCACATCATGAAAACTCGTTAATTCTTTCCGACTTGTGTTTTGGATGATTGATTATAATATTATATATTTCTAGTTATTTCAAGATACACCAATTGAATGTGCTTGTGACATATGATGAAACTTCAATTTTCTTTATCATTTGGCTTTTTCTTGCATGTGACAAACACTTTATTGTATAAGAGATAAAAACAAAATACTAATAATGTGAATGCATACTCGGATTAAATGGGATCGGAGGATACATAGATAAGCAATTCTATATAAAAAAATTCATAAAGCATAGAATGTGGTTATAGAGTTTGTTTTCTTCATTTTTAAACTTTTTCACTGGAGTCATAAGTTCATAAAATCAGACCTAAACGTATTAAATTTTAGACTCTTTTTTTTTAGTGTTTTAGACTTTTAGTACACTAAATTTCTAACATTCACTATATAAAAAGTATACAAAAATCAATTGTTTTGAAATTTGAAGTTAAACAAGAAATCATTCAATTTAAGGATCTAAAATTCCAAAGCCTGAACAAATGTTTTTTTATTCTATTCAATTATGGGTTTCTCCTTTTTATTTATTTTATTACCATTTATAAAAATATTTTTAATAAACAAATTTTGTTCATTCAGTTATAAATGATCACAGTTGTCAAAGATCATTTTCTTTGCTTTCCCTTCACACTGCTCTCTCTATCTCTCTCTATCTCTCTTTTCTTTTTCTTGTTTTGTTTCTTCAAATTGCAAAAGCAAAAATCAAAGCTTTCTTTCCAGCTTTAAGAAGAGACTCACCAACAATCTCTCTCACCCAACTTCTTTTTTAACCCTCTCACTAAATCCTACTAATCTACAAACCCTATCTCTCATTTCACTCCTTACATTCATCCTATGTATCTTATATATACTCAATAAAGTTTCTATCTTTCTTCTAATTTAGCTAAATCGAGTTTTTACTTTCTGGGTTTATTTGAGTGGACTCAAAAGCTCAAAGCTTAAGAGAAACGCCAATTCCAATTTCATCATCAGCCCTATTGCTAATCTGCGCCATCTTCTTTACTTCAAGTTTTCTTCTTTGGGCTTGCTTCAAAATCAAAGAAAGGCGCAACCTTTATCCTTTTTCTCCGTTTTCTTCCGCTCTAAGCAGATGATTACTCGAAAGGGCAAGAGGGTTTAGACGCTACATTGTAAGGTAAAAGAAAAAGATTCCCTTTTGGGTTTGATTCCTCTGCATAATGTATCTTGCTTCAATCGTAAGTGATTCTTTTCTCCATATGTTTGAAATTTAATGCATATAAACTGTTTGTTGATATGCCGCAGTTAATTGCCTGAAATTGCGTGTGCACTTTGAAGTGTTTATACAGACTTTCGTGAGTCAGCAACAGCTTTACTTGCCATTATTAGATTCTTTCAATTGTTCATGAATCTTAGCTTTCAGACTACGTTGGAAAGAAACAAAAGAAGTTACTTCTCGTTTGCTTGTACGAGTTGTGATAGTTAGAGATGTCTTTATGAGTCTTCTTGATGTATGCAGATGTTTTAAATTAGGTGTGCCCTTTTCTTGTTTTGCAGGTGGGAGTTTGTGAGAAAAGGGACCAAAGATGTCATCTGAGAATCCTTTGAGCGCTGAGATGTCCAAGAAGATCTCTGTGTTTGGTTTGACGGATGTGAAACTGTGGGTGTTGGTTTGTTTGATAGTTGGCACATTCCTAGCTTTGGTTCTATGTATCTTATCTATATGGATTGCATCCCGGCGAAAATCACGGAGACCATCTCACAAGATGTTACCTTTCAGTCAAATACCAGGCATGGCGAAAGATATCAGGGTTGATGATAGAGTTGGGTTTCAAAACCACAATGATAATTTATCTATTACAGTTGCTGATAAACCGAGTGATAGAAACTCAGGGAAGATGATGTCTTACTTGGGGAGAACCAAGTCTAGTGATAATGATAGTGTAAGCCAGAGTAGCTCTGTGCATCATCATGAGAGAGCTTGTAGTTCTCACTCCGGCGAAGAAGGAAGCTTTGGAGCCGCTTGGAGACAAGCTTCCCTTTCGCAGGGAGGGCTTGTAACAGCATCTCCTTTGGTTGGTTTGCCGGAAATATCTCATCTTGGTTGGGGACACTGGTTTACTCTTAGGGATCTTCAGCTAGCCACCAATCGTTTTGCTGCTGAGAATGTGATCGGTGAGGGTGGTTATGGAGTAGTTTATAAAGGTAGACTCATCAACGGTAATGTTGTTGCTGTAAAGAAGCTTCTGAACAACCTGTAAGTTTTTAACCCTGTGAACTTTGTCCTTGTTACTCTCTTAGTAACCCTTTCACAATCTTTTTGTCTCTAGGGGACAGGCTGAGAAGGAGTTCCGGGTTGAAGTTGAGGCTATTGGTCATGTACGGCACAAGAATCTTGTAAGGCTTCTAGGATATTGCATTGAGGGTGTTCATAGGTGATTCTCACTTGTCTCATCAGTAATCTCACGTAGAAACTAGTCCCATGAATTGACTTCTGTTTGGGTGTAATGCAGGATGCTTGTTTATGAGTATGTGAATAGTGGTAACTTAGAACAATGGCTACATGGAGACATGGGGAAACATAGCACTCTCACTTGGGAGGCACGCATGAAGATCCTTATCGGTACTGCACAAGCGTAAGTTGTTAAAAATATTGATTATTGTAGGACCTTTGAGTTGATATTTAAATAAAATTTTGACATTTGCTCTAATGTTACAATCCACAGGCTTGCATATTTGCATGAAGCAATAGAACCGAAAGTAATCCACAGAGACATAAAAGCAAGCAATATCCTGATTGATAATGACTTCAATGCAAAGCTTTCAGATTTTGGGTTAGCCAAGCTCTTAGACTCGGGTGAGAGTCACATCAATACCAGAGTGATGGGCACATTTGGGTAAGCCTTACAATCCTTACCCTTCTTTGGCATTGAATGGTTTGTTGTCTTCGCGTTATGAAAGGTCATGTGTATGTTGTTCAGGTATGTAGCACCTGAATATGCTAACACAGGTCTGTTAAACGAGAAGAGTGATGTCTATAGCTTTGGTGTCCTGCTTCTGGAAGCTATAACTGGAAGAGATCCAGTTGACTATGAACGTCCTGTTAATGAGGTAGACTAATAAAAAAAAATCATTTTTTTGGAATCTTGACTAGGTGCTGAAACATATATATGTTCTCGTTGGCTAGGTGAATCTTGTTGAATGGCTAAAGATGATGGTTGGTACAGGAAGAGCTGAAGAAGTTGTTGATCAGAGGATTGAGCCTAAACCGGCTACACGTGCACTGAAACGTGGACTTCTTGTTGCACTGAGATGTGTAGATCCCGAGTCAGAGAAACGACCCAAGATGAGCCAGGTTGTGCGGATGCTTGAATCAGATGACAACCCTTTTCGTGAGGTATGTATTAGATGGGAAACATTGATACTTTATTAGTGTGATTATTTGATGGTTGTCCAATACCAACGAAATCTTTGCAGGAGCGGAGGAATAGAAAGAGTAGAACAGCGAGTATGGAGATAGTCGAGGCCACAGAGGAATCAGCTGAGTCTAGCAAACGGCCTGGTCACTCACAGAGCCACGCTACAAAACCTGAGAAGACTCATTAAAAGGAAACCTGATGGCACATGAGTTTCTTCGTGGTTGTGGAGAAACAAAACAGAAGGGCTGTTTCAAACATCGGGCGAGTAACTGATGATGCAATCTAATCTAAGGAAGCCAAATATATTTTTGATGATAGAGAAGCCTTTTTGCCTCTCTCGAACTTTGTGATCTTTGGTTCTTCTTAAACTCGGAGTCTGGCTGTTAGGATGTTAAACCTTTAGCCATAGCAGATTTGTTGTTGTACTATGAATCGAATCTATTTGTCATCCTCCCTCTCTCTCTCTCTCTCCCTGCGAGTGAGATGTGTATATAATCAAGTTGCGATATAACTTATAGAACATTCACATCGGAAAAAGGTACCAAATACTGCAGAGAAAACAAGAACTTGAATGGGAATCAGTACCAGGGCTGCTGAAAAGTTGTCCAAATCTAGAAACTCTCGTATGAAACAAATCCTTCAAAGTATCTTATAGCGAAGACACAATTGTTAAGCCTATATATAAAACATTTCCTCTTCTGCTTCAGGGACTCAACCACAAAGCTATGAACAGATGTGGAGACGTGTGTTTATGCAGATCTTGCGAGTAGAAAGACGTTCCTAGTTGCCTGTCATGTTCAAGTCGTGTGAAGATGCTAAAGATATATATATCAATGATGACAACATCGAGAACCGTGTAGAGCACATCAAGCACTTTTTAGAGACAATGCTAAATCCTGAATTAACTCTCTCTTTTTTTGTGTGCAATGATTCACCTTTTGAACAAGATGTGAAAGTGTCAACCCAGCTTCAAATGCTTACTAGAGTAGCTTCACCAAAGTGCAGTGTTATGTTTCGCCCTAAATATCTAGAGGACAAGCAGACTAAGCGACGGTTTAAGACCACCACCAAATTTTTACGGTTTTTCAGGGGGACCAATTTTCTTTCAAATGATAGGATAAAGATTAGGAAGTTTTGTGATTACAACCATGATTTAATCACAAACCAAGACCAATAAAACAATACAGCAAATCTTCATCAAAGTCCACTACCTACCACTTGATTTTTAAGGGGACAGTGATGAGTTGCTTAATTATTGAGCACAGGGACGACTCTACTGTTAAATTATTACATCAAAATACATTAATCTTAGTGAATTAATATCTGATTCATGAGCCGTGGGTAAAGTAAGTCAATGTGGCTATAGCTTGTTTCTCTAATGACTAGACAGTTTTAGTCCGTAAATTCGTATCATTCCTTGAATTTTTTTTTGGGTCTAATCATTCCTAAAAATTGAGATTTATACCATGTTAAATTAACTCTTATTCTTAACATTTACACCAAAAAAACCAACTCTTATTTGAAAATTGATCTTCTTCCAACATAAATTAAAAGATATAATTTTTACTCATATTAAAAATTCAAAAAGTCTTACCAACTATGCTAACTCTTTATCATGTTTAAAAAAAAAACTGTATTCATGTTTTCTTATATAATAGTGACTAGACCCTGAGCGCGGATATAAATTTTCAGTTTTTAATTATTTATTTTATTAAATGATGTATTTGTAATATTCGTTCATATTATATTCATTAAATAAATATTTTTTTTTGCATCTTAAACTATCTATTTTTTTACGAATGTGTGATATCATATAAAAAATAAAAAAAATGAGTATAGAGTTAATTAGATAATTTTAAAAACAAAATTTTTTCTTTCGTGTGCAATATCATATAAATAATGATCCGCCCAGTTAACTAAAATCATGATTATTTTATGTGTAATTTTTTTTTATTTTGACCATTTCTTTAAAACTATATTAAATTTTACATATTTTAATTAGAATATTTTTAATATCTTTATCTTTTTATTTGAAATGCAACTCAATATTTTTTTAACAATTATAACAAAATATTTAAAAAATATTTTTACAATTTGTTTGAAAAATATGAAAAATTACATTTTAAATTAAAATTATCCTAAAATATGATAAGTTTTGATATAAACGAAAACTCAAATTATGTCAAAATAATGATATTCAATGATAATAACAATTTTAATTGATTATTTTTTAAATAATACATTTACAAAAATATTGTTTGAAAGAAAATTCATTTATCTTTCAAATATAAAATGAAAATATTATAATTAAATAATAAAAAATATAAATAAAAACCATAAATTTAGCAAATGACAACTGAGTTATATTATGCTAAAATTTTTTTTCTAACAATTTATCAAATGACAAATGAGTTATGAGCAAATAATACCATATAATTTTTAAAAACATAGTCATTCTTAAATATTTTTTGAATAAATAATTATTTTTAAATTTAATCAACTGGAAATAATATCCGTACAATTGTGTGAGTCAAATTCTAGTTTTATTGATGCATGTTATATATTAGTGCTGCATGTTTTAGGTAACATTTTAATGATGCACGTTTTTAAAAATCTCCATTATTAAAATTATTGCACGTACGGATAACTCATGAGTTTTTTTGGTTGATTAAATGATTTTATGTCCAAATTTATTTAAGGATATTTCATTAAGGTAACTGAAAAAACAAACAATAAAATATGAAGTTTAAATTCATTTAAGCATATTTAATTAATGTAACTGAAAAGACAAATAATAAATTAGGCAGTTTTATTCGTTTTAGTATATTTCATAAATACAACTAAAAAAAACAAGCAAAAAAATGGAAATTTAATTAATGAAGTAATAACATTTTCAAATAGATACTTCTCTTTTGATAATATAGATGCGATAAAGGTTGATATGCATGTTTACTATTATTGTACCTATTTATTTAATTCTGACACCGTAATCGACGTTAGGACATCTACAGTAACATGAGTCACTAATCTCTTTAATCTTGTAAAAACTTTAAATGGTTCAAAAACATCTCATTAAATCACCTGCCTAATTAAAAACAACTTCGATACTGCTCGACTACACCCTTTATTCCATACTTTCACCTAAACAAAAAATAAACTTAGTTCTAATAATTAAAGTATGAAGATGAGTCAACCATGATTAAGAAGAATTTATACCAACCCAAAAAATGCTGTCGATAAATATCATAATCTTCTTTTATAAAATTGCTTACCTGGAGCTAATAATCTTAAATTACAATTTGGATGACTAACTAAAATCCATTATCTGATCCGGAAACAGAATGTACAGAACACTTCAGTAACTTAAATTATGTTTTGTTTTATATCTCAAAACTTTAAAATATAAAATACTTGTATACGGTTCGGTTATTAATAATTTCCAGGCTGCGCACTATTCATGAATTTTAGTGTATTTTAATATCCGAACCAAAATATTTAACATCTTTTGTCAACTCTCGGAATATTGTCTAAGTTCAATACATACTGTATTACTTCCCAAATACGACTGGACAAAAAAACAGGATCCTAAAAACTAAACCGAATCCGATCCGAAAAAGTAGTACCAAATCCGAACCAAAATTCACTAAATATCCGAACGATACCAAATCCGAACCAAAATTCACTAAATATTCATGAAGTATTTGTGTATTTATAAAACCGAAACCGAACCCAACCCGAATCGAAGTATTTTGGGTATTCGAATATATCCGAAATAGATTTATATACCTAAATATATTAATTATTTTTAGATGTAATGTATATTAAAAAATCCAAAATATATAAGACACTTTTAAGTTATCCAAAATATTTGAAAATATATACAAATAATCAAAAGTAAATGTCTAAAATAGTTAAAATATACTCAAAACACCAAAAATACTTAAACAATCTATTGATTCTTTATCCAAATATTCGAACCAAACTAATTTATATGTTAAGTTTATGTATTTTTACATATATTATTCAAATTTATATGTAATATATTATATTTTGTAAGATTTGAGAAATTTACAGTATATAATGAATTTTAAATAATTTAAATGTGTTATCCGAACCCGAACCAAACTCGCAAAGATCCAAACTGAAATCTGGACCGAAATTTAGAAATATCCGAATGGGGCTGAAATTTTTGATCCCGAAAATTCGAAACTCGAATAGACCCGAACCGAACCCAAATGGATATCCGAATGCACACCCCTACCAAATACCATTACTTGAAAATTATAAAAGATTAAGCTGACTTTTAAAAAAAAAATAGCCAACTGAACTCAGACCTCCGAAGAATTTAAGAACTCTTATTTTGTGTTTTTTTTTTTAACATTAAAAAGTTATTCTATTACTCAGTTTCAGTTAGAACTTAGAAGTGGTCTGAGAATTAATATAAAACAAAAACTTTATCAAAAACACAAGCTATCTTGGCTAGACCCGTCAGTGGTTCGATTTTGCTCCCTTAATATGTGTGAGCATGTATTATCATTGATTCTTAGGTTTGCTCCTGTTTTATGATACAAAATTGCAATATATAGTTCTGGTAAGTAAACTAAATGCTGGCTAGCGCTTAAGTTTGCTCCTGTTTAATAAAGAACTAAATAATTTTCTGTTTGCTGTCCGATTAGTTTAAAATATTGCTTATAACACAAACATGCCCTATAAGATGAGAGTAATAATTCAGATCAGTGTGTTTTAAATGATGTATTAGCTGTATCAACGGATGTTAATGCGGCTAGTCTTCCGTCTAGAGTGATAAACTACTATAGATACCACCATCCCGGCCTTATGGTGAGATCAAGTCCTCAAGAACAAGCACAATAAGAGACACTAACGAGAGATATAACACAGAGAGAGATGGCAAAGAAACTAATAGCTCTCGCCTTCACTCTTATAAGTAAACTAAATGCTGGCTAGCGCTTAAGTTTGCTCCTGTTTAATAAAGAACTAAGTAATTTTCTGTTTGCTGTCCGATTAGTTTAAAATATTGCTTATAACACAAACATGCCCTATAAGATGAGAGTAATAATTCAGATCAGTGTGTTTTAAATGATGTATTAGCTGTATCAACGGATGTTAATGCGGCTAGTCTTCCGTCTAGAGTGATAAACTACTATAGATACCACCACCCCGGCCTTATGGTGAGATCAAGTCCTCAAGAACAAGCACAATAAGAGACACTAACGAGAGATATAACAGAGAGAGAGAGATGGCAAAGAAACTAATAGCTCTCGCATTCACTCTTATAATTCTCTTCGCTGTTCTCATTGCAATAATAGGTATTACATTTGTTGATTGCTATCTTTATATTTAGTTTTTGTTGTGCACAGTTATTAATTTATAAGGTTTGGAACTATTCTGTCTGTACATTTATTATACTGATGAATTTTCGATGTCCAAACATGGGATATATTCAATCTGCAATCTGAATTGACTGATTTTAGATGATTTTATATGAACTGAAATTAATTATGATTTCTGTTAAATCACTCTAATCCTTTTATAAGACTGTGAATGATTATAAGTATTTTGAAATTTACTGTTTGAAATATTTTTAATAACAAAAGATTTTAAATTTATCTATCAAATAACAAGTTCAATAACAATAAAATAAAATAAAAACAAAACAAAAATTATCAGAATACTACTGGTCACTTCAACGTTCAGTTTGAAGCCAATTCCTAAAATACCATCGCTTTGAGTGTTGTGTGCGAGCTTTTTCTGGCATAGACTCAATATATGTTAGCCTAATATATGTTTCTCATTTAGTCTTTTTCAGATTCATAATAACTCACGTTTTTTTACGTTCTAATTTTCGTTCTTCCAGGTGTTTTCAGAACGTCAAGGTATGCTCTCTTAACTTCTATGCTTTTACAATATCAGATGGTACAAAATTATATCGAAACTCATTTTTTGGACAATAGATTATAGTTCTGTTGCATCTCGTAATATTTTATGTTTCATTTTGTTTCTCTCTCAAGAGGCAAATGTTAAGAAACATATTTTTTCTTTCGATTCGTTTCTAATCCACGGTTGAACTTGAATCTACATATATTTAGATTCAAGTGAACATTTTGGATTATATATATACACGCACATTATATTTCTTCTTACTACAGAAACAAGTTAGGCATCGCAAAGCCGGAACAGAAGCTCGCATCTGGCCGACTTACGCTTAAAAAAGTTGGTCCTAATCAAGTACGAAGTTTCTATATCTGAATCATTGGTTTTTTATGCTATTATAATATTTTTTTTCATATACTAGAATGTCTCAATTCAAAATATTGCTGCTGTTAAAAAAAAATTGCCGTGTTATGAGATTTTGATGTTTAGTTATTTTGTTTGATATTTAAGGTGGTCGTTGATAACGGTATCATCCAAGTTACCTTCTCAAGTCCACAAGGTTTAATAACTGGAATCAAGTACAAGGGCTTTGACAATGTGTTGAACAACAAAATTAAAAATCGTGGGTACGCGAAGCCTTAATTAATTTACCTATGTTATTTAGTGTTAGTTAAAAATGTTTCAAACGATAAATAAGTATCAATATATGCAGGTATTGGGACGTAATGTGGTATGAACCAGGACAAGAACAACTTATCGATCTGTGAGTTGTCGAATATCTCTTCATATCTTTTTGTTAATATATATCTTTCATTATCACATGCCCCATATTACGTATACTTTATTTTATATTGATATCATATTTTAACAGTTTAGAAGGAGTAAAATTCAACGTCATAAATCAAACAAGTGAGCATGTTGAGATTTCATTTTCACGAGCTTGGAAGATTTCTCAACGTGGCTCACTGGTCCCGTTAAATGTAGACAAACGGTACGTTAATCTGCATGTATAATAAGTATATATATATATATTAATTTTGTAATTTTGAGAAATATTTCCGACGACTTTCATTTATAATTAAAATAACTATCTTTAAAGATATATAATTCGAAGAGGGGTATCTGGAATATACATGTACGCTGTGTTAGAGAAGTTAAAAGGCTGGCCAACTGTGGACATGGACCAAACCAGGATCGTCTTCAAGCTTAACACAAAGTATATCTGAGTAAATTATCTTTTGATTAATTAATATTGTTCTACAATGATTAATGGTCGAATTGTTTTGATTTGGCAATAATATACTGTTTTTACTGAGGGCATAATAATAATATACTGTTTTATGAAACAATTTTTCAGATTTGATTTTATGGCTATATCTGATCAACGGCAAAAAATTATGCCTTCTGAAATCGATCGAGATATTACTAATAAGCGTGCTAATCCATTAGCTTATAAAGAAGCTGTTCGTTTGATAAATCCCCAAAATCGTATATTTAAAGGGCAGGTATAAAAACAAGTCCAAATTTTTTATTTATTTTTATATTTTAAAATATTTATTTATATATATTAAAATTCTAAATTTCACATTCCAAAAACCCTACCCTACCTCTCTCAACAGTAAACCATAAGTCTAGATTAGTTAACTCTATGAATATAATTGTCTTTCACCATTCGTTAAAAATGATGGTAAAAGTGATTAGTTTAAACATGAAAAATAATATTATGAATTTGATATTTGTTGTAATTTCTCCGCCTTTTTTTGTAAACATAGCCAGTTTAGTAAACCACTTTTAAATATTCGTGTCGTTTATTGTATGACATTTATTCATCTGTTTTTCACATCTATTCATTCTGATATCACTAATAACATAAATTTTAAATTTTACCAAAAAAACATAATTTTTAAATTTTACCAAAAAAAACATAAATTTTAAATGAATCGTGAGTAGTTTTAATCTGGTTATACATAACAATGCAATTCTAAAAGCATGCAAATAATTACAACGTAGTGATTGATTGCGACGCAGGTTGACGATAAGTATATGTACTCGATGGAAAACAAAGACAACAAAGTACATGGCTGGATCTCGTCCGACCAACGTGTCGGCTTCTGGATGATTACTCCCAGCGATGAGTTTCGTGTCTGTGGGCCCCCCAAACAAGAACTAACTTCTCATGTTGGACCCACCACACTCTCCGTGAGTACATTACCTCTTAAATAAACCTCAGTTCTCTTATTTGGTTTTAAGAATACAGGGTTTCCTTTTAGATGTTTACAAGTTTACATTACGCGGGGAAAGATATGAACACAACTTATACAAGCATGGAGCCGTGGAAGAAGGTGTATGGTCCTGTCTTTGTTTATCTCAACTCTGCCTCCTCTCCTAATCGTCTCTGGACCGATGCTAAACGACAGGTCTATTCAGTTCAGTTCTAATAACTGTGATAATTGTTTATGCATAATAATGTTGGAAATTGTTAAATGTAGATGGTTGCGGAGGTTCATAGTTGGCCATATGATTTCGTGAAGTCAGTAGATTACCCTCTTCATCAACAAAGAGGGACGGTCAAAGGTCAATTCTTTGTAATGGACAGGTAGATAGATGCATATTTTTCTTTTATATTCTTTTTTATAGTATGTCTTACTTATCTTCAAAATACTTGATAAAATAAATATATATTGTACTATGTTATGACATATGGTCACTGCATCATCATCATCTATGTTAAAATTTGTGTTTCTGAATTTTGTAGATACATAAGCAAGTCTAAGTTACTAAGTGGACGTACACAATCTGCGAACATTAATATAATTCTTAAATTTATGGTTACATTTCTATAACATATACTTTCTTGTATCAACATATATATATGTCATTATTATGCATGATTATATGGAGTATAAAGACAAAATTAAATGTTGAATTTCTGCTTATGAATTTTGTAGATACATAAGCAAGTCGAAGTTATTTGGGAAATTTGCTTTTGTGGGTTTAGCAATGCCCGGTAAAGCTGGTTCATGGCAAACCGAAAACAAGGTATTATTTTGGAATTTTTACTATATTACTGCCATGGTAGCGACATGCTATAACATTAGTTTCGATATGTACTCACTTCTCGATAACAGAATTATATTTTTCATAACGAATATTTTCACAAAGAGATAATCGTCAGACTAAGACCTCTCAAACAAATTAAACGAAGGGCTTAATAGTAACTTTAAAAAATTTGGTGGACAAAGGGATATCAATTTTGGACAACAGCTGACAGAATGGGGATATTCACAATAACGAATGTGAGACCAGGGAGTTATAATCTATATGCATGGGTTTCTGGACATATTGGTGACTATAAATACGAGCGTGACATTACCATCACACCAGGTAATTCAATATATAGTACAATATATAAAATGAACTATATGTTCAATGATCCATTTACATCCAACCAGAGAAGCATGCATATCCATTAGGTCCATACATTTTCTGTAATCGGTATCTTCTGGTGTAGTTTTTTACAACATCATTTGAGGTTCGGTGTAGGCAGGGAGATAGACGTAGGAGCCATACTGTATGAGCCGCCCAGAATCGGCGCTACACTGTGGGAAATCGGAAAACCAGACCGGACTGCTGCAGAATTCTATATCCCAGATCCGGACCCAACCCTTTCGACCAAACTCTATCTTAATAACTCTTATCAACCTCAAGACCGGTAAATATAATTAAGCACTAACTGAACATTATTTAAAGTGTATCTTGTTGAGATATTAAATGGTGTGGTTTATTTTTATATATAATAGATTTAGACAATATGGTCTATGGGATCGGTACACTGCTTTGTATCCTCGAAATGATCTTGTTTATATTGTTGGAGTAAGTGATTATAAAAAAGACTGGTTCTATGCACATGTGACCAGGTAAATAATACTGATACACTATATAGTTCAAAATGATGTGTGTATAATTTATTTTTAAATATAATGATACACTATATATATATCTATCTGTTTGTAGAAATGCTGGAAATGGGACATATCAAGCAACGACATGGCAAATTGTGTTTAGATTGAAAGCAGTGATTAAAACTGGGAACTACACGTTTCGAATGGCTTTGGCTGCAGTCACGACTGCAAATTTATCTGTTCGGATCAACGTACCTACGTCCAAACCTATTTTCATGATTGGGCTAATAGGTCAAGATAACGCGATCGCTAGACATGGGATTCATGGGTTATACAACTTGTATGATATCAATGTTGGTGGAAACTTACTTAGGGTTGGTAATAATACGATTTTTCTCACTCAAGATCGGAGATGGGGATCGTTTACAGGTGTTATGTATGATTATCTACGTCTGGAAAGTCCTCAGGAAGTTTGATATATTTTTAAGATGTCAAAGTCGAACTAATACATTTAAATAAATGCTTCTCAAACTAAACTAACCATATGTACTTTGGTCGCTAAATTAAGTGAAGAAAACGAGGGAGAGATAAAGAGATCCGGAGATGATTTAAGGCTTTTACCTATTTGACCGAGACAATAATCATTCACTTTATGGTTTGTTTGTTTAAGTTCCTATCTTGTGTCAACCTAATCATTAGAATATTCATGAAAATAATTTGGAAGATGTAATATTCATGGGAAAATTGTGAAAAGAAATGGATACTGAATCTAACATGTAATATTGAGAGTTTCCTATTATCAATGTTTTATTTTCGACATAATATAGACCGGTTTAAGTAGTTTTTAACTTTTTAAATTATTCTCGTTATTTGATGGCAAAAAAAAAAGAAGAGAAATGTTAACATCCAAAGAAACATCAATGTTTTCCACAAGAAATATATGATTGGAACTTTCATTCTTGATGAATAATGATCAAGATGAAAGGATTGTAATTTTACAAGTGGAAAAGAATCAACACAATAAAAACATAATGTTCTCTCCAAAGCATCACACGTCAGATTTTAAAATGCTTGTGAGACTGCCACGTCAATTAACGAAAAAACTGTGAAAAGCAATAGAAACATTTTATCTTTCCACTTCACTTTTGTCTCGTGCTTTACCTTTTCTTCTTCGTTTGTACATTCACTTGTCCAAGATTTGCGATCGGAAATATTAACAATCAGATGAGTTCTTCGCTCTCTCTCTCTTCCTCTTTCGCTTTGAAATCGAACGAGGATGGGGAAGAAGACAACAAAGAAGACAAATGCTGAAGAACTTCAGACCCAATCAGCGATCTTCACCACTCTCTTCTCCGGTGAGGTGGCTGAGGCCGGCGAAAGTTCCGGCTTTGCAAGTCTCTTCTCTGTTAACAACCCTTTCCGGCGAAAGAAGCCTATGCCAGAAACCAACAAACCTAATATTGTTACTCATTTCATGTCTCTCTCAATATGAATATGATGGTTCTGTTTGCTGCTAATTAATCTTATTGTTTGGATTTGTATTGGTTTGACGCCATCGTTATGTTGATGCTTCTCTGCAAATTTGTTTTTAGGCAATAATATTGTTTCTCAATAGGTTCTCATTGTTGGGTAGTTGTTATTTGCCAAACATATGATTAGAATGAAATAGTATCACTACAATAAAACATATTTTTTACTAGGGCAGTAGTCGTTGTAAATTCGTCGTAAACAGGGTGTTACGACGAATTAACATCGAAAGACGTTTCGTTGTTAAACGTCCGTCGTAACGGAGGTTTCGTCGTAAACGACTCGTTACGTTTACGACGAAATATATTCCTCGTAAAGCACAGGGAAAGGATTCGTCGTAAACGCCACGTAAGTGTTCGTCTTAAAGCCCACGTAATTATTTCGATGTAAAGCACACGTAAATACTTTCGTTGTAAATCACTCGTAAACATTTCGATGTAAAACCCTCGTAAATATTTCGATGTTAATCACTCGTAAACATTCGATGTAAACTCCATGAAATGTTTACGAGAAGTTTACATCGTTTCTTATTATATTATTAGTATATAATAGATTTTAATTTATATTTAATATTCAGAATTTAAAATAATTTAAATTTTAAAACGAAATATGAAATTGGAAAACATATTTTAAAAAGTAATACAATAATATTTAAATTCATAATACAAACAGAAAAATAAAAAAAACTACATATTCTCGAAGTAGTTGGTGGGGTTGCTCGGCTGTTGACGGGTTGGATCGGACTCTTGGGGATCTCGTGGTGGCATTCCAAGAGCGGCTCGTCTCTCACTCAACATTCTCTGCATAACCGGGTTTCCCACGGCCATCACGTCTAGCAAATCCTCAAGAGAGTCTAAACGAACCTGCTGGCTATCCATTCGAGCCTTCATCTGAGCAGTCTCTTCATCCCGTCTCGAAGTGTATGACGAAATTGCCCTTGCAACTTCGTTAACAGAGCCTATACCGACTATTCGTCCATTCTTTTTAGGAGCCACCTATAAAATCAAAACATATATTAATATAGTTAATTATGTTAAAATATTTAAAATAATGTAAACAAAAATTTTAAGTTACCTCTTCGAAGATTCTGTCGACCTCTTCGGTGGACAATGTGACTGGTAATCCATCGGGAGAGTCCTGAGTTAGTTGCGTCTCCCGTTCTTCAATCCGACCAGCCACTGTTCGGAAGAGTTTCTCAGATGCAGGATCCACAAAAACTCCGTCGGATGTGGCGTGAGTCATCTTGAATAGTTCAGACAGAGAAGGTAAGACTCCCGTCTTCTCGAACTACAAAAAATAAAATTAAATATTATAAATTATATTAATTGAATATTTTAAAATATATATTTAAAACAAAACTTACAGCTTCTAGACGGACTCCTACATAAGGTTTTTGTCCGGTTCTGTGAAGCATGGGCAAATGACCATCTTTATCCTTCGTCCTTCGAGAAGCCGAGCACGAATTGGCCTTTTTGATCAAAGAGGGGTGCTCCCAATAGGCGATGAGGCCATCCCACACATCCGTCGTGAGCTCAGTGGGCTTTCCTTCATACCCGTAGATCTCCCACTTGTCCTTCCAATCAGAGATTGTGTTGCAGAGGCGTATCTTTGCCTTTGCAACGAATTCCGCCTTCACCCTCTCGGTGATTCCCAAAGACCAATGCCACTTTTGCTGAAACATAAAAATTTTGAAAAAATTACAATTAATAATAAATATTAAAAATATATATATATATTTAAAAGTGAAAATTTAATTAAATTTAAAAATCTTACCACAAAACATTTAAACCACGTGATCTTAACGTGATTTGGTGTCTTGCTCCAGTTCGGGTATGCCCCGTCGTAGTAACCCTTAATCGTCGCCGAAACGCTCCGGCTAACACGGTTGTTAGCCCCAAACCTGAAAAAAAACAATTTAACCGTTAGAAAATAAAAATTAATTAAATTTTAAAGTAATAAAAATTAATAACTTACCAATAAGTTCCTCGGGGTCTATCGGGGTCTAGAACATCCAAACCCTCCCGTCCAGGCTGGGCAAGCAAATCCTCCACCGTATATCTCGCGAAGGGAGCATATGAAGGCACACGCAAATCCGGATGAACTGCACCTTCTGGGACAGGCTCAGGTGCAGCCGCTGGAGGAGGAGGTGGAGGCATCTGCGGTGGAAGAGGAGGACTCGAAAAAACTCTCTGAGAAGTCTGAGAGTCTGGAACTGCATCGGAAGACGATGGACCGGAAGAAGATGTACCGGAACCATCGCCAAACAACTGGGCATAAGTAGGTGCTGCTGGTTTCCTTCTAGGAGCCATCTAAAAAAAATTTAAATAAATTTAATCAATTATGACGACATAATTAAAAAATTATTCTGTTACCTAACTAATCACCTAAACTGTAGTATTCCGTCATCTAACTAATCACCTAAACTAATTATCTAATTAATCACCTAAACTAATTACCTAACTAATTAATAACCAAAACTAACTTAAAAAAAAAAGGAGGAAAGAGAATGTACCTTAGAGGGAGAGGAGAGGAGTTTGGGAGGAATGAACGAGGCAGCCTTGTCTCGGCGTCCCAATATATAGAAAAGGTTTCGTCGTAAACGCGACGTAATATTACGACGAAGTTACCAGGCCCGCGTTTTTTCATTTACGACGAAGTTACCATGTCCGCGTTTTTCGATTTACGACGAAATTACGTCGAAACATCGGTTTACGACGAATTTACCAGGCCCACGTTTACGACAAAGTTACCAGGCCCGCGTTTTTTCATTTACGACGAAATTACCTGGAATAGATAACCATTTACGACGATTTTACAACGCTTAACCCTAAACACCGAGAATGAAATCCCTAAACCCCAAAGTCACATATCATCTAACATCATATCTCTTCTCTACTACTTTGTGCTCTTTCTCCAACTTAAACTCTAAAACCCTAAAACTCCAAATAATTTTTTTAAAACTAACACAAATACATATTATATAAAACAACATTTGTTACACATACATTAGGATGGTAAAAAAACAATATTTCTTTAAACATACGTTACAATAGAGAAATACAACATCAGAGACATATATTACATCACTCTAAATCGTTTTCGTTCTCATCAATATTACATCACTCTAAATCGTTTTCGTTCTCATCACTATCATTACAATCATCATCGTCGCTTCTCTCGAACTCGTCTTCACGTGCTTCATCTGTCGCATCTTCGGGAATATCTTCATATTGAAAGTTTTGCGGGTCGATCAAAAGGATTTCATCAGTTGGTTGTTCTGGTACCTCAACTTCATTGATAGCGTCTTCTTCTTGCAAGGGCGGTTCTTCTCCAGCGACAATGCGTCCACGAGGTGTAATTTTGATAGCAGCTAACCAGTTTATCCCGGAAGTTCGAAGCCGAGGATAAGGAAGGAAGCTAACTTGCTCGGCTTGTGAAGCTAAAATGAAAGGCTCAAATTTGTTGTATCTTCTCCCAAAATTGACATCCACAACACCAAATTTGTTATACCGAATCCCTCGGTTCACAACAGGATCGAACCATTCACATTTGAAGAGGACGCATTTTAGCTTCAATAACCCCGGAAATTCCACTTCAATAATCTCCTGCAAGATCCCGTAAAAGTCCGTTTCACCTTTCACACATATTCCGTAGTTACTCGTTGCCCGATGTCTCCCATACTCGTATGTGTGAAAGGTAAATCCTCGTGTGAAATACATAGGTGATGTGGTGACCTTTGCAACTGGACCTTGAACCAATTCGTGAAACCATACGGGATAATAAGGATCGTCATAATCAACCTGCAAAAAGCAGTTATTCTTAATTAATATTGAAGTATCAAAACACTTACTTAATTAATCAATGTATGAGATATATTACGTACCTGTGATTTTAACCACTTGACAAAGTGCTTATCTTTACGTGTGTCCACATCAGTTGCAGATATTCCTGGTATTGCTTCTTCAACTTGAGATACAAACATGCTGCAAATTAAACAAATAATCAAGTCATACATAATTAACTGCAATTCATATAATTAACATTCACAAAAATATTTACCTTTCAAAGTAACGGGTCACTGCATCCTCGCAGTTGAGCAGAATATAAGTGTGGGCACTATGTTTATCCTCTTCACATGACCACCATACTTCTTTCGTTTTACCACCAAACCGTGCAATTTCGCAGAAAATGTCAGGAACACCATCAATTGGATATGATGTCGGTACTCCACCATCATCATATCTTCTAGGAACTCTTTTCCTCGTACGAACAGTTGGAGCAAAGTAGTATGATGTGAAGTTAGATGTTTCGGCTGTCAAACTTCCCGCAACTATTGAACCTTCCACCTTTGCAAGATTTCTTGCTTTCCCCTTCAAATGTTTCATCTGTCGCTCATACGGATACATCCATCCGTTGTGAACAGGTCCACGAAGCAATGCTTCATACGGTAGGTGGACAACTAGATGCTCCATGACGTCAAAAAATGAAGGAGGAAATATCTTCTCCAGGTTGCACAATATGATCGGAATGTTATGATGAAGTTGTTCGATGACTTCTTCCTTGAACGTACGTGTGCTGAGATCTCTGAAAAAAGCGCCGATGGCTGTATATTGCAAAAGTAATCAAATTAATAACATTTCATAACATATGTATATATATTAACGTTTTATAATTACCTGCAAGTGCTTCATGGACATTTGCTGGAAGGAGCTCGGCAAAAGCAAATGGAAGTAGTCGTTGCATAAACACATGACAATCATGACTCTTCATTCCGGAGAACTTTTGACCTCGTTCAACACATCTTGACAGATTTGAAACATAACCATCAGGAAACTTAACTTCTGATGCAACCCAGTCAAACAAGGTTGTTTTGGCTTCTGATGACAACCGGAAGATGGGAACAAGAACGTTTCCATTGCTCTTGATATGTAACTCACTTCTTGAGCAAATATCAGGTAAGTCCATCCTTGACTTTTTGTTATCTTTTGTCTTCCCAGGGACGTTAAGTAATGTATTCATGATGTTCTCAAAAAAGTTCTTCTCAATATGCATGACATCCAGATTGTGGCGTAAGAGAAGATCTTTCCAATAGGGTAGCTCCCAAAATATACTCTTCTTATGTCAATTGTGAGACACACCATACCCATCAGGCATATTTCCAGGAACATGCCAATTTCCTCCAACTTTAACTGTTTCCTGAGCTCCGTAATAATCAATGTCTGCTTCGATCTGCTGGCCGGTGAGATATGGAGGAGGACCGTCTCTGACAATTTTTTTGTGCCGAAACAATGTCTTATTCTTCTGTACGGATGGGCAAGTGGAAGAAAGCGACGATGACAGTCAAACCAACAACTCTTCCTACCATTCTTCAGTTGAAAAGCATCCGTCGATCCAAGACAATATGGACAAGATAATCTTCCATGTGTTGTCCAGCCAGACAACATCCCATAAGCAGGGAAATCACTTATCGTCCACAGTAGAACTGCTCGCATCATAAAATTGTTTTTCAAGGAACAATCGTACGTCCTCACCCCTTCTGACCACAATTGCTTTAGCTCTTCTATCAACGGTTGAATAAAAACATCAAGAGACCGTTTTGGATGCTTCGGCCCAGGGATTAATATGGTCAAAAATAGAAATTCTTGTTCCATGCACATATCCGGCGGTAAATTGTACGGCGTAAGAATGACTGGCCACAAAGAATATTGTCTACCAGACATTCCAAATGAACTAAATCCATCGGTGCATAACCCAAGATAGACATTCCGAATATTTGTAGCAAAATCTGCGTGTACCTTGTTGAAATGTTTCCACGCTCTTGCGTCTGATGGATGTGCAACCTCACCATCTCTCTGGACATGTTTCGCATGCCACCTCATCAACGCAGCAGTCCTCTCAGATTGATATAATCTTTTCAATCTGTCTGTAATTGGTAGGTACCACATCCTTTGGTACGGTACCCTATTCCTCCCACGGCCTTGCGGTTTGAATCGTGGTTTTTTGCAGAATTGACACTCTTCTAACTTGTCATCTTCTTTGCAGTAGATCATGCAGTTGTCGATGCAAACATCAATCATCTCCGAAGGCAACCCAAGACTATAAACCAAATTAGGTTCTTCTACATTTCCAGTTCCATCAGCTATTGTTGTAGTTGTTTCTAAAAATGCATCACTAATCATATCTTGAACCCTATCATGATCTACCATCTGCTCATGATCTTGATGATAATTATATAATTATTATGCAAATGATTTGGTTCTTCACTATGATGATCATCCTCAAAATTATTATTACTACTACTAGCTTCATTTCCCCCATAACCCTCTCCATGTTGATACCAAATGTAGTACTGTGGTGTAAATCCTTTGTTTACTAAATGCTTCCATACAGTTTCACTACGTGCAAATTTTGAATTTTTGCATTTCCGACAGGGGCAGAACATCTTACCGCTTTCCTGTGTGATCGGTGTACAGCCCGCCTGGTGCATGAATGTTTCTAGCCCGCTCAGAAATGCGTTCGTCACTCTCCCGTCGGAATCTTTGTGCAAATACATCCAACTCCGTAACTCGTAAATACTACCGCCACCGGCCATTTTTTTCTTAGATTTTTTTTTGAAATCTTTTTTTTTCTGATTTTTTTTTTCTCCCGTTTGTGTGTTGTGAGGAAGAGAGTTGTGGGAAATGACATATATATAGAGAAATTTTCGAGTTGGGTAGTTGAAATATAACAACGATTTTACAAGGAATATTTTACATGGATTTTACATGGTTTTAACATATTATTTACAACGACTTTACGACGAAATTAGGTAAGTTAAAGCACATTGAATACATGTTTTCACCTAAGTATAACGGTAACATGTTTCGTTGTAATGTCGATGTAATGATTACGACGTATTTCTCATTCCACGTACATTCGTCGTAAATTTACATGGAGTTTACAACGAAATCTGTTCGTCGTAAATTTACATGGCTTTTACGACGAAAGTTGGATTCCTCGTAATTGCGTTGTAAACACCATGTAAATTTACGATGAAATATTTTCGTCGTAAATATTCGTTGTTATGGGCACGTTTTCTTGTAGTATATTGGTTTGACGTACACTAAATTTTTTTTGATCAATTCTTTAATGTATTCTATTCGTTGTAAACAATGTATATAGATCTGTTGTTCAATAAAATAGTATATAAACCAATGAAATACAATTCACATGAATTCCTCGAGAATTTAAGACCAGTCAATATCGATTTTAGAGAGACAAACATTTACATTTGTGTATTTGACTTGGGTTCATTGAATTTTTCCTTACTATCAGGCCAAACAACGACCTTCCACGTTCTTTTAAACTTTTTATTAGTTTTTGATGGCTTTTACATAAGGCCATCTTTATTTTTATAGTACTGTCATCGCTTTAAGTCTCCTCATACCTGAAGTTCTCTAATTTTCCAGTTACTTTCACAGGTTATAAAGAGTAGTGCTTGCTTCTCCTTCTCTCCTACCAAGCTTTTGTTTTGATGAAGATTGTAGATAAAGGAACAAAACGGCTACACAAGAACATTCATCACTCTGCCTTCCCACCAAACCATCCCATCATACAAAACAAAGAAGATTATGATGTGAGCACGGCAACCTGATATAGCAATCGGCTCACATGCTTTTTTGCAAATATCATGATCCAATTTTACAATAAGGTTAGTGATGTCTTTTTTAAATTGTTCGTATATTAATATATTTTATTCATTTACATTCATAGGTCTACATACACATGAATGTCAATATTTCAAAACATTCAGGTGTAAGAGATCAAAGTTGTGATGATTTTCTTGCGTCTTTTTCTTTAGTATGTAAGTAATATTTTTAGGTTTCTTTTGTGTGTTTGATTGTTTTGGTGATTATGAGTTTATTAATGATTTACTGATATTTAGGTAAGTGTATGATTTTTTTTATGTTGTTGAACCGTTCTTAGGTATTGTTCTTAGGTACTGTATGCACGTGTAAACCGTAACAAAATGACAGTCTATTTACCAACACGAGTATGTTTAATTAACACGAGGCTTAAAATACATAACCCATGCTCTTTTGGTATTTTAAGAAACATGAAATAAATGGAACAAATAGGAAACAACAAATAATAACATGGAACCATTTGTTAAGATGTCTGGGACCTCGAAGGACTTAAGAATATAAAGGAGGAGTGATATCAGAGAGAAAATTGTTTGATGCATGTTTCTGGAGTTAGACAAGAGATTAATATATAAAACGATGGTGCTGGGTACTTGGTCAGAGTAGCTGGAGAAGAAGACTAATGGATATTACGGGAGTATAATGAAGAAAAATGAGCTGATGATTGACTCGAGTGAAGGTCAAAGAAAATCAAGATGAATAACTCAGTTTAAGACGAAGATGACCAAGCTTTTTTTGCAAAGATTTAAATTACTGTAAAATAGGTGATTAAAATGAAGTGAATCCATCATGGTGAAAAATGTATACCCCTACGGGAAGAAAGAAATAAAAACAGAGAGCAACGCACAATACATTCAAATTATCTTCATCGAGCAGTAAGATTGGGATGATGATGGCCACAACTTGTGGAAGATTTTATTACAGATGATTTCAAAGAAACTGTCTTGCCGTTTAACTTAAAAATGTTCTTTTTTCTTTATACTATTGTTTCCTTGGCGACAGGGTACGATTGGGCAAATAACATATACTATTAAGAAGCTGAAGGTTTATGTTAGATTGTTCCAACAAGTGGTCGGGACCTATGTCCATGAGAAGGAAACTTTATTTTTCTGTAGAATCTGCAGAGAAAAGATGCAGTGACACATGTGATTAGATGTTAAGGAGGTATCGAAGCATTCTCTTATCCAAAGACTAATTACATTTCGAGCTCTGCTTTCTTTTTATTGTCCGACAAGGAGAAGACCAGCGCATTGCGCTTGATAAATTTATTTAAAATATTATACGGAAAAATAAATTTATATTCTTGATTGAATTAATATTTTGGTATTTAAACATTTTTTTAATTTTTTGTTAATTACATAATTTGTTTACTGATGAGCTGATCCTATTTTTTTTTTTTTTAAATAGGTTAAAAAATCACTTACCGCATAAGAACCTAACGTTTATGTCGAAAAATCTCGGGTCTATTTGATTACAATGAAACTATGCCAGCTCGGTATTATATCATGATTTAGTAATTTAAAAATTAATTATGGTTATGAGAAGTTTACGTTCACGTACTAATCCTATCTATCTTCAATATTTTTCTCTTTTTCATTTTGGTTATTGTTCGATATAAATATTGATTTTGAAGTTTATTCTCATTTCGTTTGTTTGTTTTGACCTGAGATTTAGAAAATGCTTATGATTTAAAATAACTAAAGAGATACATATTTAGGCTAAGATCTGCACCTTTTGCAGAATAAATATTTTATATATATTTTATTTTTTTCTGCATATTATGAAATAATAAAATAATAAGTATATATACTAAATAACTAAAAAAATAATTACTATTATATAATAAATTGGCGTGTACATATAAATCAAACTATCACTCTTGTTTATTCGCAATCATTTTAGGGTAATAAATCAAAACAATCAATCTTATATATTATATATGATATATAATTAAATTTAAATGATATTAACATATATGTATAGTACACTTTTAATATGGATATTTATTAAATAAAGTTTCTACTCATATGATTTTATGATTATTTGCATATTTGTGTAACAAAAGTTTACACCAACAAATTTGTTTTTAATGTGGGATAATTTCAATACTTTATAATCATTTAAAAAAAATGAAGATTTCAAAATTAAAATATTAACTTTTCAATATATGTTCAATGAAAATATCAAAATATAAGTATACATTTTCATGCGATGTATAGTTTAATCTAAACGATACAATATATATATATTAACATAAAAACCTATTAAAATAAAAATATTTCTTCATATGGTCTTCATATGTGCCAGAAAATAATCGTCTTTCGTCGTTCACATGGATGCGGAGTTACCGGATTGGTTCGCAGAGTCTATATGAGTCTGTTTGTTGATGGCAAAAAAAAAATCATTGTATCTTAATATAGAAAAAAATTTAAACTTTGATCATAAAAGTTTATGTGAGACTTTTAATAGTTTTAGTAATTTATACTCATTTTGAAAAATTCAAAATACAACATATAAAAAAAATCAAAATTTTTATTATATGATTAATGTAATTATTTAATTTATTTTAATAATAAGGAAATAAACAAAAATGATAAAAAGTATACAAATTGTTATCAAATCTTTATTGTTTAAAATCATTAATTGCTATATATATATTTTAATCACATTAGGTAATTTCGTAGGTTTTATTTAAGGAAAGTCTGCGAAACAATGAAGATTTGATATATGCGACCAACTATAGTCTGCAAAATATTATTTTGCTAGAGAGTATAATTTTTAGACTATAGTTTAGATAAAATGCTCTAGAATTCTTTGAAATAGGATTTAGAAGGCATACACAACTGCCGCATAAGATGAATTTTTTTTAATTTTTACAAAATTCAGGTTATAACTTTTTAAAAGATCTTCAATTAATATATAGGGGATGTTTGAAATGAATATGGCGAAAATGTTAGGTCTCTGAGGATTACAAAAAAAATATATTTTAGGTCTCTGAGTAAAGTAGTTAGACTTTTCACTATTTCAGTTTATGTTTTTTTTTTTTAAAGTGCATTGTGAAACTTTAGTGTTTGGTCATATATACAGTGTTATTATTAATAGACTAACCAAAACTGATGCATTTCAAGATGATGCAAATTTGCAAAAAAAAATATGTGTATTTATTCTAAAAGATCAGAAATCAGAATGATGATTTGGCTAGGGATATTTGTGTGATGACCATATGTGCTTGCTGGTACAAGATGGTGTACGAATAGTCAAAACAAGTGCATTAATATTTATAAAATATGTTAATGTTTTTACATTTTAGAATTTATAAATTTTCTATATCGTTTAAGGAAGAGACACTTATGTTTACAGCAGAAACACCAACTTCAGGGTAGGAGGATGATAGAAGAAGTGCCGATAAATCTTCTGCCAAGTGCATTTGAAACACTAATGCTAGGAGTTTTTCGAAGATGTAGTTTATATTATCAAATGACAGTTAAAGCCAAGTAGACGAAGGGGATAAAACACACACTCCTTCTATTTCCTTCTGTTTCTGAAAGTAGGATTTTTTAGATTTATTTTTTGTTCCAAAATGATAGATTTTCTAAAATTTTAAGGTACTTTTAGTAGTTAATGTTGAAAAATTGTATACTTTTAAGAAATATTAATAGAAAATATTTGAATTGGTTGAACACTATTGGTTGATATTTATTGAAAAATGTATAGTAAAATAAATAATAAATTCAATTGTAAATATTTATTATATTCTTAATATATGTGAATACTCTAGAAAATCTTTCTTTCGGAAACGGAAGAAGTATTATATTATGTTTGGAAAGAAGCTTTCTAGAGATAGAGAGAAAGTTGCAATTACTTAGCAAGTTGGGACAAGCCATCTTGCTTCTAAGTCTGATGATTCGAACTGTGTTGTTTTCATTTTTATTGGGAAAAAAGTAACAGTTTAATTCGAAGTCAGTTCCGTTTAAGCATGAAAATCTTACACTAATGTTATAATATTCCGCGGCGTAGTGCGGGTTTTGGCCAGTAATACATAAGAACTAAAAAATCTTTCATTTTTGCTAAGACAACAAAGGGATCAGAACTGTGGCCCAATACAAAGATGAAAGACATAAGCTCAGGCCAACAATTTACAACATATCAAAGCCCAGTTAGAAAAGATCTAATGAACTCATCTACGACCGAACAGCGTCGGGACTCAACACGGAGCACAACTTCACTCTCCGCGACAATGGCATAAACCCTAGTTTCCTTTCCCCCTTCAAGCATTCAAACCTCTGTAAGTTCCCAGCTTCAAGCTCAATGTTTATTGATTCTCAGTTCTCAGATTCTGCATTTGAGCACAACACAAACCACTGCTGTGTGTTTTGTCTAATTACTTACACAAGCCTCGTTTCTTCATCCACAGGTCACAACTCTCTGACTCGTCTCCAATGAACTCGAAAAAGATGGATACTGGCTCCAAAGACTTGATCAGCAGCCTACCAGACGCAATCATCTGCCACATCTTATCCTTCCTCTCCACAAAAGATGCAGCTTTGACCTCAGTCCTCTCGAAAAGGTGGAGACATCTTCTCGCTTTCGTAACAAATCTCGATCTTGACAACACCATCTACGACCGTCCTAAAATGGGTAGAAAGAGAAGGCGCCATTTGCGTAAAAGCTTCAAGCTTTTTGTGGAAAGAGTCATGGCCTTGCAAGGGAACGCTCCGTTGAACAAATTCTCTCTAAGGTGTAAAATTGCTTGTGTTACATCTCGCGTCAACCGTTGGGTACTCAAAGCATTGGAGCGTGGTGTAGTTGATCTTGATCTGTACATCTCTTCGGAACACGAGTATCCTTTGCCTCCACAGGTTTTGATGAGCAAGACGTTGGTTAAGCTTAAACTAGCTGGTACAGATGAGTTCATCATTGATGTCAGAGAAGTTTCACTTCCAAAGCTCAAGACTTTGCATATGAATGACGTTTCTTTCGCTGACGAGAGTGGTGCTGCGTTTGGGAAGCTAGTTTCTGGTTGTCACGTTCTTGAGGAGTTGGTTATGGTTAAAATGACGTGGGACTTTTGTGGCGCTTGCTCTGTCTCAAACCCAACTCTCAAGAGACTGATAATCTATTGTGAGTACGATGAGGAGAATCCAGAGAGTGTGTCTTTGGACACTCCAAGTCTGGTCTACTTAGAATTAACTGATACTGTTGCGGCCAAGTATCCAAAAATGAATCTTGATTCGCTTGTTGAAGCTAGTGTAGGCATTAGAATGACACCTGGTCAGGTCTTTCGCGGAAGAGATCTAGTAAACCGACATTACGGCTATAAGCTAAGGAAAGACGTAAGTGCAACAGATTTTCTCATGGGAATAAGTCATGTTAAGATCCTTTACCTATCGTCCCAGGCTCTTGAGGTTAGCATATACCAATCTCATCTATGTGTTCTTAGTTTCTTTGTAAGTTGTAAGAATTAAACATGTGAACCATGTTCTTGTTACTTGTTGTTGTTTCAGGTCCTTACTTTCTGCTGTAAAGAAATACCAGTCTTCAACAACCTGATTCATTTAACCATTGAGACTGACCAAGACGTGGATTGGGAATCATTGCCGAACCTACTCAAGAACTGTCCAAATCTAGAAACCCTTGTTTTCCAAGTACCATCTCAAATCCTTTTACTGCATTTGTTTTCAAACACACTTTTAAGTTCTGAAGAATAACAATTTCCTTGATTGTATTTGTACTTCAGGGACTCCATTACGGAGACACAAACCAATGTTTTGATGAGGGATACCGTTTCAAAGATACAAATGAATGTTTTGTCAAGGGTGCGGACAGGTGTGTATGCAAACCTTGGTTAGGCACTCCGAGTTGGCTATCATCAAGTCCTGTGAAGAAGCTGAAGGTGTTGAAGTTTGGAGAGATCACTACTTATAAGGATGACATGGATAAGCAGTCGGATCTGATCAACCACTTCGTGGAAACAATGCCGAATCTTGAAGAAGTGGTGTTATACTATGATACTCCGTTTGACAGTGATCTGGAAGTAGTATCAAACGGATTTCAACAGCTTGAGAAGGTAGCCTCAACCAGATGCAAGATCCAAGTAGTCTCTGATAACATTAGCTTCTCAACTACCGTGCACTCTACTTCAGCAACAAGTGGGCTCGTCTTCTTTAAGAATACCTTCCCGGTTTGAAGATCATCCAGCTTCATATCTCAGACAAGATTAGCAAAGCCTTGGTTGTTAGTGTTAGTCTGGTCTCTTTCAGCTGCTCCATAAGTACTTTCTTGTTATTCATGTTGATATGCGTGTAAGCTTTTGTAAAGTTTGCTACAATGTCTAGTAGAACTCCAAGGAACCTTCTCTGTTATGTTTGTTGTTGAAAAAGACTTCTGCTTTTAGGTTTGTTTTTCTCCATCAGTCTCTTGCTGTCTCAGCTTCTCATACTAGGGGTAGGCGTTCGGGTTCGGATCGGATATTCAGGTATTTCGGTATAAGAGTATAGAACCCGTTCGGATATTTTTGACATTTTGGGTCGGGTTCGGGTTTTTTCACTTCGGGTTCAGATATTTTCGGATATATCCGATATCCAAACTTCAAACAATTTTTTTTTTCGAAAAACAAGTTCTGACATGTCTTGAAACCATTCCCGAAACATTATACAAACATCGAACTGTGCACAAACAAGTAAATCAAACCAAACCTAAACTGAACACAAACAAGTAAACCACGTTGCATTTCTCTGCTTGTAATAAACTTTACAAACCAAACATCAAACAAAATCGACGAACTTTTACGCATCATACAAACAGAATCAAACTTCTAATCATCACACGCAAAATCAAAACAAATGAAAGAAATTGAAAAAAAAAAATCGACAATTAATACTTGTTCGGTTTCTCGACATCACTGAGTAAGAAAAAAAGAAAAGATGAGTATTTAAGGTTTCCAGTTTGTTAATTTATGAGATTAAATCTTAACCACTTAAGAAGAATTTAGGAAACATAATTTTCGGGAACACTAAACTATTTGTATGATGCTTGGGTATATTGTACAACTGAATTTTGGGAAAGGGAATAAATCATAAATGGTAAGGTTTTGGTTAAGTTCAGTTATGTTCGGGTAGGTTCGGGTATCGGGTAATAACCGATCGGGTTCGGTTAACCGAAAAAGGATAGGAATAAAACCGATCGGGTATTTGGCACTAACCGAACCCGAACCGAACCACTTACTTCGGGTCGGGTTCGGGTATCGGTTATTATGCCCACCCCTATCTCATAGTATGCGTTCTACTCTAATCACATTGGTCACATACAGTGTCGTTCCTAGCGGTGCGTGCTACCACTCACCACTTATACGATTTGACATTGGAAGCCACTAGGCCTGGGCATTTCGGGTATTGTTTCGGTTCGGTTCAGGTATTTCGGGTTTCAGGTAGTTCGGATAGGGGCTAGAGGATCCATTTAGTACTTGACCTATTTTCGGTTCGGTTCGGATAGTTTCGGGTTCGGTTTCGGTTCGGATAGTAAATGTAGGAACCAGAAAATATCCGGAAAAAGTTCGGTTCTCATTTGGATCCGGTTCGGGTTCGGATAGTTCGGGTAGTTCGGATAATTTGGATAAAATATCGGTTATTTAGGGTAAAATATCAAATAATTAGGATGATTTAGATAAAAATTTGGACATTTCGGATTATTTTGGATATTTCGGATAAAAGTTTCGGATACTTTCGGGTAGTTTGGATACTTTATAATAATTTAGTTATCCTCAAGTATTTTCAGATATTTTTAATAGAATTTTAAATTAAAAATATATATTTAGTGATGTTATATGTATATATAATTAATATTTTTATATATTCGGGTACCCATTTGGTTTTCGGTTCGGTTCCGGTTCGGTTGAGTTATTTCAGATATAAAAATATAGGAACCGTTCGGATATTTGAGGATATTAATCCAGTTCCGGTTTCGGGTATTTTGGTTCGGTTCTTTGGTTCTGTTATTTTGCCCAGGCCTAGAAGCCACATTGGAAGCCACCCATCCCGCCACATTGCTCCTATCTCACAACGATAGACAATTGAAAAAACCCTACTTTTTCAGTTTCAAGTTCGTCACTCCACAAAACTGGTGATTTTGGTGGCCTCCAAGTAAGCTTCTTCTTCTTACGAGATTATGTATAAAGACAAGACTTTGGAACTGTTTTGTAGTTTAATGATATTGTTCTTGTTATTGCTTAGGTTTTGAGTTCTGTTCGAAAGAAAACAATGGATTTTGTCTCAAGAGATATGTTCAGCGGTCTGCCAGATCCTCTCATCTCCCACATCTTGTCTTTCCTTCCGACAAAAGAAGCAGCTTCCACATCAGTTCTCTCTAAAAGGTGGCGCTTTTTGTTTGCCTCTGTGACAAATCTTGATTTTAAAAGCAACGGCAACAGTCCAAGTTTCATGGAGTTTGTTGATATGTTATTGGATCTCCAAGGGACTGCTCCTTTAAAAAGATTCTCTCTCCACTTAACTGATTATCCCGATCCAGTTCATGTCACTGTTTGGATATTACATGCGTTGGGACGCGGTGTTTCGGATCTTACTCTACGCCTCTCGGAGTATCCCTTGCCTCATGAGATCTTAGTTAGCAAGACACTGGTTAGGTTGAAACTAGAAGAAGGACATGATGTCACTTTCAGCGCTGATGTTGAAGATGTGTTTCTTCCAAAGCTCAAGATTCTTGATATTGATTCCGTTGTGTTTGAAGAAGAAGGTGTTGGGTTTGCGAGGCTTCTCTCTGGCTGTCCCGTGCTTGAGGAGTTGGTTCTCACGAATATGGGGTGGGAAAACTGGGAGTTTTGCTCTGTTTCTGTCACAACCCTCAAGAGGCTAACGATCTTCTTGGATGACTTTGATGAGAATCCAATGAGCGTTTCGTTTGATACTCCAAACCTTGAGTACTTGGAATATTCTGACAATATTGCGAGAGAGTATCCTAAGGTTAATTTCAGTTCGCTTGTTGAAGCTCATATCGGCCTTCGACTCTCTGAAGATCAAAGTGCAGATGCAGACTTCTCTGAAGAAGATGGCTATTTCTCTGGAGAGTATGAAGAGGAGAAGGAGATGGTTGGTAATGCAACAAATTTTCTTTTGGGATTATGCAATGTTCAGATCTTATATCTATCTGCCAAAACACTTGAGGTTTGTATGTCAATCAAATCTTTTCTCTACAGCCTTTTTAGTATAGCATTGTTGTTATAATGGCTTCAGCTAGTGATCACAAGTGAGTTGCTTTGTCTATTTGTTGTTGTTGTTGTTGTTGTTTCAGGTATGTACTTTCTGCTGTGAAGCTACACCGGTATTTAACAACCTGATTCAGTTAACGATTGAGAGTAATGATGAAAGTGGATGGGATTCATTGCCAGCTCTTCTACCGAATTGTTCTAATCTAGAAACCCTTATTTTCAAGGTACAAAACAAAAACCAGTAAAGCATCTCTGTTTTTCACTCACATGAAAACATTATACAACTTACCTTTGTTTTCATTCTTTTTGTTGGTAATCAACTTTGACTTTGAGACGTTCCTTAATGCTTTTCTACAGGGTCTTGTCCACAAAAGTACCGATGTATGTGGCAACATGTGCCTTTGTAAACCTCTGAAGAATCCTTCTTGCCTTTCATCTTCTGCTGTGAAGGTGCTAAAGATCATTCTATCTGTAGACATCGATGATGAGGGGATGGAAATGGAGCAGATAATGCATTTTTTGGAGAAAATGCCACGGCTTGAACAGTTGGTAGTTTACTTCAACATATCATATGACCCTTCCGTGTTTGATCTATCCAAGAAGCTTCAGAGTATTCCTAGAATAGCTTCACCAAAGTGCAATTTCCAAGTAATCTCACCGAATCTTAGCTTGTCCTCTACTTTGCCTTCTACCCTATCAAAGAAATGGTCTGCTCCTCCAAATGAAGAATACTCCTGGTTTCTCAAGGCTTTGACGTAAACTCAAAGCAGTTAAGGTTTCCTTTTTCTTATGTCTTTTGTACTCTGCTCAGCATCTTAGTTTACAGACTGGTGTGTTATGCTTTTGTTGTACTTTTTGAAACTTAAGAATGCTAAGTTTGTGTTGTGTTAAATCACAAATGTTGTTTCTCAACTCATTACTCGAGTTCTTAGTATACATAGAAAACTAAGTTTCTTTGTTTCTTTATAGTTAGGACTGCGGATTCAATACTTGACTAAATTTCATTATAGTCTCACTGTATAAACATTTAATAATAGAAATAAATGACTTTTGTTTCTATAACCTTTTTATTTTGAAAAGTTCCATTATATAAAAGTCTAAACGTTTGAAAGTGACTTCTCAGAACCGACAAAAATAATGAATTATTAACATTATCTTTAGTTTGTGAAGGAAACAAAGCTAATGTCCTTTTAGTTTGTGAATATTGACAAAAAGGAAAGTTTGTGAATATAATATTCTTTTCAGTCTTGGTAGTTGTGAGATAATGTCATAGTGTCATGTTTTGCTTCTTCCATGTTTACAAGATCCAGAAGTTCTGCAACAAAAAATAAATAATACAAATCTTCTGCCTCTTCCACTCCCTTATTGAACCTCCTCTGTCTGGTTGCACATGTAGGGTGACTCTTCTTTTACACTCAGCCCAAGTAAGTTTTCTAATCTTTACTTTGTTCTTGTGTCCTATATGATCTGGTTTAGTTTTGTTGTTCCTGTGTAGAGGAATAGACCTTGAAACTAGTTTGGAGTTTCAGCTTTTGAACTCCACTTGTTTTGGATATATTGTTCAGGTTTGTAAGTGCATGTCTATAGGAAACATGGATGATTTACCAGACAATCTTCTTTGCCAAATCTTATCCAACTTGTCTACAAAAGAAGCTGCTGTGACATCACTTCTCTCAAAAAGATGGCGGTATCTGTTTGCTCTTGTACCAAATCTTGATTTCGAGAGCTTTTCCTCTCAGCATACGGATCATACGAGTTTTATAGATTTTGTGGATAGAGTGTTGAAGCTACGAGGGAAAGATCATGTTAACAAGTTCTCTCTAAAATGTGGAGATGGTTTTGAGGACGAAGACGTGTACCCTTGGATATCAAACGTGCTGAGACATGGTGTATCAGATCTTTCTCTACACGTCTCTTCCTCATTGGTTTATTGGTTGCCTTCGAAGGTTTTTGTGAGTAAGACACTGGTTAGGCTGAAGATAGGACCTGAAGATGGTCCCAAAGTTAAACTGAGAAATGTTTATCTTCCAAGGCTCAGGACTCTGATTCTAGACTCAGTTGTGTTTGTAGAGGGTGAGATTGGTTCTGCAAAGCTTCTGTCTGGTTGTCCTGTGCTTGAGGAATTAAGTTTGTGTAATCTTGAGTGGGGTTATTGGGGTTCTTGCTATGTGGCTTCAAAAATCCTGAAGAGACTAACTCTCTGCTGTGCACACTGTGATGACAATCCAAAGAGTGTATCATTTGATACTCCAAACGTTGTCTACTTCAAATATTCTGATAATATTGCAAAGAAGTATCCAAAATTGAATTTTGATTCGCTGGTTGAAGCTAGTATCGATATTCGGATGACAAATGATCAGAAAGCAAATGTCAGATATGTATCTAATGATGATGAGGAGGAAAGAGAGATGGTTGGCAACGCAACAGTGCTTGTTATGGGAATATGCAATGTGAAGACCCTTTACTTATCTTATGACACTCTTGAGGTATGTCAGTCTAAGGTTTTTAGCTAGTGATTGGAAATGAACTTATTGATTTTTCTTTTGTTTTGTTTTAGACACTTAACTTTTGCTGTGAAGCAATGCCAGTGTTAAGCAACTTGACTCATCTAACTATTGAGAGTAACCAAGAAGTGGGATGGGAATCATTGCCACAACTTCTCAAGAACTGTCCAAATCTTGAAACTCTCGTCTTCCAAGTAGATGAACTAAACCCTTGAAAATGAATCTCTTGGCTCCATTTACATCAAAGCCTTTTTTGTAAACCATTTTGTATTGATGTTTCTTTAATGTTTTAGGGACTCACTCACAAAGCTACAAGTAGTCCTTCCCTAACACATTGTCCGGTGAAGTTTCTTAAGATATTGAAATTTGGAGAAGCCTGCGATGATGACGATGTGGACATGGTGATGGAGATAGTAATGATCAACCATTTCCTACAGAAGATGTTGAATCTCGAACGGCTCATAGTATACTACAATACATCAATCGAAGATGATCTGGTTGAAGTATCAAGCCAACTTCAGATGCTTCCTGCAGCAGCTTCATCCAAGTGCAAGATCCAAGTAATCTCTGATAGCCTCGGCTTATCAGTTACTCTGCCTATTTCCTTATAGATGAAATTTGCATTGATCCTCTAGAAGAACCTTTCTGGTTTCTTGGCTCCTTTACCAATGGATGTTTCTCTTGGCTACAAGTATATGTAGTTACTAAAATACCTAAAACTCAAAATCAAGATTTATTGATTCAACTTTGTTGGTTAGTGTTTTATGCTTTTGTTGTGAGAAAGTTGGGTTCATGTTTTGCTTTGTTTATTTATAGATGCTGTCTTTCAATGGAGAAGAAGCTTGACATGAGACCTAACTATCTATAGGAGACTGTTATTTAAGTGAAGTGGAGTAGAAACTAGACTGTAGTCTGTTGCGTTTCAAAAAGTTCTACTTGTGATGCTGCGTTTTGTTGATAGAGTATATTATGTTCACATATTCACACAATAACAATGCAATTTTTCAGAAAGTTTATTATTATGAGTGATTTGTATGGCAAACAAGCCACTCAAACTAAGAACCAAAACGAAAAGCCAAAGATAATCCAGCAGTCTCAATAAAAAGCACAAATCATCAAACACAAAGTCACAAAAACTTGAAAGCAAAAAGGTAGAAAGAAGAGGAGAGAATCTTGGTTTAGCTGCTGGGGTCACCAAAGATTACTTGGATCTCACAACTTGGTGAAGCTTTTGTAGGAAAGCTCTTAAGTTCACTTGACAGTTCAATCACACTATCATCAAACAATGTATCGTAGTATATCATCAGCTGTTCAAGCTGCGGCATTGTCTCTAGGAAGTGCTTGATAAGATCTGTCTCTTTTTCTACACCAGAATCACCAAATCTCAGAATCTTCAAAACCTTCACTGGACTTGATGATAAGCAAGTAGGAACCTCCCCTGAAAACTTGCATAGGCACCCATCAACATCCATACACTTGACTGTAAATGTGTGGCTGAGTCCCTGAATCATAGTAGAAACAACTTAGAAACCTAGTTCTGTCTATGTTAGAAAATAGCAATAAAGAGATATAATTAGTGTTTTACATCAAACACCAAGGTTTCAAGATTTGGACATTTCTTGAATAAAGCAGGCAATGATTCCCATCCTGATTTGCGTGTCTGAATAGTTAAACCAATCATGTTGTGGAATACAGGTATATGATCACAGCAGAAAGTAAGAACCTGAAAACAAAAATGTATCTTCTCATCAATATGCAAATAACTAACTAAAAAAATCAGTGTTAGTTACAATACTATACCTCAAGAGTGTTGGCAGATATGTTAAGGGTCTGAACATTGCGTATTCCCACGAGAAAATCTGTTACATCGCCCACCAAATGTTCATAGCTTGAAAGTCCATGCTGCTCACTTGTCATTGCAAGGTCGATACTAGCTTCAACAAGTGAATTAAACTTGACCTTTGGATACTTGCCCGCTACGTAATCATAGTACTCCAAGAAGACAACATTGGGCGTATCAAATGAAACGCTATCAGGATTTTTATCATAGTCTATACAAGATAGGATCAGTCTCTTGAGGGTTTTGGAAGACACAGAACGGTTCCAAAAATCAGAGTAGACATTAATCAGAACTAACTCTTCAAGGACGTGACAACCAGAAGTAACCTTTTCAAAGCAATCTCCACAATTACCTAACATGACTTTGTTGAGGTAAAGAGTCTCAAGCTTTGGAAGAAACACATCTTCCACATCCATGGGTATAACGTTTTGGGATTCTATCCTCAGCCTCACCAGTGACTTGCTCATAAAGACCTCTGAAGGGAGACAAACTCCAACCAGGTTGAAGTGTAAATCAAGATCCGATACACCACGTTCCAACACATTTAGTATCCAGTTTGTGACACAGACTGGATCAACACCATGTCCACACTTTAAAGAGAAATCGTCTAAAGTGGAGTTCCCTTGCAACACCAACACTCTATCCACAAAACGAGTAAAGACTCTCAGAGTGTCAGCCATTTCCCATTCGCACGTATCAGGATGAGAACGTATGCCCGAGCCATCGAAGTCAAGGTTTGGTCTGTCAGCAAACAGATACCGCCACTTTTTAGAGAGAACTGAAGTCAAAGCAGACTCTTCTGTGGGGAGGAATGACAATATGTGGCTAATCAGAGCTTCTGGTAGATTGCTGATTCTATCCATCTTCTTGGAACTGATCATAGTGACAGATCTCAACAGTTATAACCTACATAGAAAACAACATGACATGATTTTGAATGTGTTATATGAACAAGAACCACAAAAGAAAATGGCTACAGAATTACAAGATCAAAAGAAGAGTTGTGGGAACTCACTTGTGTGAGTTTTTAGTGCAGAGAAGCCATCATTTTCGTATTTTAAAGAAAACACTGACCACGTTCAAATGTATATATATATATATATATATTCTCCCTTACATAATGAATAATGATACGTTACAATTAATAGAAAGATTCAATTTATGATACAAACAAAGGATTATGGAAACGATAATTATATATAAGTATAAATTACTTTCAACAGCAATCAGTTTCCCATAAATTCAGATTTATTTCCTTTTTTTTTTGTTTTTTTGCTGTTGAGATTGATACCAATCTTGGTCAATTCCCTGCATTTATACACGAACCGATGATTTTTAAAAAAATGCTTGCACGTCAAAAATAATAATTTAAGAATCAAATCATCCGGTAGAAAGCTTTTTGGTATTATTGATTTTGGAACTGCATTAAAGAGAGACGGAAAATCTTTACATTAACATAGTTTTACTATCATCATAATGTCACTGAAATAATCAACAAAGATTTCTCTGTTGTGTAATGTTTCTGTCTTTCTAATATGCAGTACCTACAATGTAGGAGCATCACCCCGGCCGACGGTGTTACAAATCCGTGTATATATGAGTTTTATATTAGTGTGCGTATGATTTTGTAAAGAGAAATAACATATTAAAGATAAATAGAATATAATTTATTATGACATCAAATAAAACATAATACAATGTGATGTTGAATGGAATGATATTCATATGATGTTGTCTCTTTCCTATTTTCTCTAATGTTGTCAATCTTCATTTCTTTCGTACAGTCAATCTGAATTTAGTGTAGTCATTACCTCATTCTCTGCAATCATGGACACTTCAAAATTTGAACAATATGTATTGTGCTATATCGTTTGTCACCTTTTATATTATATATGCTCATGTAGAATGAAAATGCATATTATTGTCATTTCAAAATTTGGGTTTAGTTTATGAAATATTGAGGTTGAAATTGGATTAGGATTTATATTTCCATGTAGGGTTTAGTGATTAGTGGCTAGGGTTTAGTTTATGGAAGATTGGAGTTGACATTGGATTATGGTTTATATTGTCATGTGGGGTTTAGTGATTAGTTGATAGAGTGTAGTTTATGTATGATTGAGGTTGACAGTGGAGCAAGTATTACCACCTTCCTTGAAGGCATATCAATGTTTGAGAAGTACGTTAAGATGATCTTTAGATTGCAACTACATTATCACATTTTCTATTCTGTATAATCATGTAGAACGGAAATGCTAACATTTCAAAATTTGGTTTAGTTTATAAAAAGATCAGGTTTGATATTGAATTAAAGTTTATATTTCTATATAGGGTTTAGTGCTTAGTGGCTAGGGTTTAGTTTATGGAAGACTGGGATTGACATTGGATTATGTTTTTTATTGTCGTATATGGTTTAGTGATTAGTTGATAGAGTTTAGTTTATGTATGATTGGAGTTGACATTGGAGCAAGTATTACCATTTTCCATGAAGGCATAGCCGTATCAACATTTGAGAAATATGTTAAGATGATTTTTAGATTGCAACTACATTTTTACCTTTTTTATTTTATGTGTCTCATGTAGAATGGTAATGCATCTTACTGACATTTCAAAATTTGGATTTAGTTTATGAAAGATTGGAGTTGACATTGAATTAAAGTTTATATTTGGGGTTTTGTATTTAAAAGCTAGGATTGCGTTTAGTATTTAGTAGTTGTGACTAAGATTACAACTATATACTATTTCGGTGATATGGAATATACTTTTTTATTAAAAAAATTTCTATGCTATCTATTCATTTTACTATCCATAATGACTAAGCATGCAGTAAATAATGCTGTGACGTTGTCTTTTTAGGTGATGTGCTATTTAAATAGTAAACATTCAGTTATGTCCATAACAAAAATCCATCGACGTCATCCACTATCATCTGCTATTCATTAGTATCTATATTATTAAAATTGAAGTACTTTTTGGTACTGTTTGGAAACATAGATACCAGTATAAATGAAAATTCTTTGGAAACATGGATAGCTGTATAAATGAACATTGTTTGGAAACATGGAGAACAATATTAAAAAAGTATAGTGTTTTTTTAGTAATTTTATTAATTGTATTTTCATATTTCACCCAGTTTAACAATCTCATTAATTATATTACGTTAACAATACATCACATCATTAATTATATTACCATAATAATAATAATGCATATTTTAATTCATTATTTTTCAACAATAACTTTGTGAAAATTATAAAATCAAAAATGTAATATAACTGGGTTTTGCATATGGTTAAACGTTCGGTTTAGTTTGTTTTACTAATACTTTTTTTTAGTTTCAATCGGTTGAAAATTACATACCCAAAAACATAATTCAAATACACGTTTTCTCAATAAAATAATAACTTAAATCAAAATAATGAAAATGTATTACATTTATTGTCACTTAATTTTTCATTCCATATAATTATTTTACTAAATAAAAAAACTCTTTCTATTTCACTTAATTTAACCAAACACATAAAAAGAGTCTCTTTTATTAGTTTATAAAATCAGTTAGGCACAAACGTTAGCTATCCATTTAGGTACGAGTTGTTTCTTTCGAGTATCATTTTTCTGTTTGAAATTAGGCTTGAATATTATAAATTTATGTGCGGATTTTGAGTTTAGTCCTTCTGGATCTGGATGAGTTCGGTTCTGATTTATCGGAACCTAAAAATATTTAAATAACAAATGTATTTGAAATGGGTTCAGATATATGTACGAAGAATAACCATATTACCCGATTCAGTCCAAGTCTTTTGAATACAATTAGTTATATTACAACACATCTAAAATATATAATATTAATTATAAAAAAATAAATATCAATGTATAAAATGTGAGAAAAAAAATTCATGCGGGAGCACGGATCAATCTCTAGTTAAGTATTAAGGTACAACCGGACCAAAGATATGCTAAATGTTAGTTTCTACATTATCTCAAAATCAATGTCATTTACTTAATGTCTTCTCCAGGCTAGTTCACACAAATAAGCTTCTTTTTTTTTTGAACCAACACACATTTTCATTAAAACTAAAAGGGTTTACACTCCAACAGAGGAGGCTTTACAGACAGAGAGAGCGGACTTAGCCACAGAGTCGGCTTATCTATTTTTCAAACGAGGGATAAATGAGAAAGATATTGCATCAAAGTAAGAACTAAACTTATAGATATCAAACAAAATACCAAGCAAGGCTGGTCTAGATTCTCTTCCTTTCAATAGTTTGATCAGGGTGAGGGAATCTGACAGAATTATCATCTATATTATTAAAACTGAAGTACTTTTTGGTACTGTTTGGAAACATAGATACCAGTATAAATGAAAATTCTTTGGAAACATGGATAGCTATATAAATGAACATTGTTTGGAAACATAGATAACAATATTAAAAAAGTATAGTGTTTTTTTTAGTAATTTCATTAATTGTATTTTCATATTTCACCCAGTTTAACAATTTCATTAATTATATTACCTTAACAATACATCACATCATTAATTATATTACCATAATAATAATAGTGCATATTTTAATTCATTATTTTTCAACAATAACTTTGTGAAAATTATAAAATCAAAAATGTAATACAACTGGGTTTTGCATATGGTTAAACGTTCGGTTTAGTTTGTTTTACTAATATTTTTTTTTTAGTTTCAATCGGTTGAAAATTACATACCCAAAAACATAATTTAAATACACGTTTTCTCAACAAAATAATAACTTAAATCAAAATAATGAAAATGTATTACATTTATTGTCACTTAATTTTTCATTCCATATAATTATTTTACTAAATAAAAAAACTCTTTTTATTTCACTTAATTTAACCAAACACATAAAAAAAGTCTCTTTTATTAGTTTATAAAATCAGTTAGGCACGAACGTTGGCTATCCATTTAGGTACGAGTTGTTCCTTTCGAGTATCATTTTTCTGTTTGAAATTAGGCTTGAATATTATAAATTTATGTGCGGATTTTGATTTTAGTCCTTCTGGATCTGGATGAGTTCAGTTCTGATTTATAAGAACCTAAAAATATTTAAATAACAAATGTATTTGAAATGGGTTCGGATATATGTACGAAGAATAACCATATTACCCGATTCGGTCCAAGTCTTTTGAATACAATTAGTTATATTACAACACATCTAAAATATATAATATTAATTATAAAAAAATAAATATCAATGTATAAAATGTAAGAAAAAAAATCCGCGCAGGAGCGCGGATCAATCTCTAGTTAAGTATTAAGGTACAACCGGATCAAAGATGTGCTAAATGTTAGTTTCTACGTTATCTCAAAATCAATGTCATTTATTTAATGTCTTCTCTAGGCTAGTTCGCACAAATAAGCTTTTTTTTTTTTGAACCAACACACATTTTCATTAAAACTAAAAGGGTTTATACACTCCAACAGAGGAGGCATTACAGACAGAGATAGCGGACATAGCCACAGAGTCGGCTTCTCTATTGTTCAAACGAGGGATAAATGAGAAAGATATTGCATCAAAGTAAGGACTAAACTGATAGATATCAAACAAAATGCCAAACAAGGCTGGTCTAGATTCTCTTCCTTTCAATAGTTTGATCAGGGTGAGGGAATCCGACAGAATTATCAGGGACTTAATGTTTGAGAAGGACGCGGTCATAACCGCCAACGTACAGCGAGGGCTTCTTCCATCAGTGCTGAAGAGACAAAGGGATGAGGTTCGCATATGCGCGAGACAAGGGTAGTCGGCTTAGCGCCTGAGTAGAGCACTCCAAGCCCACAATGGCCAGAAGAGGCATTCCACGCAGCATCAACGTTGCACACAACCGTTCCTGCAGGAACAGGGTTGTTTGCTACTTTAGGTCACACAAATAAGCCTTTTATTAATGACAAGATAGTTTTCTGAGTGATGCGCAGAAATAATAAAATTTTACAAATATTTTATTTAGAAAATTATTTTTATATACACTACAATACATTAATCAAAAATAGTGTGGCTGAAGTATCAAGCCAACTTCAGATGCTTCCTGCAGTAGCCTCATCCAAGTGCAAGATCCAAGTAATCTCTGTTAGCCTCGGCTTATCAGTTACTCTGCCCATTTCCTTATAGATGAAATTTGCATTGATCCTCTAGAAGAACCTTTCTGGTTTCTTGGCTCCTTTCGGAGTCATGCCTCCTTTACCAGTAGGAAGCTATGGATGTTTCTCTTGGCGACAAGTATCTGTAGTTACTAAAATACCTAAAACTCAACATCAAGATTTATTAATTCAACTACGTTGGTTAGTGTCCGTGTGTTTTATGCTTTTGTTGTGAGAAAGTTGGGTTCATATTTTGCTTTTTTATTTATTTATAGATGCTGTCTTTCAATGGAGAAGAAGCTTAACATGAGACCTGACTTTCTATAGGAGTCATTGTTATTTAAGTGTTAGTGAAGTGGAGTAGAAACTAGACCGTAGTCTGTTGCGTTTCAAAAATGTTCTACTTGTGATGCTGCATTTTGTTGATAGAGTATATTATGTTCACATATTCACACAATAACAATGCAATGTTTCGGAAAGTTTATTATTAGAAGAGTGATCTGTATAACAAAACCAGCCACTCATACTAAGAACCAAAACAAGCAAAAGATAATCCAGCTGTCTCAATAAATAGCACAAATCATCAAACACAAAGTCACAAAAACTTGAAAGCAAAAGGCAGAAAGAAGAAGAGAGAATCTTGGTTTAGCTGCTGGGGTCACCAAAGATTACTTGAATCTCACAACTTGGTGAAGCTTTTGTGGGAAACCTCTTAAGTTCACTTGACAGTTCAATCACATCATCATCAAACAATGTATCATAGTATATTATCAGCTGTTCAAGTTGCGGCATTGTCTCAAGGAAGTACTTGATCAGCTCTGTCTCTGTCTCTACACCAGCTTCACCAAATCCCGTAATCTGTAAAACCTTCACTGGACTTGATGATAAGCAAGTAGGAACCTCCCCTGAAAACTTGCATAGGCACCCATCAACATCCTCACACTTGATTGTATATGTGTGGCTGAGTCCCTGAAACATAGTAGCAAAAACTTAGTAGTTTTGTCTGTGTTAGAAGATAGCAATAAAGAGATATAATTAGTGTTCTTACATCAAAGACCAGGGTCTCAAGATTTGGACATTTCTTGAGTAAAGCAGGTAATGATTCCCATCCTGACTTGCATGTCTGAATAGTTAAACTAAACATGTTGTGGAACACAGGTATATGATCACAGCAGAATGTAAGAACCTGAAAACAAAAAAAAAGTATTCTCATCAATATACAGTCACTAACTCAAAAGTTATCAATGTTACAATACTATACCTCAAGAGTGTTGGCAGATGCGAAAAGGGTCTGGACACTGCGTATTCCCATGAGAAAATCTGTTACATCCCCCACCGAATGTTCATAGCTTGCATGTTCATGCTGCTCACTTGTCATTGCAAGGTCGACACTAGCTTCAACTAGTGAATCAAATTTCACCTTTGGATACTTGCCCGCTACGAAATCAGAGTACTCCAAGTAGACAACATTGGGTGTATCAAATGAAACACTATGCGGATTTTTATCACAGTCTATACAAGATAGGATCAGTCTCTTGAGGGGTTTGGAAGACACAGAACGGATCCAAAAATCAGAGTAGACATGAATCAGAATTAACTCTTCAAGGACATGACAACCAGAAGTAACCTTTTCAAAGAAATCTCCACCTTTACCTAACATGACTTTGTTGATGTGAAGAGTCTTAAGCTTTGGAAGAAACACATCTTCCATATCAATTCCTATGACATTTTCAGATTCTATCCTCAGCCTCTCCAGTGACTTGCTCATAAACATCTTTGAAGGGAGGCAAAGCCCAGCCAGGGTAACGTGTAAATCAAGATCTGATACTCCACGTTCCAACACATTTAATATCCAAGGTGTGACACAGTCTGGTTCAACACCGTGTCCACACTTTAAAGAGAACTTTTTTAGAGTAGAGTTCCCTTGCAACTCCAACACTCTATCCACAAAATAAGTAAAGACTATCAGAACCTGAGTCTTTTCCCGTTCACACGTATCAGGATGAAAACGTATGACCGAGCCATCGAAGTCAAGGTTTGGTCTGTAAGCAAACAGGTACCGCCATTTTTTGGAGAGAACTGAAGTCAAAGCAGATTCTTCTGTGGGGAGGAATGACAATATGTGGCTAATCAGAGCTTCTGGTAGATTGCTGATTCTATCCATCTTCTTCGAACTGATCATAGTGACAGATCTCAACAGCTACAACCTACAAAGAAAAAAACATGACATGATCTTGAATGTGTTATATAAAACTGTATCAGAATGTTTCTGAAGAAGCAAATCGCTAGAGAATCATTTCCATAATGACTAATGATACGTTAATATTAAGAGAATATTTGACGGATTGATTCCATTTATGACAAATTGCATTACAATTTACAACCAACCATTATGGGAACAAGACTCATATACAAGTATAAAGTGCTTTCGATGCTTTCAGTTTTCAAGAATTTCAGATTTATTTCCTTTTTTATTTTTTGATGCTGAGATTTGATATCAATCATGGTGGATTCCATGCATTTATAACGTATAGATGATAAAGAGAGACATAAGATATACACATTTATGTTCTTGTTATTATTAATCTTGGAACTGCAAAGAGAGACATAAGATATATACATTAACATAGTTTTTACCATCATCAGAATCATCAGCGTGTCATTGCGTCAGGTCATTAAAAAGATATCTGCAGATCTTGAGAATGAAGGTGATGGTGCTGTGAAAAAGCATCACCAAGTGAGTTTTTTGTTTTTGATTTCTATTTCTTCATTTTTCTCAGGAAAAATGGTTTGCTTGACATTCAAGTTTCACATCTGATCTTATTGGGTTAACTAACATTCAGGATTGACCATAAGTTATTGGACCCGTTTGTATCATTAGTAGAATTTTCCGGTAATGTTATTTTACTTCTCCAATATTTATGTTTACTTATCAAAGGATAATCTAATTAGCCAATATCTGTTTCTTGATCAGTTTCACCACCAGGTGGATTCAAAGACCATCATCACAGAGGTCAGATCACTAATTCATTTTTATATATATATTCTTATTCACACAAAGCTTTCTATGTTGTGTAACGTCTCTGATGTAATCAGATCAACTTTGTGCAGGTTTTGAAAGTGTTACATACATGCTAAAGGTGACAAAGACTCTACCATCTTCTCCATATATCAGACTCTTGAATCTTGATGTGAAGATTTATCATGCATTTAATGATATGCAGGGAGGAATCATATACCAAGACTTCGATGGTCATAAGATTACAGTCCATGAAGGAGATGTCCAGGTGAAGAAAAACAGCAAACATGTCAGACCAGCTTAATTTTCTTGTTTCATTCTTTTGATTCTGGTTTTATTACAGTGGATGGCAGCAGGAAAAGGAATCATACATTCTGAGATGCCTGAAGAACAAGTCAACAACGGCATACAGCTTTGGATCAACCTCCCTTCCGTTGATAAAATGTTAAGATTCTTCAAATAGATTCCATTCTCCTTCAGCTTTCTCAATGTTTACTAAGATATGTGTTATTTGGTTTTCAACAGGATTGATCCAAAAGCCCTAGAACTGTCTAGTTCAGAGATTCCAAGAGCAGAAGAAGATGTAGTAGAGGTCAAAGTCATAGCCGGAGAGTCAATGGGAGTTAAATCTCCTTTCTACACAAAAGTACCAATCATGTTCCTTGACATTACTCTCAAGCAAAGAGCTCAAACTCACCAGACCGTTCCAGAGTCATGGACCGCCTTTGCCTATGTTATAGATGGTGATGATGGCGTGTTTAGGTCCTCTGACTCTTACACAGTACAAGCACACACTGTTGTGGTGCTTGGAAAAGGGGATGGAGTTAGCGTGTTGAATACGTCAAGCTTTAAGCCGTTGAGGTTCTTGTTGATTGCAGGGGAACCTATCAGCGAGCCTGTGGTTCAGCATGGTCCATTTGTGATGAATTCACAGGCTGAGATTGATATGACCATTGAGGACTATCGCAGTGCCAAGAATGGCTTTGAAGGAGCTAAGTCTTGGAGGTCAGAGTAAAAAAAGTTTTGAGGGTTTCTTCATTTATTTCACATGGATTTAATCTTACATCTTATATTCATATCAATTTTATTTAATAAACAATGTAAGACCAACTCTTAGCTAGTAACATTTTTGCAGTTTCATATTTACATATCAGAAACTTAGAAGACCTGTTTTCACAGTTTGTAGCTATTCTTTTTCTTGGGATTAAAGGATAGTTTCTTCAAAAAATGACAGACTAAAACTTAATACATTAACTGAAAGATTAATACATTGAGTTGTGGTCTGACCAACATGAGCATTAAAAAAACAAGTCATTAGATACTACTACAAACATAAAGCCGAGACATTCATGTCTTTGGGATTAAAGGATAGTTTCTTTGAAAAAAAGACGAACTAAAACTTAATACATTAACTGAAAGATTAAAACATTGAGTTGTGGTCTGACCATCAAGACCATAAACAAAACAAGTCATTAGATGCTATTACAAATATAAAGCCGAGACACACTCATGGCTTTGAAACGGGAGAAAGAAGCATGAGTGAATCCAATACCAACTTAAGAAACCAAGAAGATGCTTAAGTAGATGAAGACAAGTTGAGGTTATCAGAGATGACTTGAATCTTACACTTGCTTAATCCTTCTCTAGAAACCATCTGAAACTGGCTTAAAACTTCCTCCACATCTTCATCAATAGACGTCTCATAGTGTATTATGAGTTGTTCAAGATTTGGCATCGTCTCAAGGAAGTACTCAACTTGCTCCATCATTTTATCCATGTCCTCGTCTTCACAGATATCTCCAAACTTCAATATCTCAAGGACCTTCACAGGACTTGATGATAAGCAAGTAGGAACGTCCTCCTCCTCCCACGGTTTGCATAAGCACTCGCAACTTCTACAATTCATTCCATATCTATGGAGAAGTCCCTAAACACACACAGTAGAAAACTAACTTCAAAATCTATTTCACTTTGCATGAAACAAGCAGCCATTAAATAAATGATATATATATTTGGTTACTTCGAAGACAAGAGTTTCAAGATTTTGACAGTTCTTGAGAAGTGCGGTCAGTGATTCCCATTCTACATCTCGGTGAGTCTTGATAGTTAGATGAACCAGGTTGTTGTAAACCGGCATTGGTTTGCAGCAGAAAGCAAGAACCTGAACCAAAACACAAAACCATTTCAAGTCAGGTAGAGAACATCACCAACTTAAACCATTAAAGATTAGGAAACTGAAACTGACCTCAAGAGTGTTGTCAGATAAGTAAAGCTTCTTAACATTGCATATTCCCATAAGAAGAACCGTTGCATTCCCAACCATAGTTCCCTCTTTTTCTTTAGCTATATCATCCTCTGAAAGTTTAGCCTGACCGATTTGTTCATGAGTCATTCGCAGATCGAGACTAGTTTCAACAAGTAAAGGAAAATTCACGTTTGGATAGGTATCTGCGATAGCATCAGAATACTCAAAGTAGACAAGATTTGGAGTATCAAACGATACACTCTTTGGATTATCATAAACCATTTGCTTAAAGCGAAACGTTAGTCTCTTGAGGGTAATGCTAGATACGGAGCAAGATTCCCAAAACTCCTGACACATTGTTTCACTCGAATCAACCTCGGAAGACAGAGGCCAAGACCAATGAGAAGAGATGTTTAGAACAAGTTCTGTAACATGACGGTTCAGAACTTTGCTTATCCAACGAATGACAGGAGCTGGGCCAACGTCATCTTTGCACTTGATGGAGAGTCTGTTTAAAGGAGCATTCCTGTGTAAAGCCAGTTTACTATCGACAAGTCTTATAAAACGTCTTCGAATCTTGTCCCGTTCTTGTCTTCTCACACCAGGATGCATACTGATGGAATCATCAAAATCAAGATTCATCATTGTTGTATAGAATCACCAGTTACACACCCTGAACAAAGGAAATGAGTTTTAGCTAAGAATCAAACACGAACCCAAAGAAGCAGACGTATTAGAAAAAGGTAATGGAGAAACTTACTTGGGGGGTAAAGAAAAGAAGCAGATGCCACCAGAGCCAAAAAACTGAGAAGTGTTTATAGCAAAGGATAAAGATTAGGGTTTTGGTTCTGGCGTGATGGGGGGAGTTTTTCAATGCTAGATTTACTTTGGAGTGTTGTCAAGTCGTAAGATCTTCTGGATGATGATGATGATGAGATTCTCTCTGAGTTCAGGAAGATTTATCTTCAGGAGTCTAATCTAGCTATGTCAGTCTAATCAAACTATTCGATTAGAAGGATGACCTAACTTGAATAGTTAACGTGTCAGTTAGTTTACATGTATGTGCTTTGTTCCCTTGGCTCTCAACCAGATGTTGTAAGTAGTAAAGTGGCCCATTATGGATTATAGATGATATGATCTTGAGTTTAAGTAAAATTTTCAATTTACATTTCTTTTCAATCTTGGATTGCGCATAGAAACTTGCTTAGTGTAAAGCCACCCTTGTGAATAATCTGGAATATTTTTAGCATATTGAAGTACTTAGTTATATATACATTAAAAAGGGAAGTTTACTTAAATATACAAAATTTTAGGACAATTGACAAGAACCATACAAATCTTTTTTTTATTACTGGCATTTTTTAAATACCAAGCATGCCTTCTTTTACGTTATGAGAAAAAACATATTTACAGGAATGCCATTACTTTTCGCTGCCACATAAGCAAAAAGTCGGCGCCACATAGGAATTATGTTCCGTGTTTTCATTAAGCTAGCAGTAATTCGCTACATACGTCGTTACGGCTGATTTATATATACATGTCGGCTGAATAAACAAACACGGCTGAGTTAAAAGGAAAAGACTGACTTAAGAACATAAGTCAGCGGAGCGGACGGTATGGCTGAATTACAAAAATATGGCTGATTTATGAGATAAAGGCTGACTTACAGACAAAGGTTACGGCTGACTTATACATCGGCGGTTTATTTTCTGGAAAATTTGGCTGAGTTGTAACTAAGAGACGGCTGAGTTATGTTTCCCCGGCTGAGTTAATGAATATCGACTGGCTGAGTTATATAATTTACGGCTGACTAATGTGATGTTGTTACGGCTGAGTTTATGATTAGTCGGCCGTAATAGGATGGATTAACAGTAAACTCAGCTCGGTTACGGCTGACTTATTAGCGAAAGATTAATTACTAGAGTACCATTCGTTTGACGGCTGATCTATGTGACGATACGACTGATTTATCGTTTTTCATCCTAATTACGGCTGATTAAGGATCAAAAGATTAATTACTGAAATATTTCCATGGTTCGGCTGACTTACATTGTAAATGAGTGCTGATTTACGGAGGCTGAGTTATATATTTGTTTGTCAGCTGATAAACCGATTTTCCATGTCATCCGCCATGTCATCAACTCGGATTTGCCATGTCATTGCTAACGAACTACTTTACAACTACGTTTGTCTGTCTGTTCATCTTTTTTCTTCATCTTCTTTATCTATCTATATATCTATCTTCTTCATATTATTCTTCATCTTTCTCCGAGATCTTATGGATCCGGCAATTATTGTTTATGGTAACTGGATTAAGAAAAACATATATGTATTCAACGCCGACAGTAGAGAGTGTAGAGTTCTGCCTTTAAATGAGAAAACTAAACATGAAGAATTCGCAAAGTCTGTACTCGATGATTACAGATTGAATGAATTGAAAACAACAGATTGAATTCCCAACAAAAGATATGTATTCAACGAACGACACTCCACCAGTTTACGGAGAACAAGGATGACGAAATGAATTGGAATGACAGAGCAAGAGAGACGATGAAAAGAATTGGGTTTTAATGTTTTGTATTATGGCTGGGTTTTGGGTTTTAATGTTTTACATTACGACTGAGTTATATAAACATGTTACGATTATATTGGGTTGTCTTGATTAGTATAACGGCTGAGGTATGGATTTTAATGTTTTCGTATTACGACTGAGTTATCGTTAATTTCTGCCTTATTTAACTTCTTAAACTCCTCGTGATTATCGTCTCCATATTATAAATGGCCTCGATATTAGTTCTGAGCCGTCAAATCAAGAAAAACGAAACGTCCCATTATTATAAGGTGTTTAATATTATAAAAAAGGATTACCGTGAATGTTAAATCAGTTTTTAAATACTAAAGTATCGTCTCGCTGTCATAAAAGCCTCGATATTAGTTCTGAGCCGTATTTTCCACACTCAGCCGTCCCAAAGTATCAATCCTAAATCTCGATGGGCCATGATAAAACCCAAAATATTAACGGCTGACTTATGTTAATATTAATGGCTGAGTTATATTATGAGTTAAATAATAAAGTATTACCGTCTCGATCTCTACGAAGGCGTCGATGTTATATTAACCAACATGGCTGAGTTATGTCAAATATCATTGCTTATTTATATGAACGTTACATTAATGGATTGTTTCCCGATACTCGAATTGCCTGAAGAGATTCAGACGTTAGTGGTTGAACGTGTGGCCGGTAACTCCTTCACAGATCTCTATGGCCTAAGAGCATCGTGCAAGACGATGAAGGCGTTAGCAGAGCGGAGCAGGGTAAACCATTTTTACGATGTGTTATCCGTTCCCAGGAGACTCAATATGCCTCCTGAGTTGTTTAAAACTTGCTACGCAGAGAGAAATCCAAGCACACTTTATATGAAGGGTTTACAGTTTTTCTTCACATTTAACCTTCAAGAAGAAGGACTTGCTTTCATGAAGCTTGCAGCGGATGAAGGATATGAGTGTGCTGTGTATACATACGCAATGACTAGAAAAATATTTTGGGGTGTTGAGGAGTATTTTGCTCGTTTTACGAGGGAATCAGTTGCTAGGATCGGGAAACTAGTTCGATCTCTAAAATGGGCGTGGGGTTTGTCGCACAGTGACGAGTTTTTGGCAAAGAGGGACGAGTTCATTTCAACCGTTGTTCCTTCGTTTTATAGTTGAACCGATGAGCGTGATTATGGACACAAGGGAGTGGTGAAGATGTATTCTATCAGAATATGTTCTCTTTTTATGTTATTTGCTGTGACATTATTACGGCTGGTTTATATTTTACATTATGGTTGGGTTGTTGTCTTTTAATTACGGCTGATTTTTGTAAAAAGGGTTCTCTTCAATTACAGATGAGTTTTAATTTCATAATGACTGAGATATTTTGTTGGAGTGTTATTAAATACGACATGGTTGGGTTAATTAAATACGTGATAGCCGAGTTATCGTTACTTAAAGGCTGAGGTAATGTTAATTTTTTGGCTGAGTTTTGTAAAAAAATCCAAGATACAGACTCGGAATCCGCTATGTCAACAAACTCCTTGCCATGTCATCACTAACGAACGAAATTTATAACTTGCTTTATGAGACTGTTCATGTTCTTCTTCATCTTAGTTATCTATCGTCTTCATCTTTCTCAGTTGGTTATGGAACCGGTAATTATTGTTTCCGGTAACTGGATTAAGAAAAACAAATACGTATTCAACGTTGACAGTAGAGGGTGTAAATTTCTTCATTTAGATGAGAAAACAACACATGAAGATTTCGCAAAGTCTGTTCTCGATGATTACGGATTGAATGATTTGAAGGATCATATTCAGCTTAGCTACATGTTCTCAAATAAAGCATTGAAAACGATGGCGCACGACACTCCACCAGTTTACGTGTCCAATACTCGGCAATTGCAAGGTTTTCTAAGCCTGAAGAAAATCGAACAACTACGTTTCTGTGTGGAGATTACGGAGAACATAGCAAGAGAGAAGAGTAAAATATTTTTGAGCTTTAGCTCAGAAGCAGAAGCAGAAGCTTCAGTGGTTGAGTCCAGAGACGAAAATTACAGTGGGAGTTACGATGGTTGCAGTTTGGAGAAGGAACAAGAGGACAATGAGAATGACTGCTCTAGTAATGTCGAAAGAGAAAAACATGACGTAGTCGGAGAAGATGAAATATGCGAAGAAAACAAAGAAGATGATGAATTTGAAAGCCGATTTGATATGTTCGACGATTCAGACGGTGCGTCATCTGAAGATGATAACTTCAGCTCATACGGTGAGTCTCCTACAGATTACGAAGATTCACCAACGCTACCTCCCAAGAAGAGATATCAGAACTTCTCAATGAGCGAATCTAAAGGGAATCTGGAGGTTCTAAGTTTGGAGATGTTGTCGATAGACATTGCGGTAGGTCAACGATACAATAATAAAGAAGATTTGGAGAGACGACTGAAACTTCTTACAGTGAGGTATAAATTTGATTTTGATGTATAAACATCAACCCGACATCATACGTGTTGGGTTGAAGGATGTCTCTAGAGAATTCGTGCCTCTACCCAAGGAGAATCCAAGGTGTTTTATGTTCGTATTTACGATTCGAAGCATACATGTTCCTGCACAGAGCGTTCTAATCGATCTCGACAAGCAACACCAGATATTTTAGGTATGTTGTACAAGAACTTTCTCGGCGACGTTGGTCCGGCCGTTCGCCCTACAAGCGTCGAAATAGCTATCACTAAGCAGTTTGGTATAAAGGTAATTACTTTGTTGTGGCTAAGTTATTTTAACGACACGGCTGAGTAATGTCAAATGTACAGGCTGAAATAATCATACAATTCGGCTGGGTTACTATATATTTAGATGCGGCCGAGTTATAGTAAAATAGGGTTGAGTTATTCAGTACGTTATGGCTGACTTAATTATTAGATGCGGCTAAGTAATGAGGATCGTTTTTTCATGTGAACAGATGGATTATTGGAAATCACACCGGACGCTGAAATTTGCAAGGGAAATCGATGAGGGAACACCTGAGTGTGGGTTTGAAAGCTTGCCTTCTTACTTATACATGATAAGAAGGGCAAATCAGAGTACAGTTACGCGTCTTCAAATCGATGAGCTTGGAAGATTCATGTATGTGTTTCTTGCCTTTGGTGCGAGCGTTAATGGGTTTTCTTTCATGCGCAAAGTTGTTGTAGTCGACGGTACGTTTCTCAATGGTAAATACAAAGGGACGCTACTCACAGCACTAGCTCAGGACGGTAACTTCCATATTTTTCCAATAGCCTTCGCAGTGGTTGACACAGAAAATGATGATTCGTGGCATTGGTTTTTTACGCAACTAAAACTTCTGATTCCTGACGACGAGGGTCTTGCGATAATCTCAGACATGCATAACTCGATAGGGAAAGCAATTAGAAATGTGTATCCGTTGGCTGCTCGGGGAATATGTACCTACTATTTATATAAGAACATATTGGGACGGTACAAAGGAAAAGAAGCATTCCGTCTGGTGAAGAAAGCGGCAAGATGTTTTAGGATGTCTAACTTTACTGCGATTTTCGACGAGATTGAAGCGATTCATCCTGCACTCCACGGCTACCTCCAAAGAGCTGATGTCCGCCTGTGGACGCGTGTTCATTTCCGGGGCGAGAGGTACAATTTGATGACTACAAACATAGCGAAATCAATGAACAGAGCATTGTCGCATGCTAGAGGTCTAAACATTTTTCGAATATTAGAATCGATACGGGTTATGATAACCAGATGGTTTGCTGAACGGAGAGAGGATGCCAGATCGCAGCCAACGACGCTTATGTGTGGTGTCGAGAAACTACTACATGTAAGTCAGTCGTAACAGTAAAAATATGTCTATCTTTAAAATTCATAAAATTCTTAAGTCAGCTGTTTTATAAAATTCATAATTCAGACTTTATAATTCTTAAATCAGCCGTAATATGTAATAACTCAGTCGTTTCATATATATATTTTTCGTTAATAGGGTCGTGTAACTGCTGCCAGAGAATTGACGGTCCAAAGGATTGATGATCATCACACTGAAGTTAAATATGGATCTTCTAGCGAGTCTTTGAATGTTGTTAATTTGGTATAGCGAAAGTGCACATGTTGGCGTTTCGAACGCGAGAAATTACCATGTGTACACGCAATCGCAGCTGCGGAGTACAACAGTGTTTGTCGTATATCCCTGTGCAGTCCTTACTATAACAGTGAATATTTGGTGAGCGCATACGCTGAATCTATCATGCCGGCTGACTCAGCGCAACCTGTTCCAGAAATCGTGGCAAACCAACCGTGCTTGCCCCCGTATATTCGTCAACAACCAGGAAGACCTAAGAAAAATAGGATGAAATCTGCTTTAGAAGTTGCACTTCAAAACAAACGTCCTAGGAAAGAACACAGATGTTCTCGATGTAGACAGAGTGGCCATAATGCGAAAACTTGTCTGATGTAAGCAAGTGTTGTAGGGATTTTCATGTTTTTGAATTACGGCTGGGTTTTTGTTTTCACTTATATATATTACGGTTGGATTAGGGATTTTCATATATTTGAATTACGGCTGGGTTTTTGTTTTCATTTATATATATTACGGCTGGATTAGGGATTTTCATGTATTTGCATTATGGCTGGGTTTCTGTTTTCAAACACAACTGTTATAATATCCGCCCAAAATAAGAAACGTCGTGAAGTCAATAAACGGCTGATTAATTGAAATAATTTGTATTACGGCTGAATAAATAAGGTATTTCTCGAATAATTATATGTTCAACTCTCTATTTTTTACATAATTTCTCTCTCTATCTAAATGAAATATTTCCCTCTTCTTGAATTGCCTGAAGAAATTCAGGCGTTGGTGGTTGAACGTGTGGCCCGTAACTCCTTCCAAGATCTCCATGGCCTCAAAGCATCGTCCAAGTCGATGAAAGCGTTAGCAGAGAGGCGTGGTGTATACTATTTTTACGATATGTTATCCGTTCCCTGGGGACTCAATATGCCTTCGCAGTTGTTGAAATCTTGCTACGCTGAGGGAAATCCAAGCACACTTTATATAAAGGGTGTATAGTTCTACTTCACATTCGGCCTTCAAGAAAAAGGTCGTTCTCTCATGAAGCGTGCAGCAGATGCAGGATATGAGCATGCTGTGTATACACACGCAATTACTCAAGCAATATTTTTGTGTGATGGGCATTATTTTAATGGTTTTCCAAGAGAATGGGTTAAAAGGATAGGGAAACTAGTGCGATCTGTGAAATGGGGATGGGATTTGTGGCATTCTGACGAGTTCCGCCAAAATAGGGCGCTGTTCATTTCAAAGTTTGTTTCGTCGTTCTACAGATGCCAATGTGCAACACATGTGTGTCGATAATGTCTCTGCTTGTGGCACCTTGATATGACTAAGGATGACAACATGTGTGATCGCTGTTTCTGGATCAAAGAGATTGGCACGTTTTTACGTGATTATGAAACAATAAGCGTTATTAGGGACACAAGGAAGTGGTGGAGATGTAATATATCGGTACCTTATCTTTTTAAGTTCTTTGCTATTTTTTTTTAAAGTTCAAATGAATGTAATGAAGGCTTAGTTATTGTTTCTTTTGGCTGATTTATTGTTCAATTACGGCTGTATTACTGTTTTATCACGGCTGATTTATTGTGCATTAAACATTTAAAAAAGAGGTTCATTTACGTGCATTGCAAAACGTTCAGATTTCTTAGTTTACGTGCAGACATGTAAAACGTCAATTACAAACGAACAGGGGGAGTAATAATTAGCCTTGATATTCTCATATTGTTGGCTGAGTTAAAGTAATAATTAGCCTTGATATTTTAAACACGTGCCACCATTAATCGACAACTCAGTCTAATCAAGCAAGTGGAAACGTCTCATTAATAATGAAAGTGGGTGAGTGATAATCTTCGTTGTGGTATAAACAATGATGAGTTAGCTGAGTTACTTTACACTTTACGGCTGAGTTACTTTATACATTACGGCTGCACGGCTGAGTTACTTTACACTTTACAACTGAGTTACTTTATACATAACGGCTGAGTTTCTAAACAATGTTATCATTTGTTTGCTTCACGGCTGAGTTTGTAAACAATGTTATCATTTGTTTGCTTCACGGCTGAGTTTGTAAACAATGTTATCATTTGTTTGCTTCACGGCTGAGTTTGTAAACAATGTTATCATTTGTTTGCTTCACGGCTGAGATACTTTAATACGTTAAGTCTGAGTTACATAAAACATAGGCTGACTTACAAAACATTACTAAACAAATTAGTCGTAGTAGCAAAGTAACGACATTCCAACCCCACAAACAAACATATTCCTCAAACACCGACCCTGACTCATACATTTTTCTCCTTTTTCCCTTAGATGATGTCTTCATTACTTCAATCTCTTTCTCCAACCGAGCAACGCTAAGTCTGAATTCCGAGATGTCTTTGTTCATGCCACTTATCAGTGACTTAATATCCTCAACCTCTTCAACCAAACACTCATCTGCCCATTTGAATAAATGTCTCTGTTTTCACAATATAACCAGATCTAAGTACTACGTTACAGAACATGCGAAATAAGAACCAAAACAAATTTTATTATATCCTTTTCCGCAGCAATAGTACAATCTTTCTGGATTTGTAGCGGTTCCAGATGTAGAAATGTAACAGGATTCACCACACCAATACTGTTTCGGCGTTCCTCTTTCCGCGTTCAAACAGCTTCTGTGAGAATTTCCTGAAACGCAGGATGAAGAAGACATTTTGATTCTCAAAACAATTTCAGAAACGAAATGGAATTACATGGAATTAGGGTGAGAAAGACGACATGATGAAACGGCATTGTTTCCACACGCACCATAATTAAAATAATATTTAAATGTGTCGATATTGTAAATCCCTCGACACATGCATCACAGACTGTTAATAATTAGCCTCGATATTAGGTTTGAGCCGTATTTTCCACACGCGCCATAATTACTCGACAACTCAGTCCAATCAAACAAGTGGAAACTTCACATTAGAAATGTATTATATTAACATTCACAGCTGGGTTTTGCCGTTTTACAATGGCTGAATTATGATTAATTTATTTACGGCTGAGTTTCGGTCACTTATGGTTGGGTTTATCGTAATCTAACATTCATAACTGAGTTACCTTATACGTTTTGGCTGAGTTAACTTTAAGTTTTCACTAAGTTAACATTCACAGCTGAGTTATTTTATACGTAGAGGCTGAGTTATTATAAAGATACGGCTGAATTAAACAAACACATTATGACTGGGTTATAGCACTTAATATACAAGAAATATGAATTCGACATGTTTGCATTCAGGAACCGAAATTATCAGATTCAAAATACAGACAAGGCATCACTTTCAGAAACCAAAATTGTCTGGACCAAACTCTTCAAACATGTGGACGAGATCACACCAGACTCTTGTTAACATCCACAGAGGCTTGTCGCCTGCCCAAGTTCTCTTCAAATAGCGCATCTGGCAACGAAATAGCGTTCTGGCCACAAGATTAAAATGTGTCCAAACTGTTGAATTATGCCTTCGATCCCATGTGTTTTGCGCTACAAAAAAAAAATTACAAAACTGTTGAGAACACAACAGAAAAATAACTCAGCAACGCTATGCTGCCATTTTAAAAGGACAAATTGTTCTTACAGCGAGTTGAAGAAACCAGCGTTCCTTAAAATGATCGAGAATTGCGCGGTATGTCGGCCAATCATGAACCCAGCCTTCTGCAAGAATCGACGGGATGACGAGAGATAGATCACTTAAAAATTTGAACCAGATAGTACTGGTTGTGTCAAGTAATTCACCCAGACCAGGGTATAGAAGAGGGAGGTTTTCACGATTTGCAGAGCTTAGTATCGCATTGACATTGTTCTCTAACATCGTCGAATAACCAGGAACAATCGTCATAACTTTTGATGGGGATATAGAGTTTTGTTTAGTTTTTTTTTAGAGAGAGAAATGTGTAAGAGAGGAGACAATATATAGAGATGTACAGAACGTCAAACGTCTCGAGTTAAAATTTCCCAAGAAGCAGTTATCTTTTTCCCGCCAAACGTAAGGATGAAGTTACACTTTACGGTTGAGTTACAGACCACATTTACGGCTGACTTAGTAAATGGGGTTTAGGGTTTAGGTTGCTTGTTTAGGGTTTAGGTTTGCTTTTTTGGGTTTTTAAGTTTGGGATTTGGATTTATGGTGCAAGAATAGTTATAAAAACACAAATTCATGATAAATAACACAATAATAGTTTATGAGTTTTGAATTATGCTCACATCTTATATGTATCAGTTAAGTTTATGAGTAATTGTAAGACAAACATATACCTCAAGATCATGATTGATTCTAAACTCGTAGATTCAATAAAGAAGACACATTCAGTTGATTATATATTCACTTCAGATATATAATTGGGGTTTCAATTTAACATTTTAAAGTATAAACACTTATTTATTTTTGATTATAGGGTATGTTTGAGGTATGGATGAGTTATAATATCGTAACGGCTGACTAATCCTAATCGATACGGCTGAGTTATATAAACATGTTACGATTATAGGGTATGTTTGGGGTAAGGCAGAGTTACGTATATACGACACTGCAGGGTTATAAAAACGATAAGACTGAGTCAAATACTTAATAACAACATAAGTCAAGTACAAAATAACAACATAAGTTCATCATAAAACAACAACAACATAAGTCAAGTACTTCATAACAACACATGTTCATTTAGCCATCATTTGGTCCGTTACAACATTTCCTCCTTCAGCGAGGATATCTGCTGCCATCTTCATCCGTAAACCTTGAATATTTTGATCGTTTATCCCATCAAACGTTACACCAAGGGCTAGACACTCCACAAACTTCAACGAATACACCCCACAATCGCCAACCTGGGTGTTTTGTGGAGTGTATCTTTTGCTCCTCCTTCTGAATGAGAACTTCTTCCTGCTAATGGGTCGGATATTGGCAGGAATATGTACACTCAACATAGCGGGAATCATGTGCGTCAGCAGTTTAAATGAATTCAGAATTCTCTGCTCAGTTTCGAGTGTTACCTCTCCAAAGATTGGATCGTAGCAATAAATCTTCTCCTTCTTCAGATCCACGTGATACGCAAACCAGTGATTTCCGCCGGTTTGAAGACATCCGTACAAGTGATCCACATCTTCATACCACTTCAAGTTTGTTCGACAATGATCAGGAATCCTACCATTTATCATATCTTCATAACCATTGCCTTTGAACATCAACATTGTGGGTTTCATCTTGAACTGAGCGTAATCGTGAATCAAAAAACTTTGCCACCAAACGTCAACGAAGGCAATTCGCTTGGACCAGAATTGAGTGGGCTCTCGCATGGACCTTTTAATGAGGTCGTTCATATACGCCACGACATGCAACATAAATAATATTAACAAGTCAGTTGTAATCAAATATATAACTCAACCGTTATATAATAAAAGAATATATAACTGAGCTGTGATATAATAAAAGAATATATAACTCAGCCGTAAAAATTAGATAACGCAGCCGTAATAAAATAAAATAATATATAACTCAGCCGTAATAAAGACTTACATTATCAAACACCCATCCATACTCATTCTCCGGCCACGGTCTCTCATGGATGAGTATACTGTAGAAGTCACTCTCATGATCAGCTGTTTGTACTTCTTTTTTTCCTGGTGCTGCTGGTGGTTTGGGTGGAATTGCCTTGATGTGTTGCATAAGTTTTTCCAACAACGCCGGATCAACAGGTGCTAGAGGGTCATATATTGCTGATGAAGGAGTAACATTCTTCCTTATGCACGTCGTTCCATCATGTCTTACTTTCGGAAAAACTAATGATGAAAAAACTGTCGTCATTGACAACCCTTTTGGAGTTAACCGAACATTTTTCTCCCGGTAGTCCTTAATTATGGCAGATCTAACCACTTCAAAATTCTCGACATCAGACTCCGGCGCGAATTCGTTCTGTTCTGCAACAACTTCGTCAGTTATATCAGCCAATGAACTGTCCTCTACATCAGGTTGTACCTTGCATCTTGTTACACCGTCACGCGGTGGAGTCACCTTTTTGTACTTTGACCCAACCTGTTTTTGCTTCTTTAGCTCAGCCTCTTGTTTCTTCTTTAACTCAGCCTTTTTTTTCTTAGCCTCAGCCACTTTTTTCTTAGCTTCAGCCTCTTTTTTGTTAGCTTCAGCCTCTTTTTTCTTATCCTCAGCAGCTTTTTTCTTAGCCTCAGCCTTCTCCTTCCTCTTAAACACAGCATCTGCCTGCGCTGCTTTTTTCTTCTCATCGGCTTCCTCACCCTTAACAATACGCTTGCACCTGCAGCCGCGTCCATAGGCTGGATCCTTAGCAGCCTTATCATCCTTAGTAGCCTTTGCAGGAGAAACTACTACGAAATCAAGAGGCCGCATATCAGTAGCTTTATCGACACTACCAAACTCCTCATCCAAAGTCCTTTTCACCCCAAATTCCTTTTCAAGCTTCTTGGCCAAATTCTTTTTCGGTCCAAACTCCTTACCAGGAGTTGCAGCTACTAGCGCTGGACTATTGACAGACTTCTGATGAGTTCGAACCACCGGTGATGCCATCGATAAAGAGTTATCTGATAATGGTGGAGAGGGGTTATCATGGTTTTCGGGAATTTTTCCAATCCCCAGATATTTCAGACGCTCCTCCAGTAAAGCATTCACCCTGTCATCAATGGTCTTTTGGTTCATCAATGGTCTGTTCCGGTCTAACTCGTAAGCTTCCAACCGTGAGTCAACCTGATCAAATTTTCTGGAAATAATATCCAGATTACTCACAATGGTCGTTAGAGTCGCTTTGTTCTCCAACTCCAACTCTTTACTACCTTCCTTCTCGCTAGAACCCTTTCCCGCTGCATCAGCTTCAGACTCATTCTGTGTCTTAACTTTCTTCTGCTTTTTAGTGGGTGGCTCAGCTTCTGACGAAACTCCAACCTTCATACTCTTCTTCTCATCCCCCTTCCCCTTTGCATTCCCCTGCACTTCCCACAAACCTTTCACAAATCTACCTGAATGTATGGCTGTTATCAACCTAACGAGTTGTGGGTCGTCATCTTCACCCGGCCAAATAGGAAACATCTCTTCAATTGAGTCATTCAAAACCATTCTCCTCACACGCACCTACAACACCAGGTTATAACAAAACTCAGCCATCAACTAAAATAATTCAGCCGTTATTTAACACATAACTCAGCCATCAACTAAAATAATTCAGCCGTAATTTAACACATAACTCAGCCATTAAGTAACTCCGAACTCAGGCATCAAATAAATTAAGTCAGCGTTAAACCTTACCTCGCCATGCTTTTCAATTTCGGCAGATAACAATTTATCAAAGCTTGCACGTGTACGCTTTCCACCCCATCGCAAAAGCGGAACGTCTTCGTTATTGATCACTCTCCCAAAACTCTCACCGAAGCATGTGACGGATTCATAAGCCCAAATCAATAATGCGTCCTTCATGCCGCTTATTGTGTACGAACCTCATGGCTTCATCGTCGAATACACTTATTGCACTTTGAAAGGGTATCCTTGAATTGTGATGCAAACAATAGACTCCCATGGCTTGAAGAAGTAGCAGCCCCAACCACTTGCGCTTTTCAAAACTCCAAAGCGGACAGAACGCTAATGTTGCCTTCAGTTCATCTAACTTTGGTCTCATCCCAAGCGGCACCTTCAACTCCTCCCCCAAAACTCGTTGTATTGACCAGGATCAAATTTCTCTGTTGGCAATGGACCTTTGTTTAGCCCAGTGATCTCACCAAACTCGAGCAAACTAAACCTGATAGCCTCATCAGCCACGAGACACCATATCTCCTTCTTTATAACTCGAGCTGTCTACACAGTAGATAGTGCACGGTCCTACCAGACCACATGCTTTCGCGTTCAGCTAGCCTAGCAACTACTCCAACGGGAGCAACTACTCCAACGGGAGAGTTCACCAGCTCTTCCCCCACATCAAGTCCTATTGTTTCTCTAACGTGGGGGAAATGCCCTGGATGGAAATTGTGATTAATAACTTTACCATCTAGGTTAGAAGACCCTTCAGAGTAAAGTCTTGGTGGGTAATCCACTGATTTAACTTCAGCAGCATCCATCTGATCATATAACCCAACAATAAAATCAGCCACAACAAAAAAGTAACTCAGCCGCATCATAAGAGTAACACAGTCATAACATAACATTAGGTTATTCACGACACAAATATAACTCAGCCATAACATAACCATAATTCAGCCGCAACAAAACCCTAACTCAGATGATGTGGTGGTGATGTGTAATTTTAATTACTGATGTGGATTATATGTTTAAAAGTAATTTCAATCAAAAAAACTAACCAAAGACCCTTAGAGTCATTTACTATGGGTGTCCAAACATTCTAGTCATTTTAAAAAGATGTTTAACACTCTATTAATAAACCAACTTTTGTTATATATTCTAGTCATTTTCTCTAATAAATATATGAATATGGGGTTTCCTATCATTTTCCTTCTGGCACAAGGTATTTTGATTAGTTAATGTAAAGTATTATATACCCACTATCTTATTCAATATCATTAAACAAGTCAATGATTCTCCAGAAAGGACTCGCTTTCAGCCTCCTCTCTGAATCCGATCCATTGTATTGTCTTTGTATCTTGCATTCACCATAACCTTTCACCGTAGTAGCTGCAGCTACGGTTTGTTAATGAGATGAAGAAGGAGACTTTGATGGGACTTGTGTTGGGACAGATCATCTCTCTTCTCTCTACTTCCATTAGCTTTACAACCTCTGAGCTCGCCAGAAAAGGTTTCACCTTCTTCTCAACCCATTTTTAAATATATTCATTGCTTATAAAAATTTCAAAATCTTCTAGGGATCAATGCTCCAACATCACAGTCATTCTTGGGTTATTTGTTACTGGCGACTGTCTAATGTCTATGGAAGTATAATGCTGTATCGAAGACCTGTGATTAAGGTTAATGTGTTGAAATATTACTATACTTGTCTTTTTCTTCAATGTCACTTTTGTCTTTTTATTGGAAACATCGAGTTTTGTATCTTTTCTGAGTTTGAACATTGAAGGTTTAATTAGTAGTTCTGATAAGCACAGTGCCAAAACAAAACTATATAAGTTTCTAACTAAAGGATATTGCTAACATGTTCCATGCAATGAAAAATTGCTGTAGGCCAAGTGGTATCACTACTTCCTCCTTGCTTTAGTTAATGTGGAGGCCAACTTTCTAGGTGAGCGTGAAGCTGACTGATACAAATTTTCTTTTATTTTCCTAAGTATCTGGTTTGCATAGTGTGCATTTTTAAAATATGTTATACTTTGGTTGCTTAATCATTACTTAACCTGATGTGTGGATTTCCATAATACGTTATTTTCTTGCTTTGGTGGTGAGTAATAGTACCCTGTTATTTTGAACACAAATCCATTGCTTTGCTTTCACAGTTGTAAAGGCTTTTCAGTACACATCAATGACAAGTGTCATGTTACTGGACTGCTGGGCGATCCCTTGCGTTTTGGTATTGACCTGGGTTTTTCTAAAGACAAGATACAGTCTGATGAAGATCAGTGGTGTGGCTGTATGTATTGTTGGTGTTGTGATGGTTGTTTTCTCAGACGTACATGCAGGGGATCGAGCTGGTATTGATGCAAACTGATTCATTACTTCTTTTTCTTCACTCTTCACATATGTAAGTTACCACTCAATATTGGTGGCATTTTTCAGGAGGAAGTAATCCTGCGAAAGGAGATCTTCTTGTTATAGCTGCAGCAACCTTGTATGCTGTCATTAATACTAGCGAGGTAAGCAAGTCTTTAATCACATACTCAAAAAAAATGTAATGGATTCTAAGTGTGGTTGGTCTTTCATGTTTCTTTGTTATAGGAGTTCTTTGTGAAGACTGCAGACAGAATTGAACTCATGTCTTTTGTGGGTCTTTTTGGTGCAATCATTGGTGCCATTCAGATGTATCCTTGAGATAGCAAAGGCTAAGAATTTTAAATTCTCTTTAAATTAAATGCTATCAAAGAGGATGTTCCTTGACTTGATCCATAGAAGCATATTTGAACGTGATGCGCTCAATGCTATTCACTGGTCTACTTGGGCTGTAAGTTTTGCTGCTTATAGTCTTTGTTATTCAGAGACTTTCTATTTTTAGTAGTAGAAATTTACAGGCTCCGCGCTTTTGTGGTTTCAGGTTTTGCCTTACATTGGAATTGCAATCAGCGTGTTTCTATTCTACTCTGTACTCACATTCTTACTCAAGGTATGAGACAAAACAAAAACCATACAATGAGCCTCCTTCACTGTATGTCTTCATGTTGATATGTCTGTTTACTTTCATGCTTCTGAAAATATGGTCTTCTTAGACCAATGGTACAGCAATGTTCACATTCTCATTACTCACATCAGACATGTGGGCGGTTCTGATCCGCATTTTCACCTACCATGAGAAGGTTAGCTGCTCACTTTGTATATCAAACTGATTCAAACATCAGGAAATAATTTTTGTCAGTAGAAACAAGTGTATGTGACCATTTGGCTATATATTTATATGTTAGGTTGATTGGCTCTATTACTTGGGATTTGCTACTACAGCCATTGGACTGATCATATACTCAATGTATTTTCTCCATCTTTCTTCAACTCCATTATATGTTCTTCACTTCAGAGATCAGTATTCTTAACCCCTTGTGTTTCCTTTTCTTGATATTCTCATTTCTCAGGAAGGAGAATGATCAGGAGAGACAAAGAGGTGGAGAAGTGGTAGATGAACAGAGAAAGCTGTTAGATGAGGAAGGTGTAGGTTCACTTCGAGACAGCCTTATAGGTGCTTCCACCTGAATTCAATGCCTGAGGTTTCATATTGTCTATGTGAGAGATTAGATTATTGCTTTCAGCAAGAAGAAATGAAATTTTGTGTGAAGAGAAGTTGTAATCCATAACAATTGGGAACGATAAAGAAGGGAAAAATGTTCTATAAAAGTTAATTCAAATGAATCAACTTCTGTTTATACTTTGGTTTATTGTTATTTAACTTACAATTACAAATGTATGAAGCTGCATCTCCTCACAGCTCTAGTACATTCACTTGAAAGCTCATCTTTATGTACACAAACGTCAGAGCAAAGAACTCATGTAATCATCAGACAGATCCAGTGGCAAAGAAGCTCCTTCTTATCTGTTACTTCTTTTTGGTTTGGTGATTTAATAACGGTTTTTTTAAAGGTATGCGTCCTTCAAACTCTTGTCATCAGACTTCAACTTCCTTCTCCGTGAAGGAGGGAACTGGCTCTTCTTCTCTGCTGCCATCTCTGTTGTTTCCTGTCAAAGAAAAATGATGAGAGACTAATAAGCATAGGCATAAATGAAACACTGAGTTTGTATGAAAGCCTATCTTCAAGTTCAATAATATTTCAAGCTTTCATCCAAATGACATGTGTTATTTTAGCGTAGAGTACCGACTGTTGTAAGATGGAACATACCACTGTTCCATAGAGGGAGAGAAGCTCTATTCCCACAATCTCTAATCTATATAGACCAGTTGAACTCATATCGTTCTCTTCATGTCTGGAACTAGTGCTTGTATTATTATCATCACCTGAAAACAAGTATCCAAACCGAAAAGTTATACAATGTACATTTCATTTCACCACATCTGCTAAGTTATACTTCAAATCAGCATTTTGTATGCCTCATGTAGCTATGAAAGTTGCGTTTATGCTACTTGATCAATGACACGCTTACCACTGGTTTACTTAGTTTCCCCAGCTCACTGCGTTTACCAATCCGTGGATTTGTTTTACCAACATCATATTCACGTTAACAGATGTCGTTGATGTGATTTTTCAGGAAAGCAAATCCAAAGTAGACATGGATTTGAGATGATCTCCACTCATTGCGTGCATCCCAAGTCTATCTCTCTTCAACGGACCGTCTTGCCATAAGTGATTCACGACAGTTGTGTTGGAAGGCAACACCATCACCATCGTCACGAGTATTGTCATCTGTCTATCAAGATACTCAGCGGATACTTGCGTTACACAAAAGATGAGAAGACATTCTTGAAGCATATATAGTAGCGTAGTTATTAATAGAGGAAATATAAGCAAGCATAACGCTAGATTTTGAGTTACGATAAGCCACGAGAGCTTGAGCGCCTAACATGTCTTTGCTCGTTGTGTTTATGGCCCAAGCGATCCAAGTAGAAGACTCAAGATTGGCATGAAGTAAGTAACTATTAGCAAAGGGCGTAAGCCACATCCAAAAACTAACTTAAGAGTGGAGAATTGCCACATCACATTTATATTGTTCATCATCCCACATAATGTGGGATATATTAATAAAAATTCCTGTTTCTCGAACATAACTGAAGTGTAGAAACGAGTCTAAGACTGAAAGATCCGTGCAATAACGAAAACGTTTTTCGTTGTGAGTTTCGAGACTGAAGTCCTTGATCTGTTGTTGCTGTAGTAAAGAATGGACTCAGCAGAAACCAGAACAACGAGAACCGCTCTTGGAGACAAAATCTTGATATAACTAGATTTTGATATGCGTTTTGAAAACGCGGATTTTTGGATTAGAAATAAAGTTTGATATAAATTAGTATTTTGGGATTGTACATTATTATGTTACAAAGTCTTTATTATATCGAAGAAGAGAATTTGTTTAAAATTATACTAGATTTTGATCCGCGCTTTCAAATCGTTTCTTTTTAAAATTTAAATTAATAAATATTTGTCTAATCTATATTTTAATAGATTTTATATTTGTTTATAGTCAAATTTTATAATATTGTCTTCTTTATTTTTTAATTATTATTATAATAAAAATGCTTGTTTGTGTACTAATTAATTAGTTAAAAGATTTTAAAATGGTAAAATTCTACTCAATAAATTTAATCATATTGTGATTATATATTTGCTAAGGTTATTTATTTATAATTTTAACTTATTAAATAAATATTATATGAAAAATGTAGTAGACACAAATATTTTTAATTCTACATATTTTTAATTAATGCATAAATTTTAAATTATAATAACATAAATATTTAATAATAATTACGTATTTAAATTGGTTTATAGTTGGTTTTAAAAGAAAACACTGTTTGACTTCGTTTTGGTTAGAATTTGTTTTGTTTAAAAGATTAAGGTTTAACTTGGCAATACTTATGGTAACATAATATCTTTTATGAGAATATCTTTTTAGTAAATTTCCAGTAACAGAATATCTTTTATGAGTAATTACCAAGAAATAATATATAAGCATCAATTTTGTTACAGTGTTAAATATATAACTATTGTGTTTTTTGGATACACTGGTGCACAATTTTAAAAAGTATACACTTGTTATAATCGTTCCAGAACAACCAAAAACAAAAGAAGTAATTGGAGCCTTTTAAAATTATTTTTTTACAGAACATTGTCTTAAAATTTAACTTTATTCAACGAAGATAACTGTATCGACCAATATGTTTAATAAATATTCAATAGATATGTAATAGGGTGTATTTTTTTTTTTTTTAAATGCATGAATTTAAAAAGTGAAAACCAAACTCCAACATAGTTATTAAATAACCGAGTCTTAAAAATTATTGAATCCTTCCCTTACTTTCAATGTAAGTCCTCTTGTATATTGCATGAATTTTTTGCCCCTAAAACATGTTACATATAAATTTAAAATATTAGTAGCTAACCCCAAAATGTTAAATAAGACATAATCGACTGATAAATACAGGGAAAAACGCTTACAGTCTCATCAGCCAAGACGAATTCCATGGTCTCCACGGATTGAATGTATTGTTTCCAGCCGTGTAGAACCTTTACATGAACCAACCAAGTGTTTTTCCATGGTTTCAAGTCACCAAAGACGACCGATTGTTCATTAGGACCTTTCGATGCTTGGATTTACATCTTAGTAGCCATTGGTTTGGTTTTTGGTTTGTTCTAAGGTGTGGGTTTGAATAGGAAACTGGTGCTGCGTATTTATAATATTGATCGGATTTAAAGCGAGGTGCTTAGGTTTTAGGAAAAACTTAAGGAGAAATTTGGCGGATCTTCTCTTTAAAATCGAATATCTATATATTTTAAGATTAGTTTTTGGAAAATTCAGTTACCATGTCAAACATAATATATTCTCTGCGTGTTCCTCAAGTTGGGGGATCTTCTCTTTATTTGATTTGAATACAAAAATCTATGAGTACGAAATGGGCTTAAAAACGACGAAATGAGCTTAAAAACGAAAAATGTAAGTAGCAAATGTGTTGGGCTTTTATTTTCTGAAAACATTAAAAAAATTGAAACAAATTTATGGATTGTTTTGTAATTAATAGGAAAAGTCAGGGGCAAAATCCTAAGAGGGATTTTGCTTTAATAGTATAGATAATTTAAAATTTAGGTTATTTGAGATTTTATATGTACATTCTTAAATAACTCTTTTTAAGGTCAGTGACTTTTATCCGAATCCAAAAAACTCAACCAAAATTGACAAAAAAATAGGTTTGTTCGGTTTTGGGTACACGGCAAAGTACCTATCGGGTATTTTTTGGACATGCGGGTCTCGGTTCTGGTCTTAATCCTACTCGAAATCCGATCGGATATCTAAAGTGTGCAAAATATTAGGTATATTTGGGTATTTAAGATATGTTTTTTGTATTATATATATTCTTTTAACATTCAGGTTTGGGTCTCTGGTTAGTTTCGAGTTTCAGGTAAAATTTCAAAATTTTAAAATATATTCCAGGTATTTGGATAATTTTTGGGTATTTTTTGGTTCACCGGATTAGATTTCAAGTAAAATTTATTTTTGGGTTTTTGAATATCTTTTCGGGGTTTTGGGCACTTGTTCAGCTTTTGGGTGTTTTCGGGTTTTCAAATACTTCAGGTTTTTGCGTCTTAAATACTGAAACCAACCAAGATCCAATATATATCCTAAAATTACAGGTATTTAATATATATTTAAACTATGAACCTGAATCGACCTGGGCACGAAAGAAACCAACCCGAATCGAAACCAAAAAAATAATATTTAGTTGGGTTCATTTGGGACCTAAAGGATCTATAACCGAAATGAACCGACGTGTAATTAAGCTAAAGACCCCAATGCTCAAATCTACTCTCTCTCGATATATTTTGTGTGCATTTTATTAGATTTACATTTGTTAAATTTATGAGGCTTAGGATTTATTTGACAGATTTTTAGCTAATTTAATAGTATAAAATTGTAAGGGTTTTAATATTTTTAAACTTGTCTTAAATAATTTTTTCTTATTAATATTTTTTCTAGAAAATAATTTGAGTGTAATATATAAAATTTTTTTTAACAGATGATTTGCTAAAGTGTTTTTTCATCAAATTTGATTTTGTAAATATTTAGATATATGTTTGACAATTTCGAATTACATTAAAAATGCTAATTTTCAGGGTTCAGAAGTTTAGATTTTAATTGGCGTATATTATCCCTTACCAATAATAACATACACATAAATATGATTTTGAGGTCATCGTGAATATTGAAAAAGAAGTTATATCAAGGAAAAAATGTTCATACTGAAATCATTATATGGTTGTTGATTTTGTAAACAAAAAAAAATAATCAATCAAACTATAAAATTATTAGTATAAAATATTAATATGATTATGGGGAGAATACTATTTGTTTTAATTGCCGTTGGTGTATCCAATTTTCATGTATTAATATGGCTATTAATAATAATGTTGTATAGTTAGAGAAAATAAAAGCAGGACCAAAAAATATTAATGGGTAGGTGAACAACTTTTGGTAAGTAGATTTTTAAAATGATCATGTTTTAATAGTATAGATAGATCCATGATCACATAATACATATATGAAAATATGGGGTTTCCTATCATTTTCCTTCTGGCACAAGGTATTTTGATTAGTTAATGTAAAGTATTATGTACCCACTATCTTATTCGATATCATTAAACAAGTCAATGATTCTCCAGAAGACTCGCTTTCAGCCTCCTCTCTGAATTTGATCCATTATATTGTCTTTGTATCTTACATTCACCATAACCTTTCACCGGAGTAGATGCAGCTAAGGTTTGTTTGAAGGAAGAAAAAAAACAGTAATGGTGTTGTTCAGTTTTAATGAGATGAAGAAGAAGGAGACTTTGATTGGACTTGTGTTGGGACAGATCATCTCCCTTCTCTCTACTTTCATTAGCTTTACAACCTCTGAGCTCGCCAGAAAAGGTTTCACCTTCTTCTCAACCCATTTTTAAACATATTTATTGCTTGCTTATACAAATTTCAAAATCTTCTAGGGATCAATGCTCCAACATCACAGTCATTCTTGGGTTATTTGTTACTGGCGACTGTCTATGGAAGTATAATGCTGTATCGAAGACCTGTGATTAAGGTTAGTGCGTTGAAATACTACTATACTAGTCTTTTTCTTGAAAAATTGATGTCACTCTGTCTTTTTATTGGAAATATCGAGTTTTGAGTCTTTTGTGAGCTTGAACGCAGGACCGGCTCTATCGAGTTTTGTGTCTTTTGTGAGTTTGAATGCAGGTGTGCGAAGAGTGCTTTTGCACAGGGTCTTATTTTGTTTAGGAAAATTTCTTTAAGATTAAGGGTCTTAGATTTTAAGATTTAGGGTCCTAAATTATAAAGAAATATGAATACATGCCTTTTTCAAGCACAGGGTCCACAACAATTTTATGCCGGGCCTGTTTGAACGTTGAAGGTTTCATTAGTAGTTCTGATAAGCGCAGTGCCAATACAAAACTATATAAGTATCTAACTAAAGAATATTGCTAATATGTTCCATGCAATGAAAAATTGTTGTAGGCCAAGTGGTATCACTACTTCCTCCTTACTTTAGTTAATGTGGAGGCCAACTTTCTAGGTGAGCGTGAAGCTGACTAATACAAATTTTCTTTTATTTTCCTAAGTATCTGGTTTGCATAGTGTGCATTTTTAAATCATGTTATACTTTGGTTGCTTAATCATTACTTAACCTGATGTGTGGGTTTCCATAATACGTTAGTTTCTTGCTTTGGTGGTGAGTAATAGTACCATGTGATTTTGAACAAAAATCCATTGCTTTGCTTTCACAGTTGTAAAGGCTTTTCAGTACACATCAATGACAAGTGTCATGTTACTGGACTGCTGGGCGATCCCTTGCGTTTTGGTATTGACCTGGGTTTTTCTAAAGACAAGATACAGTCTGATGAAGATCAGTGGTGTGGCTGTATGTATTGTTGGTGTTGTGATGGTTGTTTTCTCAGACGTACATGCTGGGGATCGATCTGGTAATGGTGAAAACTGATTCATTACTTCTTTTTCTTCACTCTTCACATGTATGCAAGTTAACACTCACATCTTGCTGGCATTTTTCAGGAGGAAGTAATCCTGTGAAAGGAGATCTTCTTGTTATAGCTGCAGCAACCTTGTATGCTGTCATTAATACTAGCGAGGTAAGCAAGTCTTTAATCACATACTCAAAATGGATTCTAAGTGTGGTTGGTATTTCATGTTTCTTTGTTATAGGAGTTCTTTGTGAAGACTGCAGACAGAATTGAACTCATGTCTTTTGTGGGTCTTTTTGGTGCAATCATTAGTGCAATTCAGATGTATCCTTGAGATAGCAAAGGCTAAGACTTTTAAATTCTCTTTAAATTAAATGCTATCAAAGAGGATGTTCCTTGACTTTTATCCATAGAAGCATATTTGAACGTGATGCGCTCAATGCTATTCACTGGTCTACTGGGGCTGTAAGTTTTACTGCTTATAGTCTTTGTTATTCAGAAACTTTCTCTTTTTAGTAGTAGAAATTTACAGGCTCTGCGCTTTTGTGGTTTCAGGTTTTACCTTACATTGGAATTGCAATCAGTGTGTTTCTATTCTACTCTATACTCACAGTCTTACTCAAGGTATGAGACAAAACTAAAACCATACAATGAACCTCCTTCACTGTATGTCTTCGTGTCTTCATGTCTTCATGTCTTCATGTTGATATGTTCGTTTACTTTCTTGCTTCTGACTATATGGTCTTAGACCAATGGTACAGCAATGTTCACACTCTCATTACTCACATCAGACATGTGGGCGGTTTTGATCCGCATTTTCGCTTACCGTGAGAAGGTTAGCTGCTCACTTTGTATTTTGAACATCAGGAAACACATACATTCCTGTCAGTAGAAACCAGTGTGTGTGTCATGTGGCTTCTATTATATATGTTAGGTCGATTGGCTCTATTACTTGGCATTTGCAACTACAGCTATTGGACTGATAATATACACAATGTACAGTCTTTTCTCCATCCTTCTTCAACTCCAATATATGTTCTGCACTCTAAGGATCAATATTCTTAAACCCTTGTGTTTCCTTTACTTGGTATTCTCATTTCTCAGGAAGGAGAATGATCAGGAGAGACAAAGAGGTGGAGAAGTGGTACATGAACAGAGAAAGCTGTTAGATGAGGAAAGTGGTGGTTCACTTCGAGACAGCCTTATAGGTGCTTCCACCTGAACTCAAAGCCTGAGGTTTCATGTTGTCTATGTGAGAGATTAGATTATTGTTTCCAGCAAGAAGAAAGGAACTTTTGTAATCTATAACAATTGGTAACTATAAAGAGGGGAAAAAAGTTTTTATAGAAGTTACTTCAAATGAATCAACTTCTGTTTATTCTTTGGTTTATTTTTATTTAACTTACTACTACAAGTATAAGAAGCTGCATCTCCACACATCTCTAGTACAGTCACTTGAAAGCTCATTGTTATGTACACAAACGTCAGAGCAAATAACTCGTGTAAGCACCAGACAGACCCAGTGGCAAAATAGCTCCTTCTCTGTTTCTTGGTTTGGTGGTTTTGATAGGAGTTTTTTAACGGTATGCGTCCTTCAAACTCTCCTCGTTAGACTTTAGTTTCCTTCTACGTGAAGGAGGGAAGAGTAGCTGGTGGATCTTCTTCTCTGCTGCCATCTCGGTTGTAGCCTGGCACAAAATATGACGAGAGCTGAATAAGCATATGAACGTCCTCCATAATCAAAAATGTTGTATCTTTGTTCAATGTTTTGGTCTGAAAAATTCTCTCACCCTGGTTTTGAAAGGGAAACGGTGAGTTTGGACTTTTGCGCCTGAAAAAACTCTCACATCCATACCAAGACTATCAACACTGATCAGGTTTGCTTCCTGCATAAAGTAGCAAGCAAGATTGGTATAAAAAATGTAAAAACCGGAATGGTAACAGTGTGATTAGTGGTTAAGCGTATTCTAAACTACATACACAGACACTTTGGATACAATACCTCTGCATGGAGACCTTTCTTTTTGCAAAGAGCTTTAAGGGCAATCCCTGAACTAATCCCTCTGTTGTTGAAACGCTCTATGATTGTAGAAGTAGAGTGCACTAGAATGTCTGGTTCAGCATCTTGAAAATCTTGCAAACTTATAGAAAACTGAAAACGTCAAAAGAATCTAGACATCAACGCACGGTGACACACTTGGTTCAAAATGGCGCATGGCGAGGTGAGGCGATGAGTGTCTCGCTTCTCGCCTTGCGCCATGGCGACACAAAGCGAGCGCTTTGTGTGTGAAGGCAAAAACTATAGTGCAAAATATAGGTATAGATAGAATACAAGTTTAGAACCAAAGTGCAAAACAGAGTACTTATTAGTGAACAAAAAGATCAGGAGAAACATCAAACATCAAAGTCGTGAAATAGAGAGAAGAACAATAGCACATGGAACCCTAACTTTAAACTTAGGTTACGGTATATAAGACTAACTTAGGGTTTGAAAAGAGCTTTTATGTGACGCTAAAGATGTGTTACAAATCTAACTCGGTTTAGCAGTTTAAATTTGGCAAACCAATTCGGTTTGACTTAAAATCAATTAAGGCGTTGCTTTAGGAGCCTTAGGTTTAGTAAGAAAGCGTAGAAAGCGCTCGCTTTGTGTAAGTCGCCACGCCTTGAGGTGCTGAGGCGATGAAGACATCGCCAGACCTCGCCTAGCGCCATGGCGCCAAAAGCGAGCGCTTTTTTAAACCAAGGTGACACAGTGGGAGAAATTGTAAATGAAACACTGAGTTTGTAAGAAGGAACACACCTCTGTTCCATAGAGGGAGAGAAGCTCTATTCCCACAATCTCTAATCTATATAGACCACTTGAACTCATATCGTTCTCTTCATGTCTGGAACTAGTGCTTGTATTATTATCATCACCTGAAAACAAAAATCCAAACAGAAAAGTTACACATTGCACATTTCAGAACATATGCTAATTTATACTTCAAAACACCTTGAACCTCCAAGCTATAGTCATCTCTATCTTCCGAGAGAAACAATCTTCTTATATAGGATTCCTCGTCGAGGAAAGCGGGTCTAAGGCATCCTAGTATGGATACACCATTAGATGGACAGTCCATTTTCTTCTCATAGTCCATGCTGATGGCCTGCATGATTGCAAAGACAATGTTCCAAGTTTATACAAAGCATGACACACTGATTATGATTTTTATTCATCATTCTATTGTGAATTGTAAGGACCTTGGACATGTGTTTGGCAAAGTAAATAGGATGAACCCCGTTGGAAGTGTCAGGCATTCCCCAATCTACTGGAATATCTCTAGCTTCAGAATCCATTATCTGCTCAAAGTAAATAACCAAAGAGTGTTAACAAGGCAATATAGACTTGGCATGAGAGTACAATAGATTCATTCAACCTACCTCGAAATAATGCTCATCAAAAATGATGTGGTCAAGATTACCCATTTCAGATATGTTATATTCCTCATGAAGCCATGTGTTTTCGTATCGTGGGACATCCATTCCAATAAAGGCTTTCTACAAAGTATGTGATGAATACTCAAGATAAGCATGTGCTAGACGTTGTGTGTTCCTTATGAGTTATGTACAGATACATTACATTCACACTTGAACAATGACAAGCTTACCACTGGATTACTAGCTCCAGGATCTTCTAAGATGTTCCCATCACCAGGAATTTTGAAAAAGATATCTAGATTCCATAGAAACACACGAATAAAAACCGAGCTGATGAGAAAGGACGTGACTGATACATATATATATAGAGCAATGAATATAAGACTGACCTCCATAATCATCAATGACATACTTAAACTCGGACCATGAGTTCTGACCGTGTGGTTCACAGTGAATTGCTCCAGGAAACATCAACACAGCACTGGTGTTAGCCTACGAAGGAAACCATGTTCAACATATGAAACTCAACAGTGGTAGTCTTAACTTATTTTTTCAGCTACAAACCTCGACGGTGGTTCTAGCTACTTCAGCAGGAGAGAGTTTTGTCTGCCGCACTCTTTTGCAGGGCTTCAATTCTTCAAGAGGATGATAGCCGTAGAGAGATGAATCAGGAACCGAATCAGAATAATCAGCAGCAACGGAAACCTTAGTGAGGCCAAGGTCATGTACACCGGTTGATACATGAAATGCTGATCCAGATACAGGAATCTTGCATCTGGACAACGCAAAAAAATTGGACTAACGTTTGCCATTACATAGGTTACATTGTTGAATTAATACCTTAAAACAGAGAGATTAGCAGAGGCACATGCATCAAAGACACGGTTTCTTCCGCTGCGGTGTCTTTTGTAAGGCATGGAGGAAGTGAAGTCATCCGTGTAAGAGTGATGGCAATGAGATGGACCTAATAAAGATTGAGACTTGATTAACAGATTCACAGATCTCTAACAAACGACATTAACACATAACTTTTTTTTTTTTGAAAAAACATTAACACATAACTTCCCCAACATTAAATTTATTCAGACAGAGAAACAAGACTTGTCTCGGAAAGTAATCTCCTAAGCAGAGAAAGATGGAAACTTTAATCAACCAACGAGAAAAGATTGAACAAACTGAAGCTAGAGAAACAAAACGATGAAGAGAGAAAGATCCTGAGAGTTGGTGAGAGGTACCAAGGGAAAAAGAAGAAGCAGCCGCAGCGATCACCATGATTACATTAACAGAGGGAGGAGGAGAGAAGCTGAAATCTCAGCCGCCGTGAAATATCAAAGTAGCTGATCGTTGGCACTAGTCTTGGCCTCCGCCGTCGTGGCTGATCACGTCTCTGTCTCGTTGTTTGTGTGTTACTGTCGCATCTATATATTTAATTTGTCAGAGACTTCTGAAAATTTTCAGCTTTTTATATTACTATATTTTGTTTATCTATCTATTTGGGTCAGGAAAGTTGTTGTGGTTGGTCTAGAGTTTCGTTTTCTTTGTTTTTTTTCTCTCTAAAACTAAATCCGTCGAAATTGAATAAAATGATGAATGAATATTCCTTTGATTCGTTATTTTTTATTTTTTTCCATCTGAAAGTTTCATTGATATAACAGTGGGTACAAGTAAGGATAAACATTGAAACTCCTACTAAAATCCAAAATATCAGAGAGAGCATACATCCTTTGATTCGTTATTTAATATACTCATGAAAAGAAAAACACAAAAAGAGTCTAAAATAGACTCGCAGACGACCGATCCGAGTTTGTAACAATTTGGTACGGTTTATCCTTCTCAAATTTATCACTCTATTTTTTTCTTTAAAATAAATTAAATTTTAAATACTCTATTTTAGGATAAAAATAGTGTGATTAACAAAAATAGATGAGCTATTCTACTTTATAGAATAAGCCAATTTTACATTATATAGAAAAAAATTGTTAGCACATTTTTATTCCAAGTTTTATTTTAGAATTAAAAACGAATGAAGTTGGAAATGATCTATTAAACCTAACTGAATGATTCGACTAGATTTTCTAAACATGACATCGATAACATGCAAGTCTCTTTACTTTTTTTGCTATTTATTTTTTGCCTATTCGAGGGTCAGAAAATGGTTTTGTTCAAAAAAAAAAAAAAGGGTCAGAAAATGGTAAAAGTATCGGGTTTTTAGGAAAAATGGTTTATTCTCTGTAAACCAGTTGTTCCTAGCTTCAAAGGACATAACTTAGGTTTACTCCTAGGCTGAACCTTTATATTCACTCCATCCTTTAGGACCAATCAAAGTGACACATAGATTATTAATTAAAAACATTAAATTAAATAAAAGATAGTTACAAAAAATAAAAACGCTAATTTTAACGACGCTAACACTTCCGGCTAAACCCTAAATCTTAAATTCTAAACCCTATACCCTAAATTCTAAACTCAAATCCAAACCCCTATACCTTAAACCCTAATCCTAGACCCTAAACCCAAAAACTAGACTATAAACCTAAACTCTATACCCTAAACCCAAATCTTAGACCCTAAACCCAAACCATAAACTTTAAACCCAAATTATATACTCTAAACCCAAAACTTTAACCATAAATTCAAACGGTAAACACTAAACCCAAAACATATACCATAAACCCCAATCCTAGACCCAAAACCCAAAACGGTAAATCTTAGATCCAAAACCCAAACGGTAAATCCTAAACCCAAACTCCAAACTTAGATGCTATAGGGTTTGGGTTAAGGTTTACGGTTTGAGCTTAGGGTCTAAGACTTGGGTTTAGGGTTTAGGTTTATAGTCTATTTTTTTGGGTTTAAGGTATATAATTTGGGTTTAGGGTTTATGGTATAGGGTTTGAGTTTAGAGATTTGGATTTGGGTTTAGAATTTAGGATATAGGGTTTAGAATTTAAGATTTAGGGTTTAGGATTTCGCTAGCGGCGTTACCGTCGTTAAAATTAACATTTTTATTTTTTTAGCTATTTTTTTTTAATTTAATGTTTTTTTAATTAATAATCTATGTGACAATTTAATTGATCCTTAAGAGTGAGGTGAATTTAAAGGTTCATGGCAAAACCACATGAACAATGGAAAAGTGACTTATTCTCCTATGAACTAGTTGTTCCCGGATATTTCACACACAAACTTTTAAGTCATGCCAAAAACCACATAAACAACTCTATTTTTTGAATTACATGCAGAAACTATCGATTTTAAACTAGTTCCCCTAAAACCGTAACAGTGTTATTTAAACGTTAACTTGGTTTATGATAGGTGGAGAGACGGTTTAATTTGGGTTGATAAAAATAGAATACTACGTTTTTTTTTCTTTTCTTCTTCTTTTTGTAAACTTCTCTTTTTCTTCAGAAATCGTTTTACTCTTCATCATCAACTGGGGATAAAATTTATTATCATGCAGAAGAATAAAACATTTTACATGATGCATAAAGCATAAAGCAACAAATACTAACTTACCAATCTCCATGTATTGTCACAAGGAACTATAAAATTGGCGTAGTCTAGGATGCTTGATTGGTTCCGTAAGCGGATGTTACTCTCAGGTTCTGGTTCTACAGGGATTTATATATTCTCCTCAATCCAGAAATTAATGTCATATGATATCTTTATATGCTTTATGTCATATAACTCGTATCTACCCAACCAGTTACTATGTCATATAACTCGAAAATGCAGAATAAATTTTTTTTATCCTCAATTGATGATGAAGAATAACGATTTCTGAAGAAGAAGAAGAAGAGCAGATGACAAAAAGGAGAAGAACAAAACAACATAGTATTATATTTTTATCAACCTAAATGAAACCGACTATCTACATGTCATAAACCAAGTTAACGTTTAAACAATACCATTTACGGTTTTAGGGGAATTAGTTTAAAATCGATAGTTTGTTTATGTAATTCAAAAAAATAGAATTGTTCATGCGGTTTTTGGCATGATTTAAAAGTTTGTGTGTGAAATAGCCGGAAACTACTAGTTCATAGGGGAATAAATTATTTTTCTGTTGTTCATGTAGTTTTTGGCATGGTTTAAAAGTTCGTGTGTGAAAAAGCCGGGAACAACTAGTACATAGGGGAATGAACTATTTTCCCTAAAAATGTCATATAACATTATAGTTTTAAGGGCCGACCGGTAAATGCTGTAATTTTAATTTTTGCTGTAGAATTAAAACAGCAAATTTTTGGCTGTAGATGTAGATTTTATTTGCCAGAATTTTAGCTGTAAGATTTAAGCGGTAGTTTTTATTTATAAAGCATGATTGGTATAAATCAGCTGTAAAATATTGTATACATATATTAAACGGTATATTAATTTTTAAACAATTTTTAAATTTTCTGAATAAATAAAAATAATTATTATAAAAATTTCATAAAATAAATTAAACATTTTTAATAAAACATATTTTGTATAATAAATTAATAATATATTTAATTAATTGCATGTATTCTATAAATTCATTAGAATATTATCTTGCAATCCTTTTTATAATTAATACTGACGACTTTTCATTAGTATCATATACGGTAGTATAATAAAATAGTGCGCCAATATATTGTTGACAAATGAATTAATTAATGAATATAAATTTAAAGACTAGTTCATGAGATATGTTCATACTAAAACTAATACAAGAAACTATCTAATATAAAAATAAGTTCATACTCAAATTAGTATGAAAAAAATAGTTCATACTCAAATTGATAGGATTTTAATTACTACGACAAATAATCTAATATACAACGTGAACTAATTCATATTCAAATTAATGGCATGAAATTGGTTCATCAATCAAACTATAAATTAAATAAATAAAATAAAAAAGAATAGATGAGTACAATACATTTTCATTTTAGTCTCACTACTACGTATATATATTTACAGTTAGAGTTTTTGTTATTTATATTATTTTAAAAATAAAAGTTAAGTGAAATATTACATTTTGTTTTGGAAAGCTCAAAAATCTGAGCTGTGAATATTTAGCTGTGTAAAGCACTTATTTCCACGTTAATTTACTAAATTGTTGTGAACAGATTTTTTTAAAATAAAATCTAATTGCTTTGTAATTCATGCGGTAGATTTAAATAGTGTTGTGAACAGCACTCACATCAACAACCAATCATCCTCTTATATTGATATGTTTGTTAGCAAAATTGTTTTTTTTCTATGAAAACTAGGAATGGAAACTCCACGAAATCTATATTAACAAGTATAAATAAAAATGTTTAGAGCAAAATAATAATACATATATATATATAATTTAATATTTGAAAATAATTCTATAATTAATATATTTTAAAATGAAAATACAAATTTTAAATAGTTTTAAATTATTAAAAATTAGTTATAAATAAAAGATATAATTTTTGGTCAAAAATAAAAGATATAATTTATGATAAAAAATGCAATCTCTTAAATATATTTTGGTTTAATATTATCAATAGAGTATGAAGCTATATATATATATAGCAAAAGACAAGTTTTGAGAAATTGATATAACTCTTACAAATATTTTCTTGTAATGTTGAATTGTTGAAAACAGTATAATAAGAAAATGATTTAAAATATTATATTATAAATATACATTTTAAGATTATTAAAACTATTTTCTAATTAAGTATGGAAGATACTTAAACACCAAAAGAATACATAGTGAAAAAATATCTAATAACAGTTGTGTGTTTTTATTTTCTTTTATATTGTCAGCTTTAAAATTCATATGCAGTTGCTAATGTTTGATTTCTGTAGTTAAACTAAATTGTGTATCTAATTTTTAAGAGATTATAGTTAAATGAAACAATTTTAACAAAGAAAATTTTCACTAATTTTTTTTTAAAAATTAGTAAATTAGAAAAAATTGAAGAATTATTTATCATTAAGTAAGAAAAGGTAGGTTATTTGATACGGTGTTTGAAAATGAACCACTTTATAAATTTTCTCACCGAAATTTTTAACAAAAACTTATTTTGGTGGAACTCCATGTCTTTATGGTTTAGTATTTAGGAGTTGGGGTAGTGTTTAGTATTTAGAGATTGTGGGGATATGTAATATTTTTGGGTAACTTTTGTCCATATGTTCTGTCATCTATATCATCAACTATATCACACGTTCACCAGGTAATTGTAAATGGAAAGGGAATAAACGGATAAAATGTGTCCTAATGCTAGTTTCTTTATTATGTCAAAATAACTGCTATTTTATTAACTTCTATTGCCAATTTGGTTTCTCAGAGAATAAGTTCAAGGTTTTATTTAATGCAAAATACAAAAAAAAAAAATTGTACAATAAGACTTGAATTCATGTATTTTAATACACTAAAATTAGTTATTTACCAACAGAGGCGCAGTTTAGCCAGTGTTATATATTGAAGAGAAAAAAACAAATATTGAAGGAACAATTATTCAATTTTTCAGAGAGAGTGAGGATGGTGGGAAAGAAATGACCATGACTTTTTGGGAAAAAGATGACTGTGTAAAATGTATATAAGAATGTGTTCCTTTATTGAATAAAACCACCAGCAATACAGATTAAAAAAGACTTATATCTTTGAAAACAAAAATATAGCATAATTTGGAAATATAATAAAGAAAACACTGTAAATCTAGAAAAACACTTAGCAAATAGCTTCCACAACGAGTCTTCTAGCAGATCCAGTGCAATCCGGTGCTCCAAACTTTTCCGTAGATACATCAATGAAACACTTCTCTTTTCCAACACATTCTTGTGTGAGAATATCAACCGTGTTGTTACTTGATTCACAAGTTCCTTTTTCGAAAGATCCACAATTGCCATCTGGGTTACCAAATGAGGCAAATTTGATGGCAGAAATGGGTTTTCTATCGCAAGAAAGCTCAATAGTATTTTTCTCATAGACATTAGCACATACACTTCCCACTCTAGTAGTTTGGAAATTGACAAGCGATGGGTTTCCTCCCATCTCCTCAAACAAAACTAGTGTGTTATCTCCTTCTGCATTCAAGAAAGAACGAGGAACATGATACCTGCTCAAGAAAATAACAAAGAAAAAAACCCCAGTAAAGATTTCTGAGGTGTAACATTAAAATATCTGATTCTAGACTTTAATAAGATGTGGAAAATGTACCATCTTTGTGTGGGTTCTCCACAATTGGTCAGACACTTTTCAGCATGATAAGGCCCTCTATAATTACATTTTGCAGCACAACCATTTTCGCTTGAAATGAATGCTGGCCAATAACGTCCAATGTTGTTTCCATTGACCCAAGCTGTACCTTTTCCAAGTCCCAGAAGATCGACAACAACTGGATCATTTCCTAAGGGAGCGTTGAACGTAGCCTTAAAGACAAAATGGAATAATGTGATTTGATATTAAAATCAACAAGTGTTTGATTAGTTATCTTATAGATAATAACATCTCTTTACCTTATACCAAGTCATGGTTCGGTTAAAAGGTACACTTTCAACTGACCATTTAGACATTGATTCTGTTCTAAAGAGTTGGTTCTCAAACCCATTTAAACCGGTCTTATAGCTCCATTTATGAGCAGACAAGTCCTTAACTATAGTTTCATCAACATTTCTTCCAGTAATAGAAATGGGTCCAGTGATTCCAGCCGGCTTACTTTCAAAGAAAGCACCATAGTTCTATATAAAAAAATGACAAAAATTTATTTTTCAGTTAATTTTTTGAAGGAGTTTTTACTTTTAAAAAATACAAGATAAAATAATATCAAAGAACTTACCGCAAGTCCCACAGTTATGCTAAGAAGAGCAATGACATTACGACCAGACTTAAACTTCACATCTTTCTCAAATATATAGTTAAATTTTCCATTCTCGGCGTGTTGATTACCTAAAAATATAAATAAATGACTTTTTTTTGGTAAGTTAGTGTTATTGAGATTTGTAAAACATATATAGGAGTTACTTACCAATATATTTTCCATTAACAAAAGCGTGAAGGACATGAGCAGTACAGTTGACGCGAAGAGACATGTTTTTACCCAAAAATGGATCTCGTTTTTTAAACTTAACGGTAGTCATGTACCATAGATAATCACTTTGGTCATTGGTTACTACTTTCTGATCAAATAGTTGTGTCTGTGTAGATTCTCCTTTTCCTTTCAAAAGGAAGTTGTCCATGTTCTCTGGCCTCCATGACCATTTCAGAGTTGAAGGGGTATCCTCAGCTTCATTTGGTTTCTTAACCATCATTGAAGTCTGAGTGGTAATCTGAAAATTTAAAACCAACAGAAAATGATTTTTGGTTACAACATTTAACGAATAATGATTGTTAGTATGAAAATTTAAAATTTACAAAAGAAAATGTAAAATAAAAAACCTTGGCAGTGTTATAAGCCTCATTTTTGCAATCCGGTAAAATGGTAATAGACCAAGCCGGGACAACATAAGATTCTCCTCGGAAACTAATTGTTGCATCTGAATTTTCATTTCCATTTCCAAAAAAGCAGCTTGATCCTTCTTCGGTTTTATAAATTGTTGCCTATATAATATTTTCATGATGAGTAATTAGTTCAAGAATAACATGAACAATACTGATAGAAAATAACAAGAATATTACCGATGCAGAGTTTCCAAAGTCAATGGTGGAGATGTTTCCGTATGTGAGAGTTTTTTCCATAGAATGAAGAACATCATGAAGTTGTTTCAAATGCCCGTATTTTGGTTGATTCAAATTACCTAATAGATTTTCACATGTTAGTAAAAATAGAAACTTCTAAAATATTTTTAAATATGAATATACTTTAAATTAATTTACCATATTCGTCAAGTGGAGCATCATAATCATATGAAGTTGTGATGTATGGACCACCTGCAGTTCTATCAAAGTTGGTGCCTCCATGGTACTATAACAATAAAAACTTTCAATTACTCTTTTTAGTTAATGTCGATTTTCTGTGAGCTTATTTAAATAAATAAGCTAAATTTTCATTATTATATTTTACCATATAATAATTATTAAAAGTTCCTCCTCTTTGGAAGAATCTTGCAACCGAAAATGCAACATCTTCGGTTGTTCTATGAGGATTTTTACCACCCCATTGCTTAAACCTGAACAAATAGAAGACACAAAAAATTACGATAAAATACTTACAAAATAAGAAAAAATAATCATTCGGAAAATAAAACTAACCATCCGGTCCAATTCTCAGTCCACATCTTAGGAGTATTGGGATTGTTTGGTACAAAATTGTCACAATAAAATCCATTACATGTATTCAACTATAAAAACAAAACAATTTAAAATAGTTAACCTTTGAATATATTAAATAAATATTCATTATAACTAGACTGATCTAATTACCATAGGCTGAGGAGCATCATTTTGTTGACACATTATCCATGGAACACCAACATTAAGAGACTGAGCCATGTTTGCACACCACTTAATGTATGCTTTACCCGATTCTCCATAGGGTCCCATTACATTTCCATACTCATTTTCTATCTGCAAGATTAATAAACAAAAAAAAAATATTGCTAAGAATTGTATATAACATTATGAAACTCATAAGAAATTTAAAACGTTAAATCGATTGCCTGAGCAAGAATAATTGGGCCTCCCTGTGATGCAAATAAGTTTTCTTTCTTGACCATGTCTACTATCATAGTTGTGAAGTTTTGCATCTCATCCTATACATAAATCATTCATATAAAATTAATTAAAAAATAACATTATGTATATGTTAAAATAATATTGATCATTAGGTAAGATTACCATGAATGCTTTATTTGTAGTTCTAAACACCATTCCAGGCATGTTGTGCAGCCACACAGGAAATCCTCTGTTTAAAATGATTAAAAATTTTGCTGGTCAAATTTATTACATGAGAAACTGTAATATCATCATACAAGAGGATAACTCATTATGATAATTTATTAAAAATATATATTATAATTAAAAAGATTAGTATTGAAATTTATGATACATAAGTTTTAGTATACTGATTACTAAAATCAGTGACCATTAATCGACCTAACATTATATGGAAAACCATACCATCACCATACAAGAAGCTAACTTATTATGAAGATGTATTAAACTGATATATATTTCACTTAAAGAGGCTAAATAAATCCATTTTAGTATATTACCCGTAATTCCACTCAGCACATGCATATGGTCCTATGCGAAGAACACCATACAATCCTTCATCTTGAATTGTTTTCAGGAACCGAATAAGATCTAACTTTCCAGAAAAATCATATTGACGGCGAGTAGGCTCATGCGCATTCCAGAAGACATAAGTTTCGATCGCATCAAGACCTCCTTCTTTACCTTTTTTGATAAGATCTGGCCACATCTAAACATATTAACAAAAACAATTATAATTAGTAGCAAATATAAAAGAATAAGACCATACATACCATTTGATGTAAGGTATATTAAATACCTCAGGAGTGCTTCTAGGATAATGGATCGAACCAGAGAGGAGAACTCGGCGGTGACCATCAATGGTAATGGCTCGGCCATCATGAGAAACAATTGTGGCATAGACACTACTTACGAAAATAAAACATAAAAGAAATCTTAGAGAAATCATATTTATTTTGAAGAATGGTTTTTGTATGAAGAAATAAGAAAGGAAACAAAGCTTTTTATAGGGTATAAAATCGGTACCTAAAGATAATATGGATAATTATAGATATTCTGAAAAAAACAAAATTTTAACTGCCTTTTTATTTAAGCATAAATTTTGTTTATCGTTTAACTAATTTTCGTGAATTTTGCGACTAATAAAAAATCATTTATCCAGATGATAATTTAAATTTGATTTGGATAATAACAGATTTATTCCAAAAATCTAAATCGATGTAGCTTGATTGTTGAAATTTGTTTGGGATGACTGCCTAAAACCCCCCTGTAAACATCACAACCCTATATATTCCCACCTATACTATCCATCTCATGACCAAACCACCCACAGATGTAAAATCTCTTTACAACTCCCCCTATTCTTTTTTGTTCTGCCCAAATCCCCCTTTCTAATCCAATTTCGAAACCGTAACTATAAATTTGTAAATCGCGTTTTGTGAACTGTGATTCCCCGTTAACAAAACCCGAACCGACCAATAAACATCCGACCCGACTACATAAAAAAAAGAAATCAATTTGGGGGCAAATTATAATTTGGTTTGAGTTCGTCTTTCTTTCTCACATAAGACAACGACGAGAACAGACAGAGAGATAGAGAGCAGACACAGAGAAACGAGAGCAGAGAGGGAGAGACGAGAGTAACGACGTGAGAGAGAAGACAAAAGCTTACAAGAGAACAATGAGCTTCTGTGATTTCATTTCTTTCATCTCTGTCAAATAAAACCAATTTAAACCCTAATATACTTTTTCTGTTCTTTCATTGGTAATCAACTATAATGGCTACATTGTGCTTGCATATATGTATGTATATATATTTATATATATACTTGTACAATACGTAACACTTGTTGACTCTTGTCATAATTCTCATGATAAAGAAATAAAAAGAAATTTATGAACACAACCAAGTTTGATGTCACCGTTTTTGCTCCTTGAAGCATTTGCAGATTCCAAAGGCAGAGGCACCGTTCTCTGCTTTATTGTATACATTTATATATATATATATATATATATATATATATATAATTTATTTTACGCATAATGTTAAGATTACATTAGTCTAGTGGATTGGAAGTTGCCCTATAACCATTCTATTATGGGTTCGAAGGTCGGTTATGCATTTTTTTTTGTAAAGTAATGGCAAAATCGTAAATATATCATCTTCTTCCTTTTGTTATCGGCCAGAATTTCTGCAATTTTCATCATCATATTCAGTACAGATCAGTCACGATTCAATGAAATCTTGTATTTTTCTTATCATTTTCTCATTAAACCTTGAAATCTCACATCTTGACATAGATTCCAATCATTTAAATTATGTTCTCATTCTCGTCTCTCCCTCTCAGTTCTCATCTCTCCCTCTCTGTTCGTCGTTGGCGGTGAGAAAGAAACGAACTCAACCCAAATTGATTTCTTTTTTTATTGAGTTGGGTCGGGTGTTTATGGGCCGGGTCGGGTATTAGTTAATGGGGAATCACAGTTCACAAAACGCAATTTACAAATCTATAGTTACGGTTTTGAAATTGGATTAGATAGGGGGATTTGAGCAGAACAAAAAAGAATAGGGAGAGTTGTGAAGAGATTTTATATATGTGGGTGGTTTTGTCATGAGCTAGGTAGTACCGGTGGGAATAGATAGGGTCATGGTGTTTACAGGGGGTTTTAGGCAGTCATCCCAATTTGTTTTCAATTCATTATATCTTTAAAAATGACTGAATATGAAAAATTAATTGTTTTCTAAATAATGTAAATCTTAAAAGCATCATATTTACTTACATATTTTCATCTAAATTTTTAACCAATTTAATTATGAATAATGTTTTTACAACTTTCAAGTTTTCACAAAGGAGATAAAAACAATTGTCTTAACAATCTCTGTTTTTTATATAATAAATATCTTGTTTGTATTGATCAAATTTGTGTATGAGCGTTGAATAAATATTATCATAACACTTAAAACTACTTTGGCAAATATATCATTAGTCAACTGCTAAATTTTGATGAGTTATCTTTTACATATATAAATATTCGCTTTCCCTTATTATTCAGTTAGTCGCACGAATTCAGTTGGTAAATATCTAACTTTACTGTGCTACCGTACAAGAGTTTGAGTACTTAGTGTGACATTTTCCATTTTTTTATTTTTGCATTAAATAAAACTTTTAACTTTTCTTTGAACCATTATCCATCAAATCCTTATTTTTCAAAGCTCTTAAACAATGAAGGCTAATTTTATTGTATCGAGTTTCTTAACTGGTTTCTCTAATCAAACACACTTTTTATTTGGTTTCATCATCTTCGTTGAGTTTCTCTCCTCTGGACCTTTGATATGCATTCATACTTTGGGACTTTATGTTCATAATGACGTCATGCTTGCTTTTGGTACTCCCGAAAAACAAATCTTGATCGAACCCATATTTGCCCAATTACGGAACTCTATTTATGATTCATTATTTAGATCTCATTAGCCATTTTCATATTTTCATTTTAGCATATCCGGTTATGCACCTGTGTCAGTTTCAGGTACAGGTACCCTTTTGTTGAAGGTCGTTCGAGCTTTTCCTGTGAGTATAGCATGGGTTACTTCCGCGCCATAGCGCCTGCAGATCCACTATTTTTCCTATTCAAAGATCAGCCCTTTGTCCCTCTACCGCGGAGTTATATCCCTTCCTTCATTTCTTCTGGAACAATCACAAACACTTTTTTTTACTAAAGATACGTTTAATTTGAAGACTATAAACTGATCAAAATTAATCAATCCTATGCCAAGAATCAGATTTGAACTGGTGACACTAGGATAAAACAAAATATGATTGAATTATTTCGTACCCTTCGCTCAATGAGAACATGGGTCAGATTCTATAGGATCAAACCTATGGGACCTCCTTGCTTCTATGGTACAATCCTCTTCCCGCTGAGCCTCTTTTCTTCCGTGATTAACTGTTGGCACCAGTCCTAACACTGGAATCACCTTCGTCGGAGAAACTTGCCAATGAGAAAACATCTTCGATTATATATCATCCTCCATACCTAGAATCTGTAATGTTATAATTAGCATTTCCTACCAAAAGTGAGAAATTTTTCTATTGAAATCTATAGGAGTATGGATAATCTTATTAAGAAGAACCATTGGAAATGGAATTCCTAGCTTTTATTTGCTCGTTTATAAAGAGCAACAACATGATGGAAATGGAATTCAAAGTAAACTAACATGAACCAAACTGGTTCAAATTCGCTTGACCACCTCGATCGAGGTCCTTGAAACCCCTTTACAAATCTAAACCAAACCAAACCAAACTTATCGTCATCCTCGATGCGTCTGGCTCTATCGTCTCACCATCGGTAACAATTAATCCTCCAGAGCACAAGGAGGTTCAATTCAATCTCCTCCACCATAGTTAGAAGCAGAAAAAAGGACTGAAAAGAAAGTGCTTCAGTCTCTTCCAAGGCTTACTTTCTCGCCAGAATCAATTTCGTCGGAAAAATCACCGAGGGCGGCGACAAGCTCCGATTACAGATTTTAAGAATCAGGGCGGTGTCAAAGATAATGGGGAAGAAGAAGGGTTATAGATTTTAGGGAAATTGCATCGTATATCGCAAACAATTATAATTGATTTTCTATCTACATAATCTAAATTGATAGCATATACCGTGTATTTTATGTAATAATGTCATAATACCCTTGTATCAAACCGGGGAAGCCTGCAAAAAAAAAAATATTAGTTAAGAATTAGTATATGGAAAAAGTAAAATGTGGTCCTTAATTTTTCACACAACTCTCGCAAAGTAAGTTTATGTAAAATATCTAACATTTCTCTGTTTCTTTGTTTGTAGCCAAAACAGAGAGGGAGACAAACAATGAGATTGTTTTGAGTTTTTTTTCTCATCTGAAAAAGCTTGAAGTTCTTCATGCGTTTTCTCTTGGTCTCATAAACTCACAGAGTCACAAACACCACCGTGAAAGCACAAACCCCCTCTGCCCTCACTTTCTTCCTCTTTTCTTATTCGCATTCCAAGACTCACTTCCCCCACATCCTATGTATTCGACATGGATAGATGCACCTTCTTCTTCGCAGCTATCACATACACGCCACCGTTAGTTAGTAAAAAATGATTGGAGAAAATGAACATTTTTTATGTTCTATGATACTGTATATATATAATAGAAATGAAATGCAATATATATTATGTTTCCTATTATTCAATATGTAAAATCAGCACCACGACTACCATCATCACCAGTTGTTTCATCGTTGCCACCATCTTCTCTCCACTGCCGTCTCCACCCATTTCTCTTCATCATACCCTCGCTTCTTCTTCTTCACCCTCTGTGGTGGTTTCTTTTCCTTCTCTATCAACTCCGGCACCAGCTCTTCTGCAAATCATATCTTCTCATTCGTCTCCTCATTCTTCTCTTTCATTACCCATCAGCTTTATATCATGCCACTCAGTTGCAATGTGTTACTTGTATTATTATATTCTATTTGACGAAGTATAATAGAAATGTGGCCGCACAGTAATAAACATTTGGTATGTTTTGTTGTTGTATCATTGTTATGAATCGATTGGTTTGTACTTATTATCAAACTTAAGCATTTACAAATAATAACATATTATGGTTATATTATTGAAAATTATAGATGGCCAAAAATTATTGAATACCGTGAACGAGTAAAAATTAAAAACTATACATTGGAATATTGGAGACTATAGTATTTATAGAGAGTCTACTATACTATTTGAGATATAGTCTTCCTTGAATTAAAACACTATGTTATACTTTCAAATTTGATATTTCTTTTCTCTGTCATTTTGTGTGATTCGTATTAATATAAACTCATTCCATGCAAACTATTGAACAAAGATTACAAATAAGTTCAATATGATTTGTTTATCATATGATTCAATTTCCTTCTCCTTCATCTCATCCTCTACTATATACTATTTGTATTATGTCTATATTATTGTCTTGTAGATTGAAGACAATGTCATTGATATCATCTTCATCATTATATACTATTAATAGAGGGTCAATAATATTTCTTGTACATAAAAACAAAATATTATATATTTCAGAAAATATTATATATGATGAATATGTATCATAGTTTATATTTAAGTTTAGGGTTTATGGTTCAATGATTAGGGTTTAAGATTTAGTCCATATGTATGCGGTTAATAAACCTGTGACGTGAATTGCTCATTTTTTTCATATGGAATAGTTTTCGGTAACTTTTGTCCATATGTTCTCTCATCTACGTCATCAACTATATCACATCTTCATTGGGTAATTGTAAATGGGAGGGTTATAAACAGATCAAATGTGTCCTAAATGTTAGTTTCTTTATTATTTCAAAAACACTGATATTTTCTTAATTTCTATTGACAATTTCTTACTCAGAAAATAAGCTCAAGATTTTATTTAATGCAAAAAAAAGAAGAAATAAAAACAAAATAAAAAATGTTACAATAAGACTTGAACTCGTATATTTTAGTACACTAAAATTAGTTAGGTAGCGTAGTTTAACCAGTGTTATATATTAAATAGAAAAACAATAAATATTGGTGGGAACAATTATTCAATTTTCGAGAGAGAGTGAGGATGGTGGAGAAGAAATGACCACGACTCTTTTTGGGGAAAAAGAGAATGTGTAAAAAGTATATAATAATATGTTCTTTTTTGAATAAAACCCCCACCAGTAAAGATTAAAAATACTTAAATCTTTGAAAACAAAAATATAGAAAATACCATAAAATCTAGAATTACAGATAACTTCGACAGCGAGTCTTCTGGCAGTACCACTACAACCTGGTGCTCTGAACTTTTCCGTAGAGACATCAATGGAACACTTCACTTTTCCAATGCATTCTTGTGTGAGAATATCAACTGTGTTGTTACTTGATCCACAAGTTCTTTTTTTGTAAGATCCACAGTTGCCTTCTTGGTTAGCAAAAGGCAAATTTGGTGGCATAAATGGTGTTTTTTTTATCGCGTTAAAGCTGAACAATTTTTTTTCATAGACATTAGCACATACACTTCCCACTCTAGTAGTTTGTAACTTTGCAGTGAACTGATAATATAATTGATAAACTACCAATTTATATTATGTATTCCAAAATAATGTATTTCTCTGTATCTTGCAACTCTTCATCTCCTTCTAATAAATCCTCTCCAACACATGAATTTCTAAGAGAACCATAAATTTTACCATCAAAATATCAAAATATCCTCATAGATTTTAGAGTTGTTTACATAATGGATTATCATTTGAAGATTAAAGAACTTTTCTTAAAAAATATTTAACCTTTGTCAAACCTTGGATTACACAAAATATTTTTGTAGGATAAGACAACTAAATTTCCATTTTTAGTCTAAGATACAAGAGATACAAACAGAGCTTTTAAGGTTTATATGTGTTTCTCCAAAAATGTTTTATGAATCTTTTGGATTAGTGAATCTCTTTTTTCTTTTTATATATTTCTTTCTTTGTTTCGATGTTTCTTGTTGTTGCATTTTTCACTGTTCACAACTACTGTATATAAAGAGACCAAAGATTGTGATGGTTAACCACCAAAGATTGCAATGTTAAATAGAGATTAAAATATTTATCACAAAATGTTGCAATGATTGAACACCAAAACTTACAATGGTTAACCATAAAAGTTGCAATGGTACAAGTAAACAGTTGCAAATGTTCATCCTAATAATTTAAATGTTTCATTTAAATGATTGCAATGGTTCACTTTAATCTGCAACAAACAAGATAAAATTTATGCTTATATAATATTTTATTTTTCATTATTTGTTTCTTTTAATTTTTTTTGTTATTCTATATTTCTGTTTCGACTTTTTGTATAGTAATATATAGTAACGGTAAGTGAAAAGAATAAATAGATGCAAAACCTAATCTTATCTTTAATTTACCATTTCAGTTTTCTGATACTTAATTTGCAATGGGAAGATGTCAGCCCACATGAGATACCACGCCAATCAATACGTAAAAAAAAAGATTGTTAGGAAATTTTCTAAAGTATATTAAAAACTATGAGTTTGTCCAATGTGATGCTTCATAACATTCTTTATCTTCTTCCAATAAGCTATTTTCTATGCATGCATCTTTTAAACGAAGAATAAACTTTATCGTCAACTTAAGAATATCTTCATACAACTTGGATACTTGTAAAAATTACCCATATATTAGCTTCTTTGAATCTACTACGGCCGTAAATAATGATAATACACCAAAGAAAATTCTGATTCTCACAAAGAATCAATCGACAGTAACAACTACGCACACGAATAGCGGAGAAATGTAGCCATTAAAGGAAATATTATCCTTATTTTTTGGCCAGAATGTTTTTTGATGGTATATCTTGGTTTTTTTTTTACGTCGAAAGGCCATTGTATTACTCAAACTTAAGGTGGTCTAGTTAACCAAACCGGAATAGAACAACCAATAAAAAGTAACTCCTTATGGAAGGATCTTGCAGTCTTAGATAAAAAATCTGAAATCTGATTGCGCGCCCGTGGAACATGAATGATGTTGAAGTCCGGGAAGCGTATCTGTAACGTCTCTATCCTCTCCAATTCTGTCGCAAAACATGGTCAAGCCTGAGGGTCCTTTATCATTGCAATCAGCTCATTGCAGTCTGTCCCGAAGCTCTGACATGTTGAGTGTTGAAGCATATTCTCCATCGCCCACCGCAGTGCTTCTACTTCCGAATGCAAGGCTGATTCGCGTCGAGTGAAATTCCTTGTTCCCATAAGTTGAATGTTCCCAGAACTGTCCATCCATACCTAGCCGCATCCACTAAAGTGAGCAGAAGATGTCCAACATCCATCTAACAAGCAAATATTACCCAAGCTTATGACTTGGGATACATCAGGAATATTATCTTGTACCACTGGTTGTACCACTTCGTTAGCATCAAACCAGGCTTGGCATTCACTTTCTACATGTCGAACTAGCTCCAAAGGATCTCTATCTATACCCCTGAAGAGTTTGTCATTCCTAGCCTTCCAAATATACCATAATATCCAGGGATAAGGATCCATGTCTTGTTCTGGCTCGATGATGCTATTCTTCCTCCAAAACAGATAGTCCATATTTGTGTAAACGCTTGATACTAGAAATATATATGGGCTTGTTGGAGTTGATGATAATGACCAGACTTGGAGAGCTGGCGGACATTCAAAAAATGCATGGGTCACAGTTTCCTCTAGTTCTCCACATCTTGGACAGTAGTTGTCACACCTCATATTGCGTCTTGTTAAGTTCCTCATTGCTGCCACATGACCAGTTAACAGTTGCCATATAAGATGACATATCTTCTTCGGCGCCTTTACCTGCCAAGCAAAGGCTTGGAACTTAGTGATGCTTGGCTCTACAACTTCCTTCTCTACCGCTGGCTTTAATACATTTTGAACCACCCAATATTCAGATTTAACCAGGTATTGGTCATTCCTTGTGTACTTCCAGCAGAAAGTATCCCGGCGATGAGTTGAGCTCATGGCTAAACTCCTTATGAGAGGTATGTTATCTTCCCTTGGATCTCTGCATGATTGAGAAGGCTAACGAGCGCTTTCGTGCATAGAATAAAAATGAAAAGAGACAAAAGATCTCCTTGACGTAAACCTCTACCTGGAACAATATTTCTTCTTGGCTCTCCATTCATAAGGACATTATATTTCACCAACGTAATACAACGCATTATCCAGGTGATCCATGTATCTGAGAACTCCATCTTGCGTATGACAATTTCAATAAAGGACCATTATATTACGAAGATTATATGTTTATTGTAATGCAATAATTTGTAACATTAAAAATATTAAATTCTCATCGCAACTTGTTGTTGGGTCGCCTCTCTAATTCTTAGAGTACAAATTCTCCACTTAAACACGTGCACTGACAGATGAGTTTTGCATTTGAGCATTATCAGTTCTGAACTGAAGAAGAAGATTATACATTGAAGTTATAGGCGATTGTCTTATCAGAATGAAGAAAATATATACGAAACAATGAAAATTGAGTAGACAGACATAGTAATTAACTGCAGGACAAACATTGGGAGAATTAATACCAAAATCACAGCGAAAGAATCAACAAATGATCTGAAAAGAGAAAAGGAAAACGACAAGTAATTTGTTTGTTGCCCAAAAAAAGAACACGCCAACACGCAATTCACTCCATCTCCTCCTGCAAATTACTAACCATTCAACAAGAGATTGGATTGCAGACACATTTACAAATTTTGAGAGCTTTCAAATATTATGATTTGATAGCGCAAAGAATATTGTATAAAACACAATTTATAGAGTTAAAAAGACATAAAAATCTCTTTCTCTCAATATATCCTCTACCATCTCTTTATACTTCGTCATCTTCATCTGATTTCCTCAGTCACTGACTCCGGCTGCTTCCATAGATCCGGAGTCGCATTTAGTTTTTCTCTTTATTTCTCTGGTGTGTTTAATCGGTGGATTTGTGTGTCGATTTGGAGGTTAAAAGCTAAAATCCAGATTTGTTCAAGATCTGTCGGGTTTTAGGCTTGTTTGAAGGTTAGGGGTTCCGGATTTGATAGATCAATGGTGTGGTGGTGTGTCTCCTAAGCTGCATGCTCCTTCTCTTTTGTGTTGGTATCTTTGGCTTCGCTCCGTCTCAATTCGTAATCCCTCTTGTCTTCAAGGCTGATTTTGGACTGTGTGTTGAGACTTGCTCACTGTCTTTTCTCTAGAGGTATGATTGCGTCCTCGCCTTTCACCTGCTTCTCTTGGCGTTTCATGGTCGTCAATCGTTTCGACTTTGCCGTCTCCAAAATACGAGTTAGAAACCAAAAGATGAGCTGAAAACTCTGTTCGCGTTGGAAACTCTTGTTCGCTACGGAGATTTGAAGCAAAAGTTTTATGCTATCTTTATTCACTATGAGAAGTCTCTTGTTGGTTCTCTTTTAACAAAGATTTGCATGGAGTTTTGGTGTCTTGGTGCTTGGAGCATTCTGCTACTCTACGCTTTTGTTTTTTTTTTTTTTTTTTTTGAAAAAGGGCTTCTTACTCTACGCTTTTGTTGTGGACTTTTAATCTTGTCATGATTTATGTTCAACTGTATAACAAAAATGTTTCATTGTGTTAGTGCCTTGTCTCCGGAGAATCTATTTATGTCGGCTCTGTCTCCGGGTTGTTTCCGGCTTTGGTTTATGTCCTATGTTCATCTTATTTTGTAAATCTCATGTTTAATATAATCATCCTTTAGTGTTAGAAAAAAAGAGTCATAAGTGGAAAAAATACAATTTTCCAAGTCAAAATTGCTAATAAAAATATATAAAATACTGTTATGAAACACACAAAACAAAATAAATAGAAATGGAAAAAATAAATTAAAAAGAAATGCAATTTGAAAAAATGAAAACAGTTATAAATGAAAAGGCAACATAAACAATTATGAACAAAAATATGTATAATAAACAGTTATGAGCAAAATTATAATGAAAATACATATTTGTAGGAATTAATTGGGATTGGAAAAATGAAAGTGGTTATAAACAAAAGGGTACATATTTGTAGGAATTAATTGGGATGGGAAAAATGAAAGTGGTTATAAACAAAAAGGTACCATGAACATGAACGGTTATGAACAAAAATATATAATAAACACTCATAAGTAAAACTATAATGAAAAGACCTGTTCGAATTAACTGAGATTGTTATTATTAATAAATAAGTTAAACAATAGTATTAAAAACATCAATATACAATACTAAAAGGAAAATATAAGCTATGGAGATGGTGTCTATGTAGGATAGAAAAATCAATCAATCAGAGAGTCTGAAGTTGCCACAGCATCTCATTTATTTTTTCGTAAAAAATAAAAAAACAATGCAAAGGAAATGATCGAACCCGGATTAGTATGACATAAATATAGGGCAGTTACCACTAAGCCATTGAAACTTTCTTGGACATATATACAAGAATCACTAAGGGGGGGGGAGGGGTTATTAGGCAAAGAATTTTAGAGGAGTTATTAAAATTTGAGGTTTTTTTGTTATTGGTTTGTGAATTTTTAAAATCTAAATAGAATCCATTGTTATTGGGGTGATGATTTTTAAATTCCACTCAAAATCATTTGTTATTGGAAAAGTTTAGTTTTCATTGATTTTAAGATTCTATTAAAATATGTTGTTATTGGGATGTAAATTTTCTTTGTTTTTACTCATATTACTCAACTTTGAGAATATCATCTATACCCATAAGATTTTTGAAATCAATGTAATAAAATACACTCACATACAAAAACTCAAATTGAAGAATGAAATAATATACAAATCACAATTTTAACATAATACAATTCACAACTTAAAAAAATAGAAAAAAATTTTAAAAAATTAAAATAAAAATTATAAAAATAGTTTTAAAAAGCACTTTCAAATTTTTTTTAAAAACATTTCAAAATAATAATTCAAATTTTTTTACAAAAATTCAAATTTAAAATATATATTTCGAAATTATATAAAAAATATTTTCTATTTTTTATTATTTATATATCTATAAAGATTAAATTTTTTGGTCATTTTATTTCTTTAAATCTTTTTTGTGACAAAAACTTTTTTAAAAGTTGTTTAAGAATTGCCTTAATTGAAATGATTTTCTTTCTTTTTTTTTCTACCACCATTAATTTATTACTTTAAAAGTTAATAACAATCAATAGAATTCTATACGCAAGTAATGAAAATCTATGTAAAAGTATTTGATAAAATTTGTTAAATCTAGTTAACTTGTAAAACCCTTTCAACTATTAAAATCCTCAAATTCCACAGAAATTCATGTTCCAATAACCCCCCATAAGTATGTAATCACAAACTCTTATGTACAGTTACAATAATATGAATTCAACTTTCAAGACTCCGATATTTTGTTTTGTAAGAAAAAAAAGTAAGTGACTAATCTAATATATTCTTTGAAAGTGTGAGAACATTGACAAATATGAAAAAGCATAGATTTTTGTTTTCGTGACAAAGTTAGAAATTTTGTAAAAGTAAGTTTAACATATAAATTTTCGTGACAAATATGAAAAAGCATAGATTTTTGTACAATTTTGAGAAAACAACTTAAAACATAGTTCTCTAATGTCTTAATAAAATATTATTTAAGGGTGCAATAATTAAATATATCAATTCAATAAATTTTTTAATTTACAAACAAAACAATTACACAACGAATTTTGAAACATTTGTTTAACCTATCGATTTCTTTTCATGAGAATCCAACTAAACAAGATAAAAAAAACAATTAGATTTACAAATATTTAATTACCATTTTCTTCAATTTTGATTAATTTCAAATTTTAAAAATTTATCTTTTTGAAGTTACAAAAAAATACTGTTCTTTCTTTATTACACTAGCATTATATATAGATTCTATATACACAAATAAATTTAATATAACAATATAAACTTACTTTCCCCGATTCATATGAAAACTTTTTAAGTTATTCACCAAAACAAATTAATTAAATCAATCAAATTGTTAGAATATAGCAAATTAATATATAATTTTATTTTAAATTAAATTATTTAAAAAGTGAATTTTTATTAAAAACAAAATAATAAATAAGTAAAACTGATTTGATGGTAATTTTTATGACATATATATATATATATATATATATCAATTCTGTGAAAGAAATAGAAGCTTAATATGGAAAAAATCTTAAATACAAAAAACTCTAAAAATAACAAAAATAAGAAAAAAAACTATTAAAAAATAAACTATGATATCACTTGAAAGCTTCTTAGACAATATTAATAAAATATTCAAACGAGAATTAGGTAAATTTGATTTTTTTGCCAGCCAAAAGTTTATTATTAATAAGCATCAGTTATTTCAAGATGTTTAAGAAATGGTGGACAAAAAAAATAGGATGTACATAAATGATATATGAACTATGAATAATACTTTGTAAAGGTGACTTAGATAACATATCTGCACATCCATTTCCAATCCTTTTTGATGCCTAAATTCAATTTCTTCAGAGCAGTTATTCCACAAAGAGATCGTATGAGATATTGTTTTGATATTCAGATTTGTTTCTTGACTGTTAAGAAGATTGATAACTGTAAAAATGTCTCCTTCGAATATGATATGTCTATAACCGAGTCCCCAACATGAGACAAGTTTGTTTAAAAAGTAAATAATTTAATTTTTCTTATATTATATAATAAATATATATTATTTACTGATAATAAAAATATAGTTATTCATCTATCACAAATATCTATGCAAATATGTAAATCAAGTACAACTATCAAACAACATAATGATTTCCACAAAGAAATTTTTTAAAATATATTTATATTATGTAATCTTATTTTATATTCTTTAAATAATGTAATACAATATTATACATTATTTTTTTTAGAATTGAGAAATACATATAATATCTTATCCGCGCGTAACGCGGTTAAAAAATCTAGTATAAATAAAAGTATAACTTTGTTGTCTAATATCATAGTTTAATTCTATTGTTGTCAACAAAAAAAAGTATAACTTTGTTAATTGAATATTAGATAGAACTACAATATACTCCTTCTGTTTCAGAAAAATTAATGTTTTTAAAAAAAAATTATTTATGAAAGATACATTTCTTACATTTTCAATGTATAAATTAATTGTAAATCGCAAACTTCAAAAAATATAACTGTGTTTATTAAAATTCAATTGGTTAGAAGTTATGGGAACTGAACAACAACAACAAAAATAAGGGAAATATTTAATCACGAAAAATAATGCATTAGTAGCTAAAATCTGGTATGTTTTTTTAACGAGTGTGAAAATCCTAAAACATACATTTTTCTGAAACAGAGGGAGTAAACAACAACAACAACAACAAAAATGATAATATATACAGGTATGAAACAATTTTTATTCAATTTTTAATTAACATAAAGAAACTCTTACGATTTAATTTAAAACCAGGCGTCATAATTTCTCAGAGGTCATATATCTACCCAGTAAACATGGGCCTAATTTCTCAACAGCCGAAGCCCATACAAACACGTGCAGAGTTTCTATTGGATAGTACTAAATTTTCCTTGGGCGTCAAACCTGTGCTTTGTGGTCAACTGGTCATCCCTCTCCCGTGTTTCTCCCAACTTATTTGTTTATTACAGGAACACGAGCTGAACAATAGAGAACCCTGGATTGTTTTCCTCCTCGCCAATCATAGTCTCGTTAAGGAAAGAAGGCATCTTCTCCAATTCAAACGGGTCAACTAATCTGCTTCCATGGTGGGTTTTCTCTCTCCGCTTTAATCTCTCTCTCTGGTGTGATGACTCCTTGTTCTTTTGATAAAGTTGTTTCATGTTAGCTTCCTTTTGGATCGCTTGTTAGTGCTATGTTGTATTAAACCCGAGAGATTGATGGGTTTCGCGCATTGGGTACTAATTATTTATCTTTTTGTATGTTTTGATTGAAATTGAAATCAATCCATATTAGTACTAAGGCTGTGAATGCAGTGTTTAGAACATTATAAATCGAAAAGTTACATACTTTTTTTTATAAGAAAATACATGTATAGAGACAGTAACCGGTTCTGTTTTGTTCTTTCTAGATTTGATTATTAGGCAAAAAGACTTGTTGAAATATATATGATTGCGAATCCCATTCATCCATATAGATATCAGCGGCTAAAGGCGTATGCTGCGTTGATACTAATAATGTTTATGATTACTTTCTTTTGACAGGCTAGTAGAATAATTGCGCAGTTCATTGTGATGGGTTCTGGGATATTGGGTCGTGCTTTCTTTCAAGCCTATCGTCAAGCCATTGCTAGTGAGTTTCAACACCTTTTCTACATCTCTGATATCTTTTTCCAGTTAATAGTGATCCTGGAAAATACATTTTCCCTGTTTCAGTTGAGTATATTGAACGGGTGATTGCTCTGTTTCTATATATATGTTGGCATCAAATGGTTGCTACATGAATCCAATGATGATGGCTTGCTCTCTCTTATTGAGATCTTTTTTTCAGTTGATAGGTTTTTTTATTAGTTGCATCTTACTACTACTACTAGAACAGGTTGTATGTTTCTCGAAACATATTTGCTCTATTTCACGAGTATAAAATTGCTCGGTAGTTAAGTCAAGAGTGTCATATAATGTAATGTAATGTAATGTAATGTAATGAAGGATGCCTATCTTCTTTTCACAGATGCATCTAAAACTGGCGTTGCACAGGAAGCAATCCAGAATGCAGTACGTAAAGCAGGAAAAGCCATTAATGCGCAAGAGGCTAGGCAGATTCTCGGTGTAACCGAGCAGACCTCTTGGGAAGAGATTTTACTGGTAAATAACACACTTCTCTTTCAGTCGTTGGTCTGATCTGAAACTCTCTAGAGGGAATTAACTAAAAGGAGTTAGCTGGTTTGGTCTATATATATATGAATGCAGAAATACGACAAACTGTTTGAGAATAACGCGAAAGCTGGGAGCTTTTACCTTCAGTCGAAAGTTGTTCGAGCCAAAGAATGTCTCGAAGTTGTGCACAGGACCAAAGCCAATTAATACTTTAATCCTTTTCTTCTTATAGATTTTATTTTTTTAATGTAAAATCCAAGACGATGTCTCGCAGTTATTGCCATAGTTTTGGTCACCTCTTACTTGGTAATAACGAAGAGGGCTTGCTCTGTTTAGTTGATCAGTGTCAAAGAACTTTGTAAGATTTTAAACTGAGATAAATCTAGAGTTTTTTTTAAGAGAAAATGAATAGAATGTATAACAAAAGTTTGTTTATTACTAGAATGTTAAACATCTTATCTTTTTTAAATGACTAGAATGTTTGGACACCCATAGTAAATGACTCTAAAGGCCTTTGGTTAGTATTTTTTAATTGAAATTACTTTTAAACATATAATCCACATCAGTAATTAAAATTACACATCACCACCACAATAGAAACCAAACCGTCTCTTCTCCAACATAACTAAATCGAAGTTTTAAAAAACAAAACTAACTAAGAACATCGTTTTGTCGTTTCGAAGAAGAACTGTCGAAGAAGGAACCACGAGGATACTCCCACTCTCCGTCATCGACGTTGTATGTGTTAACTTCCTCTTCGTCGAAATAGCTCTCTGTCGTTGTACTCTGTTTTCTCTGTTATCATCGTGCCCGAAATTAGAATTCTGAACTCGTTTGTACGAAATCGTCTTCGCCTCATTCTTATCTCCGAGTTCGTCTTTTCCGGTAGGATATCGCGACGTTATTTATTGTGTTTTGTTGAGTTTGTGGGTCAGTTATGTATTATATTTCATCTGATTTATATTTTGTTGCGACTGAGATAGGGTTGTGTTGCGGCTATGATTTTGTTTTGTTGGGGGTTTCGTTTCGTCTGAGTAAGGGTTTTGCTGCGGCTGAGTTATGGTTATGTTATGGCTGAGTTATATTTGTGTCGTGAATAACCTAATGTTATGTTATGACTGTGTTACTCTTATGATGCGGCTGAGTTACTGTTTTGTTGTGGCTGATTTTATTGTTGGGTTATATGATCATATGGATGCTGCTGAAGTTAAATCAGGGGATTACACACCAAGACTTTACCCCTGAAGAGTCTTCTAACCTAGATGGTAAAGTTATTAATCACAATTTCCATCCAGGGCATTTCCCCCACGTTAGAGAAACAATAGGACTTTATGTGTGGGAAGAACTGGTGAACTCTCCCATTGGAGTAGTTGCTAGGCTAGCTGAACGCGAAAGCATGTGGTCTGGTAGGACTGTGCACTATCTACTGTGTAGACAGCTGCGAGTTATAAAGAAGGAGATATGGTGTCTCGTGGCTGATGAGGCTATCAGGTTTAGCTTGCTCGAGTTTGGTGAGATCACTAGGCTAAACACATGTCCATTGCCAACAGAAAAATTTGATCCTGGTCAATACAACGAGTTCTGGGGGGGAGTTGAAGGTGCCGCTTGGGATGGGACCAAAGTTAGATGAACTGAAGGCAGCATTAGCGTTCTGTCCGCTTTGGAGTTTTGAAAAGCGCAAGTGGTTGGGGCTGCTACTTCTTCAAGCCATGGGAATTTATTGTTTGCATCACAATTCAAAGATACCCTTTCAAAGTGCAATAAGGGTATTCGACGATGAAGCCATGAGGTCGTATCCATGGGGTCGGACTGCATACGAAGTTCTAATTGACTCTATTAAAACGTTGGCTACAGATGGAGGTTCATACACAATAAGTTGCATGAAGGACGCGTTATTGATTTGGGCTTATGAATCCGTCACATGCTTCAGTGAGAGTTTTGGGAGAGTGATCAATAACGAAGACGTTCCGCTTTTGCGATGGGGTGGAAAGCGTACACGTGCAAGCTTTGATAAATTGTTGCCTGCCGAAATCAAAAAGCATGGCGAGGTAAGGTTTAACGCTGACTTAATTTATTTGATGGCTGAGTTCGAAGTTACTTAATGGCTGAGTTATGTGTTAAATTACGGCTGAATTATTTTAGTTGATGGCTGAGTTATGTGTCAAATCACGGCTGAATTATTTTAGTTTATGGGAGAGTTTTGTTATAACCTGGTGTTATAGGTGCGTGTGAGGAGAATGGTTTTGAAGGACTCAATTGAAGAGATGTTTCCTATTTGGCCGGGTGAAGATGACGACCCACAACTCGTTAGGTTGATAACAGACATACATTCAGGTAGATTTGTGAAAGGTTTGTGGGAAGTGCAGGGGAATGCAAAGGGGAAGGGGGATGAGAAGAAGAGAATGAAGGGTGGAGTTTCGTCAGAAGCTCAGCCACCCACTAAGAAGCAGAAGAAAGTTAAGACACAGAATGAGTCTGAAGCTGATGCAGCGGGAAAGGGTTCTAGCGAGAAGGAAGGTAGTACAGAGTTGGAGTTGGAGAACAAAGCGACTCTAACGACCATTGTGAGTACTCTGGATATTATTTCCAGAAAATTTGATCAGATTGACTCACGGTTGGAAGCTTACGAGTTAGACCGGAACAGACCATTGATGGACCAAAAGACCATTGATGACAGGGTGAATGCTTTACTGAAGGAGCATCTGAAGTATCTGGGGATTGGGAAAATTCCCAAAAACCATGATAACCCCTCTCCACCATTATCAGATAACTCTTTATCGATGGCATCACCGGTGGTTCGATCGCATCAGATTTCTGTCAATAATCCAGCGTTAGTAGCTGCGACTCCTGGTAAGGAGTTTGGACCGAAAAAGAATTTGGCCAAGGAGCTTGAAAAGGAATCAGGGGTGAAAAGGACTTTGGATGAGGAGTTTGGTAGTGTCGATAAAGCTACTGATATGCTGCCTCTTGATTTCGTAGTAGTTTCTCCTGCAAAGGCTACTAAGGATGATAAGGCTACTAAGGATGATAAGGCTGCTAAGGTTCCAGCCTATGGACGCGGCTGCAGGCGCAAGCGTATTGTTAAGGGTGAGGAAGCCGGTGAGAAGAAAAAAGCAGCGCAGGCAGATGCTGCGTTTAAGAGGAAGGAGAAGGCTGAGGCTAAGAAAAAAGAGGCTGAAGCTAAGAAAAAAGAGGCTAAAGCTAAGAAAAAAGTGGTTGAGGCTAAGAAAAAAGAGGTTGAGTTAAAGAAGAAACAAGAGGCTGAGCTAGAGAAGCAAAAACAGGCTGGGTCAAAGTACAAAAAGGTGACTCCACCGCGTGACGGAGTAACAAGATGCAAGGTACAACCTGATGTAGAGGACAGTTCATTGGCTGATATAACTGTTGAAGTTGTTGCATAACAGAACGAATTCTCGTCAGAGTCTAATGTCGGGAATTCTGAAGTGGTTAGATCTGCCATAATTAAGGACTACCGGGAGAAAAATGTTCGGTTAACTCCAAAAGGGTTGTCAATGACGGCAGTTTCTTCATCGTTAGTTTTTTCGAAAGTAGGACATGATGGAACGACGTGCATGAGGAAGAATGTTACTCCTTCATCAGCAATATATGACCCTCTAGCACCTTTTGATCCGGCGCTATTGGAGAAACTTATGCAACACATCAAGGCAATTCCACCCAAACCACCAACAGCACCATGTAAAAAAGGAGTACTAATAGCTGATCATGAGAGTGAATTCTACAGCATACTCATCCATGAGAGACCGTGGCCGGAGAATGAGTATGGATGGGTGTTTGATAATGTAAGTCTTTATTACGGCTGAGTTATATATTATTTTATTTTATTACGGCTGTGTTATCTAATTTTTACGGCTGAGTTATATATTCTTTTATTATATCACGGCTGAGTTATATATTCTTTTACTATATAACGGCTGAGTTATATATTTGATTACGGCTGACTTGTTAATATTATTTATGTAGCATGTTGTGGCGTATATGAACGTCCTCATTAAAAGGTCCATGCGAGAGCCCACTCCATTCTGGTCCAAGCGGATTGCCTCCGTTGACGTTTGGTGGCAAAGTTTTTTGATTCACGATTACGCTCAGTTCAAGATGAAACCCACAATGTTCATGTTCAAAGGCAATGGTTATGAAGATATGATAAATGGTAGGATTCCCGATCATTGTCGAACAAAATTGAAGTGGTATGAAGATGTGGATCACTTGTACGGATGTTTTCAAACTGGCGGAAATCACTGGGTTGCGTATCACGTGGACCTGAAGAAGGAGAAGATTGATTGCTACGATCCAATCTTTGGAGAGGTAACACTCGAAAGTGAGCAGAGAATTCTGAATTCATTTAAACCGCTGACGCACATGATTTCCGCTATGTTGAGTGTACATATTCCTGCCAATATCCGACCCATTAGCAGGAAGAAGTTCTCATTCAGAAGGAGGAGCAAAAGATACACTCCACAAAACACCCAGGTTGACGATTGTAGGGTGTATTCGTTGAAGTTTGTGGAGTGTCTAGCGCTTGGTGTAACGTTTGATGGGATAAACGATCAAAATATTCAAGGTTTACGGATGAAGATGGCAGCAGATATCCTCGCTGAAGGAGGAAATGTTGTGACGGACCAAATGATGCCTAAATGAACATGTGTTGTTATGAAGTAGTTGACTTATGTTGTTGTTGTTTTATGATGAACTTATGTTGTTATTTTGTACTTGACTTATGTTGTTATTAAGTATTTGACTAAGTCTTATCGTTTTTATAACCCTGCCGTGTCGAATATACGTAACTCAGCCTTACCCCAAACATACCCTATAATCGTAACATGTTTATATAACTCAATCGTATCGATTAGTATTAGTCAGCCGTTACGATATTATAACTCAGCCATACCTCAAACATACCCTATAATAAAAAACAAAATAAAGGTTTATACTTTAAAATGTTAAATTGAAACCCCAATTATATATCTGAAGTGAATATATAATCAACTCAATGTGTCTTATTTATGGAATCTACGAGTTTAGAATCAATGGTGATCTTGAGGTATATGTTTGTCTTACAATTACTCATAAACTTAACTGATACATATAAGGTGTGAGCATAATTCAAAACTCATAAACTATTATTGTGTTATTTATCATGAATTTGTGTTTTTATAACTATTCTTGCACCATAAATCCAAATCCCAAACTTAAAAACCCAAAAAAGCAAACCTAAAACCTAAATAAGCAACACTAAACCCTAAACCCCATTTACTAAGTCGGCCGTAAATGTGGTCTGTAACTCAGCCGTAAAGTGTAACTTCATCCTAACGTTTGTCGGGAAAAAGATAACTGCTTCTTGGGAAATTTTAAGTCGATACGTTTGACGTTCTGTACCTCTCTATATATTGTCTCCTCTCTTACACCTTTCTCTCTCTGAAAAAAACTAAACAAAAACTCTCTATCCCCATCAAAACTTATGACGATTGTTCCTTGTTATTCAACGATATTAGAGAACAGTGTCAATGCGATACTAAGCTCTGCAAATCGTGAAAACGTCCCTCTTCTATACCCTGGTCCGGGTGAATTACTTGACACAACCAGTACTATCTGGTTCAAAATTTTAAGTGATCTCTCTCTCGTCATCCCGTCGATTCTTGCAGAAGGCTGGGTTCATGATTGGCCGACATACCGCGCAATTCCCGATCATTTTAAGGAACGCTAGTTTCTTTAACTCGCTGTAAGAACAGTTTGTCCACTTAAAATGGCAGCATAGCGTTGCTGAGTTATTTTTCTGTTGTGTTCTCAACGGTTTTGTAATTTTTTTTTTGTTGTAGCGCAAAAACACATGGGATCAAAGGCATAATTCGACAGTTTGGACACATTTTAATCTTGTGGCCAGAACGCTATTTCGTTGCCAGATGCGCTATTTGAAGAGAACTTGGGCAATCGGAGGCAACAAGCCTCCGTGGATGTTAACAAGAGTCTGGCTTGATCTCGTCCACATGTTTGAAGAGTTTGGTCCTGACAATTTTGGTTTCTGAAAGTGATGCCTTGTCTGTATTTTGAATCTGATAATTTCGGTTCCTGAATGTAAACATGTCGAATTCATATTTCTTGTATATTAAGTACTATAACCCAGTCATAATGTGTTTGTTTAATTCGGCCGTATCTTTATAATAACTCAGCCTATACGTATAACTTAAAGTTAATTCAGCCAAAACGTATAAGATAACTCAGTTGTGAATGTTAGTTTACGATAAACCCAGCCATAAGTGACCGAAACTCGGCCGTAAATAAATTAATCATAATTCAGCCATTGTAAAACGGTAAAACCCAGTTGTGAATGTTAATATAATACATTTCTAATGTGACGTTTCCACTTGCTTGATTGGACTGAGTTGTCGATTAATTATGGTGCGTGAGGAAAATACGGCTCAAACCTAATATCGAGGCTAATTATTAACAGTCTGGGACGCATGTGTCGAGGGATTTCCAATATCGACACATTTAAATATTATTTTAATTATGGCGCGTGTGGAAATGATGTTGTTTCATCATGTCGTCTTTCTCACCCTAATTCCATGTAATTCCATTTAGTTTCTGAAATTGTTTTGAGAATCAAAATGTCTTCTTCATCCTGGTTTTCAAGAAATTCTCATAGACGCCGTTTGAATGCGGAAAGAGGAACGCCGAAACAATGTTGGTGTGGTGAACCCTGTTACATTTCTACATCTGGAAACGCTACAAATCCAGAAATATTGTACTATTACTGCGGAAAAGGATATAATAAGGTTCGTTTTGGTTCTTATTTTGCATGTTCTATAACGTAGTACTTAGATTTGGTTATATTGTGAAAACAGAGACATTTATTCAAATGGGGGGGGGGGATGAGTGTTTGGTTGAAGAGGTTGAGGATATTAAGTCACTGATAAGTGGCATGAACAAAGACATCTCGGAATTCAGACCTAGTGTTGCTCGGTTGGAGAAAGAGATTGAAGTAATGATGACGGCATCTGAGGGAAAAGGAGAAGAATGTATGAGTCAGGGTCGGTGTTTGAGGAATGTGTTTGTTTGTGGGGTTGGAATGTCGTTACTATGCTACTACTACTACTTTGTTTAGTAATGTTTTGTAAGTCAGCCTATGTTTTATGTAACTCATACTTAACGTATTAAAGTATCTCAGCCGTGAAGCAAACAAATGATAACATTGTTTACAAACTCAGCCATGAAGCAAACAAATGATAGCATTGTTTAGAAACTCAGCCGTTATGTATAAAGTAACTCAGTTGTAAAGTGTAAAGTAACTCAGCCATGCAACCGTAATGTATAAAGTAACTCAGCCGTAAAGTGTAAAGTAACTCAGCTAACTCATCATTTCTTATACTACAACGAAGATTATCACTCACCCACTTTCATTATTAATGGGATGTTTCCACTTGCTTGATTGGACTGAGTTGTCGATTAATGGTGGCGCGTGTTTAAAATATCGAGGCTAATTATTACTTTAACTCAGCCAACGATATGAGAATATCGAGGCTAATTATTACTCCCTCCGTTCGTTTGTAATTGAAATTTTACATGTCTACACGTAAACTAAGAAATCTGAACGTTTTGCAATGCACGTAAATGAACCTATTTTTTAAGTGAACACGCATCCACAGGCGGACATCAGCTCTTTGGAGGTAGCCGTGGAGTGCAGGATGAATCGCTTCAATCTCCTCGAAAATCGCAGTAAAGTTAGACATCCTATAACATCCTATACCTCACTGTAAGAAGTTTCATTCGTCTCTCAAAATCGTCTTTACTATCGTATCGTTGACCTACCGCAATGTCTATCGACGACATCTCCAAACTTAGAACCTCCAAATTCCCTTTAGATCCGCTCATTGAGAAGTTCTGATATCTCTTCTTGGGAGGTAGCGTTGGTGAATCTTCATCATCTGTAGGAGACTCACCATATGAGCTGAAGTTATCATCTTTAGATGACGCACCGTCTGAATCGTCGAACATATCAAATCGGCTTTCAAATTCATCATCTTCTTCGTTTTCTTCATTTTCTTCGCCTATTTCATCTTCTCCGGCTACGTCATGTTTTTCTCCTTTGACATTACTAGAGCAGTCATTCTCATTGTCCTCTTGTTCCTTCTCCAAACTGCAACCATCGTAACTCCCACTGTAATTTTCGTCTCTGGACTCAACTACTGAAGCTTCTGCTTCTGCTTCTGCTTCTGAGCTAAAGCTCAAAAATGTTTTACTCTTCTCTCTTGATCTGTTCTCCGTAACCTCAACACAGAGACGTAGTTGTTCAATTTTCTTCAGGCTTAGAAAACCTTGCAATTGTCGAGTATTGGACACGTAACCTGGTGGAGTGTCGTGCGCCATCGTTTTCAATGCTCTATTCGAGAACATGTAGCTAAGCTGAATATGATCCTTCAAATCATTCAATCCGTAATCATCGAGAACAGACTTTGCGAAATCTTCATGTGTTGTTTTCTCATCTAAATGAAGAACTTTACACCCTCTACTGTCGACGTTGAATACATAGTTGTTTTTCTTAATCCAGTTACCGGAAACAATAATTACCGGTTCCATAACCAACTGAGAAAGATGAAGACGATAGATAACTAAGATGAAGAAGAACATGAACAGTCTCACAAAGCAAGTTATAAATTTCTTTCGTTAGTGATGACATGGCAAAGAGTTTGTTGACATGGCGGATTCCGAATCTGTATCTTGGATTTTTTTACAAAACTCAGCCAAAAAGTTAACATTACCTCAGCCTTTAAGTAACAATAACTCGGCTATCACGTATTTAATTAACACAGCCATGTCGTATTTAATAACACTCCAACAAAATATCTCAGTCATTATGAAATTAAAACTCAGCCGTAATTGAAGAGAACCCTTTTTACAAAAATCAGCCGTAATTAAAAGACAACAACCCAACCATAATGTAAAATATAAACCAGTCGTAATAATGTCACAGCAAATAACATAAAAAGAGAACATATTATTATAGAATACATCTTCACCACTCCCTTGTGTCCATAATCACGCTCATCGGTTCAAACTCACGGAAGAAGAGCCCCAACTCTTTGATCCAGAAACAGCGGTTACACATTTTGTCACCCTTACTGTTTTCAATGTACCACAAGACCCAATCTCGCTCCATAACAGGAAAACATTGGCAACTATAGAACGAAGGAACAACGGTTGAAATGAACTCGTCCCTCTTTGCCAGAAACTCGTCACTGTGCGACAAACCCCATGCCCATTTTAGAGATTGAACTAGTTTCCCGATCCTGACAACTGATTCCCTCGTAAAATGAGCAAAATACTCCTCATCACCCCCAAAATATTTTTCTAGTCATTACGTATGTATACACAGCACACTCATATCTTTCATCCCCTGCAAGCTTCATGAAAGCAAGTCCTTCTTCCTGATGGTTAAATATGAAGAAAAACTGTACACCCTTCATATAAAGTGTGCTTAGATTTCTCTCTGCGTAGCAAGTTTTAAACAACTCAGGAGGCATATTGAGTCTCCTGGGAACGGATAACACATCGTAAAAATGGTTTACCCTGCTCTGCTTTGCTAACGCCTTCATCGTCTTGCACGATGCTCTTAGGCCATAGAGATCTGTGAAGGAGTTACCGGCCACACGTTCAACCACTAACGCCTGAATCTTTTCAGGCAATTCAAGTATCGGGAAATAATCTATTAATGTAACGTTCATATAATTAAACAATGATATTTGACATAACTCAGCCATGTTGATTAATATAACATCGACGCCTTCATAGAGATCGAGACGGTAATACTTTATTATTTAACTCATAATATAACTCCGCCATTAATATTAACATAACTCAGCTGTTAATATTTTGGGTTTTATCATGGCCCATCGAGATTTAGGATTGATACTTTGGGACGGCTGAGTGTGGGAAATACGGCTCAGAACTAATATCGAGACTTTTATAACATCGAGACGATACTTTACTATTTAAAAACTGATTTAACATTCACGGTAATCCTTTTTTATAATATTAAAACCCTTATAATAATGGGACATTTCGTCTTTCTTGATTTGAAGGCTCAGAACTAATATCGAGGCCATTTATAACATGGAGACGATAATCACGAGGAGTTTAAAAAGTTAAATAAGGCAGAAATTAACGATAACTCAGTCGTAATACGAAAACATCAAGATCCATACCTCAGCCGTTATACTAATCAAGAAAACCCAATATAATTGTAGCATGTTTATATAACTCAGTCGTAATGTAAAACATTAAAACCCAAAACCCAGCCGTAATACAAAACATTAAAACCCAATTCTTTTCATCGTCTCTCTTGCTCTATCATTCCGATTCATTTCGTCATCCTTGTTCTCCGTAAACTGGTGGAGTGTCGTTCGTTGAATAGATATCTGTTGTTGCGAATTCAATCTGTTGTTCTCAATTCATTCAATCTGTAATCATCGAGTACAGTCTTTGCGAATTCTTCATGTTTTGTTTTCTCATTTAAATGCAGAACTCTACACTCTCTACTGTCAGCGTTGAATACATATATGTTTTTCTTAATCCAGTTACCATAAACAATAATTACCGGATCCATAAGATCTCAGAGAAAGATGAAGAATAAGATGAAGAAGATAGATATATAGATAGATAAAGAAGATGAAGAAAAAGATGAAGAAAAAGATGAACAGACAGACAAACGTAGTTGTAAAATAGTTCGTTAGCAATGACATGGCAAATCCGAGTTGATGACATGGCGGATGACATGGAAAATCGGTTAATCAGCCGAAAAACAAATATATAACTCAGCCTCCGTAAATCAGCTCTCATTTACAATGTAAGTCAGCCGAACCATGAAAATATTTCAGTAATTAATCTTTTGATCCTTAATCAGCCGTGATTAGGATGAAAAACGATAAATCAGTTGTATCGTCACATAGATCAGCCGTCAAATGAATGATATTCTAGTATTAATCTTTCGCTAATAAGTCAGTCGTAACCGAGCTGAGTTTACTGTTAATCCATCCTATTACGGCCGACTAATCATAAACTCAGCCATAACAACATCACATTAGTCAGCCGTAAATTATATAACTCAGCCAGTCGATATTCATTAACTCAGCCGGAGAAACATAACTCAGCCGTCTCTTAGTTACAACTCAGCCAAATTTTCCAGAAAACAAACCGCCGATGTATAAGTCAGCCGTAACCTTTGTCTGTAAGTCAGCCTTTATCTCATAAATCAGCCATATTTTTGTAATTCAGCCGTACCGTTCGGCTGGTTTATGTTCTTAAGTCAGCATTTTCCTCGTAACTCAGCCGCGTTTGTTTATTCAGCCGACATGTAGATATAAATCAGTCGTAACGACGTATGTAGCGAATTACGGCTGGCTTAATGAAAACACGGAACATAATTTCTACCTGGCGCCGGATTTTTGCTTATGTGGCAGCGAAAAATAATAACATTCTTGTAAATAAGTTTTTTTCTCATAACGTAAAAAAAAGACACGCTTAGTATTTAAAAAATATCAGTAATAAAAAAAAAATTGTATGGTTCTTGTCAATTATCCTAAAATTTTGTATATTTAAGTAAACTTCCCATTTTTATGTGATCATGGATTATAATTAACAAAGACGTACAACGATTTGAGATAGTCCGTAGATTTTTTTTTTGTCGATGTATCTGATCTAAGTGTAAGAATTAATTGAGAAAAAGAAGAAAAAATGAAATATAGTTTTCCTACACTTTACTAATAATGCTTTAGAAAATAGAATTTACATCATTTTTAAATTTCTTTTACTGCATTTTAAAAACTAAATTAATATTTTTATGGTTTTAAGTAAAAAGTAAATCTAAATACACTTGAGACATTCCAACCAATCACTCTCATTAACTTTCATTATCATCAAAATTTATCGAAAGAGATAAACATTATACTTTAATCTATTTAATTTTACCTTATATATTATACAAAATATTGTCTTCAAAACAAAATTGCTATGAAATATTTTGCAGAAATGTTTTTACAATATAAGCATTTTAAAATTTTTATTTGAAATTAATGCATATTATAAATTAAGAATCTTACTACACAATATGCTTATTTAAATTGCTTAAAATGCCAGAAAAAATACTTAGGTTACTAGATAAAGAAATGAAAAAGGTAGTTGTTAAAAAAAGAAATGAAAATGGTCAAAATTCGTTCCAAATTTGAAAGGGGATAAGATAATAATATGGAAAACTGATTTTGATTAATAAAACGTTTAAAAACCAAAAAAAGGAAATAAATAGTTAAATACTAGCGAAACTTGTTATCCAATGAGATAAAAAAAAACAGAATGGAAATGGAAAACAAACAACAATACGGAAACTCAAATTACAATAGAGGTGCAACTAAATTACCAATACCAAATCTGTCAGACTGTGAGAAGCAATTGTTTGAGAAAATCTTTTTGTAGCTTTTTAAGCATGGATTCCACAAGAAGAGAGATGATTCACGGTGATGAACATGCGTCAGAAATAAACCATCGCAATGGGTGAGTTTCAGGTTCTACTCTCTTCTACACTCTAAAAAATCTGGTTTTTGTCGGAGTTTCGTTGTATGGATTGATCAAGGAAATTTTTTCAATAACTCTTAGAAGATATATCATTCACATCAAAACTGCACAAATCATGTATAAGTAAGAGTGGTTCTACACTTCACTTAAAGAAATGTGGGAATAAACGATTGTTTACACTGATAACGAAATGACTAAGATAATTCACATATATTTTAGTTGACGTTAGTACATTGTAGCTTCTAAGCAATGTATACTATTTGAACTTTTAAACTATTTAAAATACCAAAGACAAATACCATGACTTTTAATTTTTAAACTATTTAAAATGAAAAGATTATTTTAATAGTTATTAATTATTCAAAATTATAAAATTATAAACATAATATATGATTTTCATACGATGTTTATATCCGCCAAATCGTGGACAACCACGTAGTATAATTATAATTTACTTGTTGTAATTTAATTTTCATTTTACAAAAGCAAAAAAAATCAATAGCTTCCTAACCATTACATATTCACATGTATGTATCGACTATTTTTTTCTTACAATAATAATTTTATTTGTTCAATAATCTTATATTTACGAGATTGGATTAATCTAGTCCACATAGACATTAAAATTCAGCAAATCAAAATACATCATCAGCTATCACAACAAATAAATATCTCCAAAGCAGGCTTTTAGTTTCAACGTGGCCACTTTGTTATTACCATTCATTAGCCCATCATTTGGCCCACCTTTCATCCGAAACCTGTTACGTGTCATGATCTATATAGCCTTTGTCTTCTTCAAACTCATCTGGGAAATTCAATCGTTTCTACAGCTTCCGGTTCTCCTCTTCAACGTATATGTTCCTGTATTTATTGCAAAAATCCTAACAGTTTCGGAAACCAAATTATCATCTCGCAACACCTCTGATCATCTCAAGGTATAAACCTTTTACTCTAGCCTCTCTCCCTCTCTCTATCTTATTATAGCTTGATCCCATGCGCGAGCGAGCATCACTGAGAGGAGGAGCGCGTAGAAGATTGTAGAGATGGACAAATCAGTGAAACGAAAAGACCATATTGACAAGATTTTGAAAGAAGACTCTTTATCTCCAAATCAAAAAGGGAAAAATCTCTCTCTTTCCAAGCTGGTAAACATCTCTCTCTTCAGGTGAATGGTGAATATGAGTACATAAATTTGTTTAACTGACTGTATAATATACTAAACCACGTAGAATTGTGCTTTAGCATCATGCCTATCCTTCATCTTAAAAATTATCATAATAGATTATCTCTTTGATTGGGAAAACACATCTGTGTTATAGAATATTTTACAGGTCGATTGGGTATGATGGCTTTACTTCGGCTTGGAGATGATACAATACTGCCACTACGTTTTCATCCGGCTGCGTCATCAGGTGTGGTTTCATTTGTTTTCGGTGGTTAATTGGCTGAGATGAAGCTAGCATTGGCCAAAACCTGGGTTTGAAGATAACACAAGGGTGTTTGATTGAGGCGGTATGACGTGGTCAGTCAGCGCAACGATCTAATTCTTGATGAGGCAGATCAGATAATAGACATGGGCTTGAGCCTTAGGTTGTTGGTGTGTTAGATGTGATGCCTTCAGGAAATTTGAAACCCTATAACAAATAAGAAGAGGAGTGCTGTACGAAAATATGATTTACAGAACTACATATATGTATCCTGGTGTAGAGCGGCTAGCTTGGATTGGAAGTACTTGAAGAACCCGTTTGTTGTCATCACTGATACTGCAGGAAATACGACCGATTTGATTTCGCAGCACGTGATTATGATGAAAGAATCTGAGAAAATTCTTCAGATTGCAGAAACTTCTCTTCTCGATGAGCTAGGCGTTAAAACCGCCATCTATCTATATATATATATATAAATATGTTTGCTTCTCTCCTATGCTGCCACCTAGGATGCCACGTCAGAAAATTAAGCGTTCTGGAACTGACACGTGTTCAGATAAGTAAAACTCTGCGTTTCATTTAATCGAGTTATATTTCGTTTGTTCACATGTTAATAGGCTTCTAAACATTTAATTGTCCCAACGGAGAGAGGTTGTCTTCCCCGATGGGGTGACAAAAAATTAAGGCTCGTGTCCTCTTCGATCTACACCAGCTATGGAGGAGATATGATGAATTGAGTGAATCAAATCGACGGGTGTTCAAGAAAAAAAGTGAATCAAATCGACGTGAAAAACCTTTGTGCCAAGCTTTAATTGCGTCTTTTCGTCTTCTGTTGTAATCTTCCAAAGCGTTACGTAACAACCTTCATAAATGATTCCATGATTTCTCATTCATTGTATTTCGCTGTATCCTTTTTTCCTAGCAATGAATCTCTACCTATAAAACGCTAAAGCTTCATCTCTTGAGAATCATCCTCAAAAATCCAATAGCATTCGATATTTTCTCATTATAATAGTTAACTCCTCTGTTCGACTTGCTGATTTGAATTATGGGTTGTTCTTCCAACTTAGAGGTGAGGTTGCTCAGTTTTTGGGAAATTGACATGCTTTTTATTGATTCTAAGATATTTTATTTTTAAAACATATCTTAGTATTGAAATAATTTGTCTTTACGAAGAAGGTTGTATAATCTCAAAAAAAAATTGAAAAATTGTATCCTAATGGAGGACTCTTTGATAACAACAAAGTGTCTTTACGAAGTCAAAACTAAAAGGACATACATATCCCTCACTTATGTCATCGATATGGTAAATGTGCTGAAGGAACCATGACAGAGGAAGATGTTGTCTTGAGAGAAAGTTCAAACAAAAAATATGGCATGAAAAAGTATAAAAGTTTCTTATTTCCTAAATCTGAGGAACATGTCCTCATGAGCCAAAGTGGTCATCAGAAGAGTTAAAAGTTTTTTTCTTGTTTCTTAATCTAAGATGTGTTATTTGTTTTGGTTTTTGGAACTGTAGAATGCTATATCTTATGTGGAAGGGGAAAAATAAATACTATGGAACTAAAGTAACTATAAATGTGTGGGAGCCAAAAATACAGCAGCAGTACGAGTTCACCTTCTCGCAGATATGTCTTCTCAGTGACTTATTCAGAAAGTATCTTAACAGCATAGAAGCTGGTTGGCAGGTACACTCAGTTAACTTCTAGAGAGCGTGAATTTGATTTTCATTATCTTTTCTGTATAATGATTTGTGTGTTTTATTACAGATTAGCCGGATTTATATGGTGACAAACTGACAACAATACAAAGGCTCTTTACTTACTGGACTGTAGGTTCTTTAGAAAAAAAAATTATGTTAACGTTTTTAAAAATTTGAAGCTTCTTGAAATAAATATAGTATTATTTGTATAAACTTTATATTTTTACTATGTCAAATTGAAATAGAAATAATAAGAATATTTCTATTATTACATTTTTTAATTATTTTTGTTAATATTGTATTATTTAACGATAGAGAATAATGAAAATTGTTGTCATTTTAATTCAAATCAAAAATATTTATTAACAATAACAATATGATCTCAGAATTATTTCCATTATTTTTTGTTTATAATATTATTTTCAATACATAATAATTTTAAATGTTTCATAAGTTAATACAAATTCATTTAAAATAATTTTTATAATAATTTTTCATCCATAGGACGGGCCGATCCTAGTTGTGTATATTAACTAACACCAAGAAAACTCCAACTCTATTGCTAAGATCTGGATAGGCCGGAACCGTGTCATGACCTTGCCAGGTGGCAAAACTCAAAAGCATGGGAAATCAGACAAAATTTCGGAGCAAAGTACTTCCTTGACAAATTGGTCACATAAGCTGATTAGGATATGTTTTTTGGTCAGTGACGTATGTATGTGTATCTAAAACCTATTTAAAACTTTATAATAAATGAGATATAATAATAACCATGTAAAGTAATTCGGTAGAAAAGCCTGCCAACTTTGTTTATGTTTTATTTATAAAATAAAATGTCGAATATGAATACAAACTTTAATATAAATAATATTTAGTTCCAATTTTGTAAAGTTTTAGAATAAAAAATAACATCAATGGAAATTAATCCCAAAAAATTAATATATATTTATGTTTATGGAGAATATATTTCTATTACAACATTTAGTTTACACCAAAATAAAAAATGGCTTAGAAAAATAACTAAATACAAAAAAAAAAATTGTCAGTATACAAGCAGCTAGAAAGGAAGTCATAGAAATGAGACTATGAGTTCCTAACAAAATATGTTGTTATGGTTAGAAGGCCATACTCAGTCGAAACTTTACATGATTTTTAAATAATTATTTCAATAATTTATATCATTTTAAACAAAATAAATAACGTTATCTCTTGGCTGCTCCATATGTATTGAGACAATATTACAAACACAAAAACAAATTAATGAATATAAGAAATCCATTGAATATTAAATCTATAATCAAATTCAATCATATTAGTTTACAACGACTATATCTACTTTATAATCTTAAAATTAAATTACGTTAAACGATTTAAATCTCAAACTCTATAAAGTAATTCAAATCTCCAAATTTTGAGACCTACTTTATTACCCCACAAAACCTTCAATCATTTTTGTCAAGATGGTCAAATTGCTTACTTTTTTTTGGGAACTATACAGAGTTATCCTGGTCACCAGACCACAAGTCCTGGTTAAATTGCTTACTTCGGATTATTCATCAAAAAGATTCCACCAATCCCATTTTAAGAGTTCAATAGATTAACATCTAAACTAAAGAAAGATTAGACTCAGATAGGTAATGGCATGGCTCCATGAGGATTATAACATATCTGAAATCGGTAATCTTGACCAAACCATTTTTTATGAACATTATTTCGAGGTAGGTTGAATCTCTTGTATTATCTTAGTTTACTTGCAAAAACATGCCAAGTCTATTGCTCATTTACTTTGAGCAGATTATGGATTGTGAAGCTAGAGATATTCCAGTAGATTGCGGAATGCCTCACTTCCAACGGGGTTCATCCTATTTACTTTCCCAAACACATGTCGAAGGTCCTTACAATTCAATATAATGATGAATAAAAACGATAATCAAAATGTCATGCTTTGCATAAACTTGGAACATTGTGTTTGCAATCATGCAGGCCATCAGCATGGACTATGACAAGAAAATGGACTATCCATCTAATGGTGTTTCAATACTCGGATGCCTGAGGCCCGCTTTCCTTGACGAGGAATCCTATATAAGAAGATTGTTTCTCTCGGAAGATAGAGATTGTTGACATGAAGAGAATAAAGAGCAAGAGTGTTGAGATGGAAGCAAAAGAAGAAGGAAATAATTAAAGAGGTTGAGTCTACTTACAGCAATGAAGTGGGCACTCTAAGAAAGCTACATTGAACACTTTGAAGAAAAAAGCAGATTACCTACAGCACCAAAGTGGGAGCTTTGATAAACCTGCATTGGGAACTTTGGTGCTGTAGGGATTTGCGAGCACTGTTCACTACAGCCCAAAATTCAAAATTCAAAAAATAGCTGTTGGAAATATAGCTGTTGGAGCCTTATCTCTTTATAATTTTCTCATATCTTTTGTATTTATGGTTTGGCTACAAATACCATTCTTTGTACACATAAACAAATTAAGGAAAAATGTTCCTCAAATATTCTTGTCTCCCTCTCTTGGATTCCTTCACATATCTCTCTTAATTCTTCACCAAAATCTCTCAAAAAATTCTCATAAACTCTCATTAACTCTCATAAACTTTCATGGTATCAGAGCCACAAGCTCTTGAAACCTAAATCTCTTCCGCAAATTGCTCTGGTTTTATCTCTCCTCTGTTCTTGATCTGTTCTTGAATTTTTCCAGTTGTGTTCTTGTGATTCTTGATGGATTCAGGAGAAAACTCAAGAATGGTGGTGATTCCAGTTATTCTTAAAGGAGCTAACTATCTACATTAGGCAAGGCTTGCAAAGACAGCTCTTGGAGGCAGAGGGCTTTGTGAGACTGTTGAAGAAGGCAGGCCACAAAAGAAGACTATCCTAGGAGAGGATGGCAAAGAGGTTGTTGTTGTTGTTGTTGGCGCCAAGAAGAAATGTCAAGAGGATCAGTTGGTGTTGTCCATTCTTCAGCACAGTCTTGACCCCTCACTTCAGGAAGGTTACTCCTATTGTGAAACTTCCAAAGAGTTGTGGGATACACTTCAGAAGGTATATGAAAACAATTCCAACATCAGTAGATTCTTTGAAGTCAGGAGGGCTATCAATACTCTTAGTCAAGAGGACAATGATTTTGATAAACATTTTGGGAAGTTCAGATCCTTGTGGGCTGAACTTGAGATGCTCAGGCCATCAACTATTGATCCTGATGTGCTTAATCAAAGGAGAGAGCAAGACAAGGTCTTTGCTTTGCTACTTACCCTCCATCCAAGCTATGGTGACCTCATCAAGCACATCCTAAGGAATAAGGAGCTACCTTCTCTAGATGAGGTATGCTCTGAGATTCACAAGGAGAAAGGCTCAGTTGATCTCTTTGGAGGAGGAAAGAAAGATCTGGTGCTTGCAAACCAGGCTGATGGAGTAGCAAACAAAAGTTCTTACAAAGCTGAAGACAAGAAGGTGTGGATTTGTGATCATTGCAAGAAGAAAGGCCATGGAAAGTACAAGTGCTGGATACTCCATCCCCATCTCAAGCCACAGAAGTTCAGGACAGATTACAATGATGCCAAAGCAAACTTCTCTTGTGATATTGGTGAGCCATCTGTACAAGGCAGCATGCGCCAGACCAATGAAGTTTGTGAGAACAAAGGAAGAGCTTCCAGCAGTGGCTCAACTTTAAGGAACACTCAAGATGAGACCATCAGGAGATCTGATATTGAGGCTCTCATCAAGCTCCTTAAGGATAACTCTGGTAACTTACTTGGTACCTCTTTACATGCTATTGCTTGTGGAACTTCCTTGAATGCTATAACTAAATTTAATTTGACAAAACCTTTAGTTATAGATTCAGGAGCTAGTCACCACATGATCAGTGATTTAAAATTGATTAAAAACATTGTCCCTGCCTTAGGAAATGTTACAATAGCTAATGGTGAAAGAGTACCAATTAAAGGAGTATGTAATCTTAGGTTGTTTAACAAAGATTCTAAAGCTTTCTATATGCCTAGCTTCACCTCAAACTTGTTATCAGTTAAAAGAGCTACTAATGACTTGAATTGCAGTGTTACTTTCACTCCTAATGATGTCTATTTTTAGGATATTGAAACTAGTAGGTTGCTTGGCAAAGGTGTCACCAAGGGAGACTTGTACTTGCTTGAAAATACTAAGCTTGGTGCCGATTTATCCCATGCTTTAAATTCCATTTCTGATTTCTCTAAAGATGTATTGTGGCATGCTAGATTAGGACATCCTCATTCTAGGGCTTTAAACATCATGTTGCCTAGTATTTCCTTTAAGAATGATTGTGAGGCTTGTATCTTACGCAAACATTGTAAATCTGTTTTCTCTAGATCAAGTACTCTTTATGAAAATTGCTTTGACCTGATTCACTCTGATGTATGGATTGCGCCATGTTTATCTAGAGAGCATCATAACTGTTTTGTGACTTTTATAGATGAAAAATCAAAATATACTTTGATCACACTGATGCAATCTAAAGATAGGGTCTTAGAAGCTTTCATAAATTTTCAAAATTATGTATCTAACCATTTCAATGCCAAAATAAAAATTTTGAGATCAGATAATGGAGGATAATACACAAGCAATGCTTTTAAACAACACTTGGCCAAATATGGGATGATCCATCAAACTAGTTGTCCATACACTCCACAACAAAATGGAGTAGCTTTGAGAAAAAATAGACATCTCATGGAGGTTGCAAGGAGCATGATGTTCCATACAAGCATGCCCAAAATATATTGGGGAGATGATGTCCTTACTGCCTGCTACTTGATCAATAGGATACCTACCAGGATCTTTCAAGATCAATCTCCATATCAGGTACTGAACAAAACTAAACCATCCATAGAGCATATACGTGTGTTTGGGTGCTTGTGTTTTGTCTTGATTCCAGGAGAGCAAAGAGATAAGCTGGCGCATAGAAGCACCAGGGCAGTGTTTATTGGCTATTCTCCTCACCAAAAGGGCTACAAATGCTTTGTTCCAGAGACTAGGAGAGTCTTGATATCAAGGGATGTGAAGTTTGTAGAATCCATAGGCTATTATGATGGAAAGAGTTGGGATGAGCTCAAAGATCTTTCTCAATCAGCCTCAGATAGAGCAAACAACCTTAGGAGAGTAATGGAGAGCCTGAGAATCAGTATGCCTTCTCTACCAAGGGTGGAACCTGTCCCTGAATATGTACCATCTACTGCAGCAGATAGTGTTGAGAGCACTCATCTTGATCATGAGGGGGGCAGTAGAAATGTTGAGCAGTCTACACAAGCTCAACCTGAAGAGAACTCAGTAGCTCATGATCAAGATGAGATGCCATCAGAATCAGATGATGAGACTCAAGTAGAGGCGCCAAGTGTAGGAAATGAAGCAGAACTTGAGCAGATACAAAGGAGTACAAGGATCAGGAAACCTTCACACTGAATCAACACAAGAGTTTACTTCAATGCTGAAGCTGTAGCTCACCCAATAAGTGTAGTATCTCAATATCCAGAAGAGCATCAAGTCTTCATCAGTTAATTGGATCAGGAATACATTCCAAGAACATATGAAGAAGCTATGCAACACAAGGAGGGGAGAGAATCTGTTGGAGATGATACATGGTTTGAGACTGAACTTCCAAGAGGAAAGAAGACAGTGACAAGCCGGCTTATCTACACTATCAAGTATGGAGCCAATGGAAAACCAGAAAGAAAGAAGACAAGACTGGTTGCAAGGGGATATACTCAAGTATATGGTGAAGATTATCTAGATACTTTTTCACCAGTGGCCAAGCTTCACACTATAAAGATTCTCTTGTCTCTTGCTGTCAATCTTGAGTGGGATTTATGGTAGATGGATGTGAAGAATGCCTTTCTTCAAGGAGAATTGGAGGATGAAGTCTACATGAGACTACCTCATGGTCTTGAGAACATAGTGAAGCCAAAAAATGTTCTCAGATTAAAGAAGGCAATTTATGGCTTGAAGCAATCTCCAAAGGCTTGGTACCATATGTTGAGCACCACCCTCAATGGAAGAGGCTTTGTAAATTCAGAAGCTGATCACACCCTCTTCACATTAACTAGTAAACAAGGTATTGTGATCATCTTAGTCTATGTGGATGACATTATCATCACTGGTAGCAATAAGGAAAGTATTCTCTCAACTAAAACCTTTCTTAAAAATGCCTTAGATGTCAAAGATTTGGGAGAGTTGAAGTATTTTCTTGGGATTGAGATTTGCCGCTCTAAAGAGGGGTTATTCTTATTTCAAAGGAAGTACACACTTGATATTTTAAATGAGGCAGGAAATCTTGGGAGTAAAAAGGCCAATACTTCATTAGAAGAAGGATACAAGGTGCTGAGAGAGGGGGAGTATGAGTCTACACCATTTGGAGATATCAAGAAGTATAGAAGAATGGTGGGCAAGCTCATCTATCTAACCATCACAAGACCAGATGTGTGCTTTGCTGTGAATCAAGTGAGTCAACACATGAGAGCTCCTAAGGTGCATCATTGGAATATGGTGGAGATGATCTTAAGGTACCTAAGAGAGGTGCCTGGCCAAGGAGTATGGATGACATGTAACAAGAGTACTGAAGTTGTTGGGTATTGTGATGCTAATTGGGCTGGAGACAGAGTTGATAGGAGATCAACTACATGCTACTGCACCTTCATTGGAGGAAACCTTGTCACATGGAAGAGCAAGAAGCAGAAGATGGTGTCTTGCTCAAGTGCTGAGGTAGAGTACAGATCAATGAGGAAGCTCACAAGTGAGCTTATATGGATCAAGGGACTGCTAAGGGACTTGGGTATTGAGATCAATACACCAATGACTATGCATTGTGACAACAAGGCAGCAATACACATTGCATCCAACTCAGTCTTTCATGAGATGACAAAACACATAGAAGTGGACTGCCACAAGGTGAGACATGCAGTGGAACAGCAAGTGATTCTTCCATGCTACACAAGAAGTGAAGATCAACTAGCTAACATATTCACCAAGGCAGCTAGCAGCAAGGTTTGTGAGTTCATTCATCCTAAGCTTGGACTCATAGACCTCTCTTGTCACTGATCCTCTTGTCATGAAGTGTTCTACTCTTTTTCTTTTGCTTGGTTTTTATCCTAAGTGGTTTTTCCCAAGTAAAGTTTTTAATGAGAGAATGTTTCATGGTTTCCAAGCTTGACCAAGTCCCTATGGTCAAACTTGAGGGGGAGTGTTGACATGAAAATAATAAAGAGCAAGAGTGTTGAGATGGAAGCAAAAGAAGAAGGAAATAACTAAAGAGGTTGAGTCTACCTACAGCAATGAAGTGGACACTCTGAGAAAGCTACATTGAACACTTTGAAAAAAAAGACAGATTACCTACAGCACCAAAGTGGGAGCTTTGATAAACCTGCATTAGGCACTTTGGTGCTGTAGGGAATTGCGAGCAGTGTTCACTACAGTCCAAAATTCAAAATTCAAAATATAGTTGTTGGAGCCTTATCTCTTTATAATTTTCTCATATCCTTTATATTTATGGTTTGACTATAAATACCCTTCTTTGTACACATAAACAAATTAAGAAAAAATGTTCCTCACGTATTCTTGTCTCTCTTTTGGATTCTCTCACATATCTCTCTTAGTTCTTCACCAAAATCTCTCAAACAATTCTCATAAACTATCATTAACTCTCATAAACTTTCAGAGATGACTATAGCTGGGAGGTTCAAGGTGTTTTGAAGTATAACTTACAGATGTGCTGGAATGTACATTGTATAACTTTCGGTTTGGATATTTGTTTTCAGGTGATGATAATACAAGCACTACTTCCAGACATGAAGAGAACGATATGAGTTCAAGTGTATATAGATTAGAGATTGTGGGAATAGAGCTTCTCTCCCTCTATGGAACAGAGGTATGTTCTTACAATTCATGTCATTTGGATGATGCAAAACTCTAGTTTTTCATCTTCATTTTCTCCCACGGTCTCAGATGCTGAACCAGACATTCTAGTGCACTCTACTTCTACAATCACGTAAAGGGAACACAAGGGGTTAAGAATACTGATCTCTGAAGTGAAGAACATATAATGGAGTTGAAGAAAGATGGAGAAAAGACTGTACACTGAATATATGATCAGTCCAATAGCTGTAGTAGCAAATGCCAAATAATAGAGCCAATCAACCTAACATGTATAGTAGAAGCCACATGATCACACGCATTTGTTTCAACTGACAGAAATGTAAGTGTTTCCTGATGTTTAAAATACAAAGGGAGCTAACCTTCTCATGGTAAGCGAAAATGCGGATCAGAACCGCCCACATGTCTGATGTGAGTAGTGAGAGAGTGAACATTGCTGTACCATTGGTCTAAGAAGACCATATTTTCAGAAGCATGAAAGTAAACGGACATATCAACGTGAAGACATTAGAGTTTGTTTTCCTAAAAGAGAAAGTCTCTGAATAACAGAAATTTAAAGCAGTAAAACTTACAGCCCAAGTAGACCAGTGAATAGCAGTGAGCGCATCACGTTCAAATATGCTTCTATGGATCAAGTCAAGGAACAACCTCTTTGATAGACATAAATTTAAAGGAAAAATGTCTTAGCCTTTTTCATTTGAAGGATACATCTGAATTGCACCAATGATTGCACCGAAAAGGCCCACAAAGGACATGAGTTCAACTCTGTCTGCCTTCTTCACAAAAAAAATTCCTATAACAGAGGAACAAGGAGGTCAGAGCTACACATCTACTCCCCAAATCCATAACATATTTTGAGTATGAGATTAAACACTTGCTTACCTCACTGGTATTACTGATAGCATACAAGGTTGCTGCAGCTATCACAAGAAAATCTCCTTTTACAGGATCTCTTCCTCCTGAAAAATGCCGCCATAATATGCGAGTGTTATTAACTATGAAGAATGAAAACAGACACAAGAGAAGTAATGAATCAGTTTGCATTATTACCAGATCGATCCCCTACATGTACGTCTGAAAAAACGACCATGACAACACCAAGAATACATACAACCACACCACTGATCTTCATCAAACTGTATCTTGTCTTTAGAAAAACCCAAGTCAACACCAAAACGCACGGGATCGCCCAGCAGTCCAGTAACATGACACTTGTCATTGATGTGTTCTGAAATGCCTTTACCACTGTAAAAGCAAAATCTCATAATACTTAACCACAAGACAGAAAAAAATAACTGATAACTTTCACTATAGCAGCATCAACTCTCAAGCTCGAGTTAACATACATACTAAGAATTACTGAGACTAAAGAAGAGTTTGTCAGTTAAAACACTCACCAAGAAAGTTCCTTTCGACATCAACTAGCGCAAGCAGGAAATAGTAGTACCATTTGGCCTACAACAATTTTGCATTGAATGTGCTTAGAAAGATTTGCTAGTTCAAATTTCAATAACGCAATTTTTAATACACACTTATTAGTACTCCCATGATCAAAAGTTAGTAAGTAACATTAACCTTAATTACAGAGCTTCGATATAGCATTATACTTCCATATACAATTGCTAGTAACACATAACCTAGGAACGACTGTGATGTTGGAGCATTGATACCGAGAAGATTTCGTAATTTGTAAGCCATTAATATGTAATATTAAAGTAATGGATTGAAAATTAAAGGTGAAAACCTTTTCTGACGAGCTCAGAGGTTGTGAAGCCAATGGAAGTAGAGAGGAGGGAGAGGATCTGTCCCAACACAAGTCCAATCAGAGTCTCCTTCTTCTTGATCTCGTTAAAACTGAAAAACACCATCACTGTTTTTCTTTCCTTCAAACAATCCAGTGAAGCCATAAAAATGTAAAGTTAGGTGAATGTAAGATACAAAGACAATACAATGGATCAGATCCAGAGAGGAGACTGAAAGCAAGTCCTTTTCCATTCTACAGAATCATTGATGACTTGTTTATTATATTGAATTCAGATAGTTGATATATAGTAATACTCTACATAAATTAATCAAAAACACGTTGTGACAGAAGGAAAACATTAACTAATCAAAAGACCTTTGTGAGTTGTGACTAAAGATAAATGATATGAAACTTCAAATCTCATTTATGTATTATGTGATCATGGGCTACAATTAAAAAGATCCTAGGATGATTTTATTTTGACTTTCTTATCGGCACATTTTATTGCATGAGATCAATATTATACTTTTTTTGAGAAAGTATTATAGTTTTTTCTATTTATTTGTATCTTGCAGTATACAAAACACTGTCGTCAAAATAAAATATTCTTAGTGTTATGAACCAGATCGTGGATGGCTCATAACCAAGAGATTATGATTTGTAATCTTTCCATTTATCTATGACGGTGTAATCTCCTATATAAAGAACTTTTATGTTATAAAGAAAGAGAGACTTTTTCATTACTTTTATAACACGTTATCAGCACGAAACGCTAAATCCCTAAGCTAATACCCAAATCGAAAAACCCTAAAACCCTAACCCTAGCCGGCGATCCGACGAACCCTAAACCCCGATCGCGTCTCTTGTTTTCGCAATTGTTCCAGCTCGCGTCCCCGATCAGCTTCAGCCCAAGGTGTTCCTGATCCTAGCTCAGACGTTCGCGGCCCGAGAGCAGCTCTAGCACGCGACCTCTTCCTCGTTCGCGACAGCATCAGACAGCTCGCGTCCGACGATCAAGGCGTTCCCGATCAAGCAACAAAGGACGTCCGCGACCCGATAGAAGCGACCCGTTCGTGTCCAGCTCGCGTCCCGTTCGTGTCCAGCTCGCGGCTCAACTCCTTTGGTGGTCCGATTCAACAATCATCTAAGGTTAAAAGGTAATTCAAAACCTAAGAACCCATAATCAAATATGGATTGATTGATAAAGAATAAAACTCTAAACCCTAATCTTTATGAATCAAAACCATAGGGTAATAGATCAAAAATCCTAATTGAGTAAATCGAAGCTCTAAAAGTTCGATACCCCAAACCCTAAATCATGTTCCTACATGATTAAAACCTCAAATCGGGTTTTACAAGTTAAAATACGATAAACCCTAACCCTATATCTATAAACCCTAAATAATATAAGTATCGGAATTAATTATACTATAATTATCAAATCACATATTAAAACCATAATCGAATATTTTGAAATCAAAACTGTTTTCGGTTTTGATCATTGAGGTTTTAAATCTGATTGAATTTGATGTTATGTTTCTAGAATTGTTTGACCGTTAAATTGATAGATTTAATTTATCATCATGCTTGGTTAATTGTTCATCTGATTTAAAATTGTTTAAACCGACCAGCCTGTTAAAACATTGATTGAATCCGATAGGTTGCTAGCTTGCTTTGCTTATATAATCCGATGAGTTGATAGAGTGATTGAGGTTTACTTGTTTAAAATCCGAATGTCTGATTGCATGATTCTTGAGGTTTAATATCATCTGCTAGGATTGATAGTTTTGTAACCTGATATGTTTAAATAGAAACCCTAAATAATCCGTATGATAGGTTATATTGATCTGATTTGGATGTCTTTGAGAATTGAGAATCTGTATGCTAGGTTGATAGATTCATGATAAAGTCTAATGTCTTGAGGTTTAAGATTGTATGCTAAGTTCGATTAAATTGATTGATCTGATTATATGTTTTTGAGGTTTGATACATTTGGATACTAGATAAATTATTTACACATGTTTATGCTAAATACCAATCAGCCTTGAAACTGATTCATTGAAATTCATGCTTGAAATCTATGTTCTAGTATTGCTAAAATCAGCCTTGAAACTGATTGAGTGATTAATAAATCTTTTTACTAGTCTTGCTAAAATCCATCGATTGTTAAACCCTAATTGCATGATTAATTGAATCTGTTTTTGCTAGTCTTGATAAACCATAATATTATAAGCACATAGAAATAGTATTGCTGAGACTTGCTAGAAATTGACTGATTGATTAAATGCCTTTAAGATTGATAGTCTCATTTTCCTCACAATATTGAAATCCGAATTGATTGTTTTTAAGAGTAAAGCCGCATGAAAATTATACCTAAATATTGAGTGATATATGATTTGAGATGCCGAAAATCAACCTGGATTTTGCTGCCCTAAATCTCTCTGGAGATAATTATTTACAGTGGGCATTGGATACAAAGATTATCCTAAAGTCAAAAAGATTTGGTGAATGTATCATAGAAGGAAATAATGCCAATGAGAAAGATTGATACAGGACAATATTAATTATTAGCCATCATCTTATTAAGATTCTCAAAGATCAGTATCTGACTATAGAGAATCCTCTAGACCTTTGGACAAAGTTAAAAATCGAGATATGATCACCAAAGACCCTATTTGATTGGAGGAATCCCAGAATCCAGGACTATAAGTCTGTGGATGAGTCTATTGCTAGCTGGGCAAAATAATGGATTACTGATGAGAAACAGTGAATTGAGACCTCCTGGATTAACCTCATTACCTGATACCAATAAGGCCGCAGAAAAAAAAAAGTAACCACGTCCAGAATAATAGACCACACGGTCATGGCCGTGGAGGGTGGAAAGGACGTGGCCATGGCCACTATAACACATTTGGCCTTGGGAATCACTATGGCAGAGGCCATGGGTATCAACCCAATTTGAGCCATGGTTAAGGCAGTGGCTATGGTATATTCTTTAAACCACAAAGCTCGACCAAATTAGTGTGCCATAGATGTGAAATGGGGAACCATTGGGCTAAGATATGAAGGACTCCCAAGCATTTTTGTGACCTCTATCAAAGAGAGTCTGAAAGGGAAGAATCCTGAAACCCACTTGGTCTATAAAGATGGTGAAATAATTTCGAACATGATCAAGATGATCTTATGGAATATGAGATTTATTATTGCCTAAAAGAATCAAGTTGATAATCTGATTTCGACATCAAACTTGTGTGATTGCTTTGCTTGTATGCTTTCTCTGATTTTTATCTCCTTGAACTTATTTCTATTACATTGTCTGCTTAGATTAAATGAATGAATGATTTTTTTTATATGAGTACACTGAAAGACCAATATAAGTACTAAAGCAGGTATCGCTAGTCTGAAAGAAGACTATGGTTAGGCTAATATATTATTGCCTAAGGGTATGCATCTAGAAATCAGTGATGCCTTATATTCACCCAGCTCTAAGAGCAAAAGCAGCCTATTGAGTTTTAAAGATATAAGAATGAATCATTACCATATTAAAACAATGGACGAAGGAAACAAAGAGTTCTTTCAGATATATGTATAAAATCATCCAAGACCATAATAAGTCATAAAGACTATACCTGCATTATCTACTGACCTAGACTATGCATAGATCAGTATGATAGAGGCTAAAAGCCTGCGAAAATCTACACTTTATGGCATGACCGGATTGGCCATCCTGGTCCAAACATGATGTGAAAATTGATATTCAAAAGGCACACATTAAAAGATAAGAAGAGTTATCCCAAAGAATCTCACGTGTGTAGCATGTACACAAGGGAAACTCATTAGGCCATCACCAGTAAAACGGCTACGAGCCCCTTTTTCATAAATAAAGACTATATGCCTAGATAATACTGGTGAATACATGTCCCAAGAATTTAAATGATTATGGTATGTCCATGGAGGTAAGTGTGGACAATTATGTGATACATGTCCATACCAATAACGGCTTGGCCGAAATCTTTTAAAATGCAAATAGCTGATTGATAGACCATAACTTATGAGGTCAAAACTCCCATTCACAGCTTGGGCCACACGAAATTTACATGCACCTAAGTTAATACGCATCAGACCATTTAGTGAGCATAGATATCCCCTATCACAATTATTAACGGGTCAAGAGCCAGACATACCCCATCATAAGACATTTGGATGTGCTGTCTATGTACTAATTGCTCCACCACAGAGAACTAAGATGGAACCTCAAAAGGAGGATGGGGATATATGTTGGATATGATTCTCCCACAATAATAAAGTACTTTGAGCCAACTATGAGTGATTATATTTGAGGCCAGGTACACAGATTATTTTAAGACCAGGAGGAGAAAAAAAATAATAATAATAAAGTTGGTAAAAGAAATAGAATGGAATCAACCATCAATGTCTTCGAAAGATCCTCGGACTAAAGAATGTGAAATAGACATCTAAATATTATACATTTACAAAGCTAGCTAATCAAATGCAAGACACATTTGCTGACCCGAAAAAGAATGAATAAGTCATATATAAATCAGCTTGTAAAGCACCAACGAATTTGATGTCCAAGAAAAGACACAGTAAAGTTACTACAGAGTCTAGACAACGTATGAAACGTGGTAGACCAAATAGGTTCCAAAAGATAAGAATCCTCGGAAATAAAAGAAATGTGCAGAGAATGATAATAAAAATCCAAATCCGAGGTTACTAAGAAAACCATCCCAAACATGGAGATAAGGCCGGCAGGCTCTAAGGTACAGGTACCAAACAATGTAGCTTGGGACGCCAAGCTGCAAAGTATTAAAGATCCTGATAATAATGAATCTCAATAGATTATATCATGTCTGGAACATAATGGAACCAATAAGGAATGTCGACATAAGATGATTTATTTGCATACAAGGTAGCACTTGAATTTATGAATATAAGGGAGGATCCTGAACCCACGTCAATATAAGAGTGCACACTCGTAGAACATATTGGATTGAATGGAAACGTGGAGTTAAATAGTTTAAGGAAGAAATGCGTATTTGGCCATATGATTAAGACGCCATATGCTGTTAAAAACAGTGGATATAAATGGGTCTTGTGAGGAATAGAAATCGTGAGATATAAAGATGATGTTGCACAAGGATTCTCACAAAGACCAATAATAGATTATGAGGAGACATACTCCCATGTGGTGGATGCAACTACTTTTAGATTTCTCATAAGTCTGGCTATATAAGAGAGAAAATTAGACTTGCAGCAAGTTGATGTAGTGACTGCATATTTATATGGTCCACTGGATAATGAAAGTACTACAGGGTATTGAGCTGAAAGTACAGCAAGTTCTCGAGAACAATATTGATAATCATCAAAGTATATAATCTGAATATCCTAGGAACCTCTGGATACAATTTTCCAAACAATTGAATATCTCAAGAAAGAGTTTGAGATGAAAGATCTTGGAAAACAAAGTTTTGTTTGGGATTACAGCTTGAGTACATTAACAATAAAATCCTTGTGCATCAAATAGTATATACAGAAAAGGGTACTCAAGAGATTTAATATGGACCAGTCTCACCCATTATCTAGTACATGGGCGTGAGATCACTTATTTTGGACACTGATCCATTCAGTCCAAAAGTAGACGATAAAGAAGTCCATTTAGTCCTCAGATGGACGATGCAAAAGTCTTGTTTTAGACACTGATCTGATTGGTCCATAAGAAGGACGATGAAAAAACCTTTGATTTTGGTTTATTTTATACTAACTAGCTCAAAGAGGGGTTATTTGATTTTGTTGATTTGTTTTCAGACAGGTTATGTTTTACATGGTGGTACACGCATATCACAGCAACATCATCCAAGATTTCGTGTGTGTGTATTTGAGGTCGATGACTCAATATGTTCGATCAGATTGTGGCATGGCCGATGGTAAAGAAGAACCAACTATCATGTTCGAGGACAAAGCATATTCTGCTCAAGATCTTCATCACCCACGGATTGCAGAAAATTGGAGAGGTCCAAGAGACCTTCAGTAATGTCCAAATCAGGGGGAGTAATGTGTGTTGTACTCTTTTTCCTTCACCATAGTTTTGTCCCAATTGGGTTTTCCTAGTAAGGTTTTAATGAGGCAACATTAAAGCACATTACAATCTCTAAATGGTTATGGCATCCAATGAGGAGTGTTCTGAACCAGATTGTTGATGGCTCATAACCAAGAGATTATGATTTGTAATCTTTCCATTTATCTATGACGGTGTAATCTCCTATATATGGAACCTCTATGTTATGAATAAAGAGAGACTTTTTCATTACTTTTGTAACACTTAGAAGTATTTTACCGAAAGATAATTTACAATAACAGCATTCAAAACTGTGTATTTTGTTTAGCAATTACTGTATTTTTTTTTATCAACAACATTACAGACTCATATTGACCATGTAAACCACGCTGGGAGATGTTGATCCATGTGAACGACGAAAGGCGTTTGTGTCCTGACACTGCGTGCTAGGTTACCCGCCTTTGTATTTTGTGTTCTTGGTACATGAATAATCTCTGATCGTATGAAACTCTCTTTCAGATTCTTGATATCTTCCAAATAACTTGCAAAAGCTAGCCATTCTTCTGGTTCCGAAACCATATTCACCAATTAAGAACAATCCGTCGCAAACGTAACCTGAAATTATCGTAAGTTTCTCATACATTTCATAGCCCATAGTAGCGCCTCCATCTCTGCATGTAATGATGTTAAAGTGGCCCGTACATTCTTTGCTCCCATCAGTCCCTCAAATCCTTCTAACGTACTGAACCAACCCTGACCAGAGAAAATATCATCATCTTTTCATGATCTATCCGTAAAACACCATCGTCCGGGAATTGACGGAAGAGTCGTAACCTGTTCTGAGTTCCCATTCTCTGTTCATTCAAAAGTTGTGTCTCTATCCAGAGTAAAGATTTTGTTTCTGCCAATTTTAGAGTATTCCTAGGATCCATATCCAAATTACTAAAAACCTTATTGTTTCTTTTTTTCCAAATATACCATAGTATCTAAGCAAACTGATGATCCTTCATTTGTGGAACAATCTTCCAAAAAAAATGATCCATATTCGTAAAAAAAAACTCGTTGGGAAAATGACTGGATTTGTCGGTATCTTTGAAAGAGCTCAAACCTGAAGTGCTGACTCTACAAATACTTATTTTAATTGGTAAAAATACAAAAAAAAGGAAAAATGACCATCCTAAACCAAATCTTTCTTTCCAATCTAGTACCCAAAACCCCAAAATGATTTAAAAGGTTTCATTTCATATGGTAAATTATCATATTACCCATTTTACTAATACTTTAATTATATATTTTTTAATGAAAAATTGAGAGATATTTTGTCGTTGATGTCTTCATCTATGAAGGTATTCATATCCGCCATCGTAAGTCCCCCGTCATCAATTCCACCATTATCAGAATCACCACCATCCATCCCAATTTCGTCGTATCTCGTTATTTTTTATCCAATTGAACATTCGATTCACAGTTTTACTAAATTGATGATTAATTTTAAATTAACATGTCATTTTTTCAACAAAGAGAACATTCATGTAGCCACACCAAACCTGTATGCATACAAGGTTTCAGTTTTATGACTGAGAAGTTCCACAAGCTTCGTGAACTTGTGTTTGTTTACGATGAAGAATACTATATCACATCTTTGTCTTCTTTTGGAGGAAATCGATTATCTTTGTTGCTTCAACAAGATGTGACTGCATATATTCACTTGTGGGGTTCAAGCTCTTTGGCCGAGTACATAGTCTCGTGGACACGTCTGTTTACTGTTTCAGACTCTAGCATCCCAACTCTACAGTCCTCTACAACTCCGCCTATCCATGTCACTTTTTCAACAAAGACAACATTCTTGTTATCCATTTTAATAATTCTTTAATTACATTATTTTTTAAAAGAAATATTGAGAGAGTCTTTGTCGTTGATGTCTTCATCTACGAAGATATTGTTGGGCCTAAATTATTAAACCAAATGGATAAAATAATATAAAGCAAGAATTGAAGAGAAACGGATCTATGGGTTAATAAAAAGCTTTTTGGTTTTAACGAAGAAAGTGAGTAAAGTCTCACATCGGTTGGGAGACTCAATGTTGAGTTATATATATATGGCTTCCTGCTATGAAAGGTTAAACAGCTCAATGGGAGAGAAGGCTCTCCACGCGCACGCTGTCGCCGCCGTCTGGCTCGGTGTGGGCGTGGATCCGATAAGAATATTCTTTTTGGACCAAGTTAATCTCAACGCTTTGCCATTTTATTTCTAAAAAAAAAACAGCATGACATTTGTGTATAAACGACATGTAGTTCGTTTAAAAACGACACGAAGTTTATCTGTTCGAAATGGATCAGAACGAGTCAACAAGAGAGAAACTTGCGGAGAAAGCTGCTCAACGTTCCACTCCGAGATCTTTGCGAGATTTTCGGAAAAATATTCGCAACAGTTTCAAAAAACCGCTCCTAGTCTCCTCTTTAAATACGGACTCTCCTCTTCTCATTTCTCTAACTTTTTTAGATCAAACCAACAGCTAAAATCCCTTAGCGTAAGTCGTAAATACGAGAGTGTTTCGTAGAGTTTATAGTTTGATAGGGCGATCACGAGTGAGGTGTGACTCGTCTGCCATGGTTGTATCCTGAGACTCTATATTCGTACAGTCCCGTCTCACTAACGGAGCGAATATTATGAGTTAAGGAAAGAGATCATATATCGACTCTATGTCTCTTAGCGAATACGATTTCTTATCGTTCTTGTATTCGTTTTTTATATTCGTCTAATTTTCTTAACATCACTTTTATTTTATCATTTATGTCAGTCCGGTTTACCGGCTTCTACAATATTAACTCAAAATAGCTTTATGTCTAAAGCTCGAATCGGGTTGGTGAACGATTTATAAAATTGTAGAAGCCGGTAAACCGGACTGGCATAAACGATAAAATAAAAGCGATGTTAAGGAAATTAGACGAATGTAAAAAACGAATACAAGAACGATAAGAAATCGTATTCGCTAAGAGACATGGAGTCAAGATATGATATCTTTCCTTAACTCAAAATATTCGCTCCGTTAGTGAGACGGGACTGTACGAATATAGAGTCTCATGATACAACCATGGCAGACGAATCACGTCTCACTCGTGATCGCCTATCGAACTATAAACTCTACGAAACACTCTCGTATTTACGACTTACGCTAAGGGATTTTCGCTGTTGGTTTGATCTAAAAAAGTTAGAGAAATGAGAAGAGGAGAGTCCGTATTTAAAGAGGAGACTAGGAGCGGTTTTCCGAAACTGTTGCGAACGTTTTTCCGAAAATCTCGCAAAGATCTCGGAGTGGAACGTTGAGCAGCTTTCTCCGCAAGTTTCTCTCTTGTTGACTCGTTCTGATCCATTTCGAACAGATAAACTTCGTGTTGTTTTTACACAAATGTCATGCTGCTTTTTTTTCTTGTAGAAATGAAATGGCAAAGCGTTGAGCTTAACTTAGTCCAAAAAGAATATTCTTATCGGGCCGGAGGCCCAAGCCCAAGCCCAAGCCCACACCCACGCCCACGCCGAGCCGAGCCGGACGGCGGCGGCGGCGCGCGCGTGGGGAGCCTTCTCTCCCCTTGAGTTGTTTAACCTCTCATAGCATGAAGCCATATATATATAACTCAACATTGAGTCTCCCAACCGATGTGGGACTTTACTCACTTTCTTCATTAAAGCCAAAAGGCTTTTTATTAACCCGTAGGCCCATTTCTCTTCAATTCTTGCCTTATATTATTTTACCCATTTGGTTTAATAATTTAGGCCCAACAATCCCCCACATGAATAGAAATGACTCTAAACATATGTAGACTAAATGCAGACTCGATAGACTCTAAAAAAAACTATACTTATCCTAATCCTGACTAGACTAGACAGACTTATCGAGAGTGTTTGCGAAAAATTCACTGTGTTTGAGTTGGTGGCATTTTTAAGCCTTGAACCACTCATAGTTAATATCTGTCGGGTTTACTTTACCAGAAGGTGAACATGATGTCTTGAACCAACCGGTGTTTTATGTAAACTGAGACAACAGGCATAACGCAGCTTCATTTTCTCGTAGAACTTAGTTCTCTATTGTGTTCATTGTGGCCCTGAACTATTCCTGGTTTTCATGAGTGAACTTAGAGACTATAGCCTTGCATTCATTCTCCTAGAAACGGCCCCATTTCACACTCATTAGGTGATTGACCATGAAAAGTATTGAGTAATACTCCGATTAGAAGCTATGGAATCATTAAAAGCTTATGCTTATCCTTCACACATTCATTAGCACTTTTATCATCTTAGGAGCTTGGAAGAGACTACTTTGTCTCAAATGCTTTGGTTAGATTCTGTTTGATTTTGTTTTCCCTTTGAACCTACGTCTTGGGATCTCCAGTCATGATAGGTAGGGTTGCAATCAAGCATCCTCATTCTTTAAAGGCTTCAAACCCATTCCTTTTGATGATTTAGCAACAACATCTCATGGCAACCCTTTAGTAAATGGATCCGCTAGGTTGTCAGCCGATTTGATGTAGTCTATTGTGATTACACCAGTTGAGATAAGTTGTCTAATGGTTTTATGTCGTCTTCTGATGTGACGAGATTATTCTGAGCCCGAGCTATTGTTGATTGACTATCACAATGTATGTGTATAGCTGGCACAGGTTTCTCCCACATCGGAATATCTTTCAAAAAAATTCTAAGCCATTCGGCTTCTTCTGCTGCTTTGTCTAAGGCTATGAACTCAGATTCCATGGTAGATCTGGCTAACACTGTTTGTTTGATAGATTTCCATGATATTGCTGCTCCTCCTAGTGTAAAGACATATCCACTCGTGGATTTTGAGTTTTTAGAATCTGATATCCAGTTAGCATCACTGTATCCTTCTAAAACTGCTGGTTATTTACTATAGTGAAGCCCAAAATCTTTGGTGTAACGCAAGTAATTGAGTACCCTCGTTATAGCTTTCCAGTGTGTATGACATGGATTACTTGTATATCGACTAAGTACGTTTACTGCATGCGCCAGATCCGGTCTAGTACAATTGGTCAAGTACATGAGACTTCCGATCACATGTGCATACTCGTTTTGTGAAACCGCTTCACCTGAATTCTTTGTCAAGTGCATTTGGGGATCTAACAGAGTTTTTGTCGTACTATTAGAGTAATTTTTAAATCTCTTTAATATTGTTTGAGCATAATGAGATTGGGTTAAGATAATTCTGTTTAAATTTCTTGTGACTTTAACCCCGAGAATTACATCTACTAATTTCAAGTCTTTCATCTCAAATGTCCCTTTGAGCATGTTCTTTATTTGATTGATAATGTCTTTATTGCTTCCAATAATGAGCATATCATCTACATATAGACATAGCAAAACATACGTATTTTTGGTAGTTTTGTAGTATATGCATTTGTCACATTCATTTATTTTGAAACCATTTGACATTATTGTATTGTCAAATTTTTCGTGCCATTGTTTAGGAGCTTGTTTAAGCCCATAAAGTGACTTTACAAGTCGACATACTTTGTCTTCCTGTTCGGGAATGACAAAACCTTCAGGTTGTTTCATGTAAATTTCATCTTCTAAATCACCATTTAGAAAAGCAGTTTTTACATCCATTTGATGGATTTTTAAGTCTCTTAAGGTTGTGATTGCTATCATCAGTCTTATTGATGTTACTCTCGTCACTGGAGAGTATGTATCAAAATAGTCAATGCCTTCCTTTTGTCGGAATCCTTGAACTACAAGCCTAGACTTGTATTTTCCACCAGGTTTTCATGTCATTATCCATTTATTCCCTAATGCTTTGCAGCCAGGTGGTAAATCCATTATGTAATAAGTATAATTTTGCATGATCGAATCAAATTCACTCCTGATAGCTTCGTTCCAGAATGGAGCTTCTGGTGAAGCCATGGCTTCTACCAAAGTTTTTGGAACATTTTCTACTAAAAATGCCATTAGGAAATCTTCTTCAAAAGATTTTTCTTTTCGAGCTCTTTTGCTCTTTCGAGGTTCATCTTTTTCTCCATTTTCTGAAATATCATTTATAGAAATCTCGACGTTTGTCTCATTTTCTGAGTTTTTGTCATTGTCTCTTTCTTCTCGAGTTCGTTTTGAACCTTGTTTTTCCTTATATGGAAAAATATTTTTGATGAAATATGCATTTCTTGATTCCATGACTGTATTTACATGAATGTCTGATATTTCAGATTTATGTACCAGAAATCGATAAGCATTACTGTTATGTGCATATCCGATGAAGATGCAATTCACTGTTCTAGGTCCAATAGAGACCTTCTTTGGTGGTGGTACCGCAACTTTTGCCAATTACCTTGTGTGGAAATTTGTTGAGGATATAATTAGTGTGGTAAGCAACACTTTCCCCCACATGTTCTAGGGTAACCCAGATTCCTGCAACATTGCATTCATCATCTTTTTTAGAGTTTTTTTGCGTTCAGCAACTCCATTAGATTCTGGTGAGTAAGGAGCTGTAGTTTGATGGATTATTACATGTTCTTTACATAATGCATTGAATGGACCATCATACTCGCCTCCTTTGTCGCTTCTAACTACTTTAATAGTTGTTTTAAGTTGATTTTCAACCTCGAGTTTAAATTCTTTAAATTTTTCTAAGGTTTCGTCTTTGCTATGTAATAAATATACATAACAATATTTTGTGCAGTCATCTATGAAGGTCACAAAGTACTTTTTTCCACCTCTAGTTTGTATGTATTTTAAATCACATAAATCGGTGTGAATTAAATCTGGAGGTTTATTAGTTCTTTCAACACGAGGTGATGGCGTTTTTGTGAGCTTAGCCTGTACGCATACTTCACATTTTTGTTTACTTGTTTTGCATTTAGGAATTAGATTTAAATTCATTAATCTTTGTATAGATTTGTTGTTTACATGGCCTAATCTTTCATGCCTTATATTAAAAGACTCAACCAAATAAACAACTGGCTCTTTCTTATTCATTGAAACTTTTGGAGCTACAACTTTCGGAAGGACTGTCATTACATTCAACTTGACAAGTCCACCCTTAACATACCCTCTTCCCAAATACATCTCATTCTTCTTAATCACGAGCTTATCCGCCTCAAAACTTGTGGTGAATCCATTCTTGTTGAGCAAGGTTCCCGAGACCTGGTTCTTCCTCATGTCAGGCACATGCTTCACATTCGTCAGAGTGACCTCACGTCCAGATGTCATCTTCAAAATCACATTGTCGCGTCCTTCAATCTTGGAGACTGGAGTGTTTCCCATCTTGAGCTTCTCCTCAGTCATGTTTTTCTGATAGGTGTTGAACATCGCCCTATCGGTGCAAATGTGGGTGGTTGCACCAGTGTCATACCACCATTCCTTGGGGTTGTTGCTTTCAACCATGTTGGCTTCAGTCACCACAACAACGAGATCCTCCTCAGTGAGATTTGCCTGAGCCTTCTCATCCTTGATCTTTTTGCGACACTCAACAGTCTTGTGCCCCACTTTGTGGCAGTAGTGACATTTCTCCTTGAACTTCTCCACATTTGCATTGATCTCAATACCTTTGTTCTTGAAGTTTTTTCCAGAAGCTTTCAAGGCTGCATCAGTTTTGGAAGGCTTGGCAGGAGAATTAACGTGTGCCTTTCCTTTGCCTTTGTGCTCAGCCATGTTGACAATGTGCCTCTTAGCAGTGACCTTGTCAGCAGTTCGGTTTCTGGATTTCATCTGAAGCCTCATGATGAGCTCCTCGAGCCCCATCTTCTTCTTCTTGTGCTTCAAGTAGTTCTTGAAATCCGCATAGCTTGGAGGAAGTTTTTCAATGAAGCTGAGAGTTGTGAATGTCTCGCAGATGGACATTCCTTCAGCAACGATTTCATGGCAAATGAGCTGAAGCGCTTCCACCTGATCCATGATGGGTTTTGAATCCACCATTTTGAAGTCGTGGAATTTTGAGACCACATACTTCTGGCAGCCAGCGTCCTCACCTCTGTACTTCTTGTCCATTGATCCCCACGGCGTCATATCCGTCATCGTAAGTCCGTCGTCAGCAGTTCCCCCATTATCAGAATCACCATCATCCATTATAGTTTCGTTGTATCTCGTTGTCGTTTATCTAAATGAACTCTCGATTCACAGTCTTACTAAAATGATGATTAATTTTTAAATTAACAGTTACCTATCGATGATAAATTGATGATTAGTTCTGATTCACAGTTACATATCGATGATTGACTTGTAGATGATTGACTTATGAACAAAATTTGTTTTATGAATAATGAAACAAGAATTTTTATGAATTTAGTGGACCAAACTGGGTATATATTATAGAATTATGTAACTGATCAGACAATCATTTGTCTTAGGTTGTGTTTGCTTTCGACTGTTTTGGTCCATGAGCTTGTGATGTAATAAGAGATCGCTCATCAGTCCAATAGCATCATATTCGTAGTTGAAATTTAGAATACCATAAATACTTTTAAATTAATCTTAATAAAGGTTTGATTATTTGAGGATCATGCGATATATGAATAATACTCCATTCCTCCGCTATGTTATGATAAAAGTTTTAGAAAAAAATTATTTCACAAAACTAGATCTTCTAAGTTTTCTATGAACTTTTTATTAACTAATAATAAAACTTTACCAAAAAAGGAATTGTGTTTGTTGTATTACTATTAGTTAAAATGTTTATAACTGTAAAATCAATGTATTTATAATAAATATTTAATATATTTTTTAAATATATATATATAGATATGGCAATATAAAAAAATCTATCTTTACAAGACATGATTATAATTCTTTAAATATAGTAGCCAAATCGAATGTTTCATCAAAACGTGTTCAGGAGTCGGAACCGGTAGATGTGTATTGATTCACTTTCACCACTGTAAAAGCAAATTGAAGTGGTTTAAATCCCACTACAGAACATGAACAGTAGCAGAGCCACATGAACAGTAGCAGAGCCAGCTGAATCAATTACAAGGGTCAATTTACGTATAAGCATACATTACATGGGTTAAGAAGTTGAGTTGGTGATATTTTTTCAGTTCTTTTTCTTCAAAATCTAAACAATTTTTTTTTTCTAGAAAACCACATGGGTCAAGTGACCCCTTGCTAAAGAACTACATCTGCCACTGGACATGAACGTAAAGTTTTTGTTTTAGTAACCAGGAAGAACAACATATTACTTTGACCACAGCAGCAACAAGAATGTCATGCAAGTATAAGTATTTACATTTCTAAACTCCAAAATCTCATTACATTGTCAAGAAGAAGAAGAGTGTGTCGACAAGAAGACTCACCGAGAAAAGTCCTCTCCACATCAACTAAAAGAAATGAGAAAATGGTGATACCACTTGGCCCACAACATTTCTTTTCCATTGAAGATGTTAACAATTGCTGGTAGTTAGAGAGACAATCATAGCTTTAAATGTAATTTTCTTACAGATGAATGTAGAACATTTGATTTATGTAATATATTAGTATATTTTAACTAAAAAGTTAAACTAACATCTTCAACATTTTCCCCTTTACCAAACCAAAGAAAAACTGATTCACATTTTGATATTTTATTCAGTTGTTGTTTTTGGACTACTTTAAGAACTTGACAATAATGTTTTCCACATTTTTTCTTTCTAAAATAATATTAAATCAGTCAATATACAGTATTACCCTTTACTAAAGTGATCCAAACTGTATAAACTTTCAGTTCAAAAGAAAAAAAAACTGTAAAAACTTTTCTTCAAATCAAAGGTCGAAACAACGCCGACAAAACAGACCTGATTAGGTCAAATACGTAAAAGACTATACTAGAATGTTTATTCCGGACGAACGAACCATCGAAAACGATGTTGACAAGAAAACAAAGCAACAGAATCAGAAGAAGGTATTAAAATATCATTTGTCCAAGATTTTTTCCTTAAGCGCGTTTGCTTCTTCTCTCTGTCTCCTCCACTATATATCTCTCTGTCCCAAGAATTTCAGTTCCCCACGTCTATCTCCCTTCTCTCTAATCTGTCCAACTAACATAACAAAACAAAACAGAACAGCAAAACACAGAGATAGACTTTTAAAGGTATACTCTCCTCTTTCATTCTTATAATCTTGTAAATGTAGTTTCTTTGTTTTGTTTTATTGGTCACAAGTGTCTGTTTTTTTTAAATCATGTCTCTCTGCCTCTCTTTACTTTTGACACATTCTCTTAGCTGTTTTCTTCTCTTTATATCTGTTTTTCCTTTTTTTTTTTAATTTTTTGCTCTTTGTTGAGTTCTTTGGGTCCTTTCGTCGCTTCCTTCTCCTTTCTCTGCCACAGTTCTTAACTTTGTTCAATCCATCTCTATCTGGGGTTTTGGGTATGTATCCTACGGATCCTGACTATCATCACTGCCGTGGTCAGACGGTAAGATTTACATCCAAAAAGCTTTGATCTTGAACCTCACGTTTAAGCAGCTCGTGGGTTTGTGTAAAGGTCTTAACTTTAGCCTGAATCTCGAATCAAATGCTCATACTTGGAATATCAGTCTCTCTGTTGGCCTAAAGAACCTTGCTTTGTCTCTGTATTGATTGTGTAGATATGAGAAATGATGATGATTGATTCATTTGCAGGCGAACGATCGATCACCAGGCTACTTTGTTCGGCTGGATAAACCGAGAGCTGTAGACGATCTTTTACATAGGCAAGAGAGAAAAGATGCGCAGGTGGTTGTGCTGTGCTTGCAACGTAGAAGAGCCTTACCATACTACTGAAAATGATCACCGGAGAAGTCCCAAGCACCATAACGGTACTAGTTGTGATTCTTTTGGTGCCAATATGTGGCATTATTAATATTTTTTTTCGTGTTTCTTGTTCTTGAAGGGCACAATAAAAACACAGAAGTGTCTGTGAGGCCTGATGCTCTAAACGTGCCTCCAGCTATCGACGTCCCTGCATTGTCGTTGGATGAGCTGAAAGAAAAGACTGATAACTTTGGATCAAAGGCATTGATCGGTGAAGGCTCATACGGAAGAGCTTACTACGCAACTTTGAAAGATGGGAGAGCTGTGGCGGTCAAGAAGCTTGATAACTCAGCTGAGCCTGAATCGAACTTCGAGTTCTTGACTCAGGTCTCAAGGGTTTCAAAGCTGCAGCATGAGAACTTTGTTCAGCTCTTTGGCTACTGCGTTGAAGGGAACCTCCGTATACTTGCGTACGAGTTTGCCACGATGGGTTCTTTACATGACATCTTGCACGGGAGGAAAGGAGTCCAAGGAGCGCAGCCAGGTCCCACGCTTGATTGGACCCAACGGGTTAGAATAGCGGTTGAGGCAGCTAGAGGACTTGAGTATTTACATGAGAAAGTTCAACCCGCAGTTGTACACAGGGATGTTCGGTCTAGCAATGTGCTTCTGTTTGAAGATTTTAAAGCCAAGATTGCTGATTTTAATCTGTCTAATCAGTCTCCTGATATGGCTGCTCGCCTTCATTCTACTAGAGTTTTGGGGACCTTTGGTTACCACGCGCCAGAGTAATGAATGCTTCTGAAACAATTCATCACACTAATCTTGAAGAAGTAAAAGATTGTTAACTTTTACAGTTTTTTGGTGTTGCAGGTATGCCATGACTGGTTCACTGACACAGAAGAGTGATGTTTATAGTTTTGGTGTAGTGCTTTTGGAGCTCTTGACTGGTAGAAAGCCTGTTGATCATACTATGCCACGTGGTCAGCAAAGTCTTGTCACTTGGGTAAGCAACAAGAACATATTTTTATTCTTGGATGTTATTGTTCTTGGCACTAAAGTTCTCTGACATATAACTTCAGGCCGCTCCAAGGCTGAGTGAAGACAAAGTGAAGCAATGTGTTGATCCAAAACTCAATGGAGATTATCCTCCTAAAGCAGTTGCAAAGGTTAAAAAAAAAACTTTGCCCCCTTTTTATGGTTTCATCTTTAACCTGTGAAACTACTTTTGAAGCTAATCATGTAATGTTTTCTTCTTCTTTTTTCTTCTCTTTCAGCTCGCGGCTGTTGCGGCGTTGTGTGTGCAATACGAATCAGAGTTTAGGCCGAACATGAGCATTGTGGTAAAAGCTCTACAACCATTGTTGAAGTCATCAAGGTCATCAACAGCAGCAGCTACTCCATCCCAGGAAACTTGATTCTTATATGTGATAATGGAAGATTGGCTTTTGTTTCATGTGTTGCCATATAATATACAAATACTGTTATTTAGTGTCTTTTTGTGGAGGCTTATATCTTCTGCTCTTCTTATACGTTTATTAGTAGTGATTTGGTGAGTCTTGACAATTGTTTTGTTTGATACTTACAAAAGTATTCTATATATTGGAGCTTTTTTGTTTTGTTTTTTCTCCTTTAGTATACTGCTTTTCAATTCACTTACAACTCACTAAATATCCTTGTTAGGAAACTTGATATGCGCTACGAGTGCAGCACACGAACCTAACGATTTATTGGAAAAGTTGGAAAAAATTGGGGAATACGCGGGGTGAAATTTTTTGTACTTTAATATGTAAAATATCACAATTTAAACATATAATACAAAATTTTATATAATAAATATTTATTAAAGATACATCACTGATACCAAAATTCATAAAATGCTTACAATATCTATATACTAATAATATCAACCTTTCTCTATGCAAATCACAGTAAACACGTGTATATAATGTAAATTGGCATGGAGTACAAAGTGTATTAGCTTTGTCTAGTGGTCTGTGTTCCCCCTAAAACTCCTTCATGTCAAAGGTTTGATTGTGGCCAAGTGCACTTTTGACATATAATTACTTTTAAGCTTTAATGAATGTAAAATGACCAATACACCCTCGTTTTCAACCTTGTGATTTTCCAAGACTTAATACGCAGTCGTCTTCAAGTTTTCTGCGATTTCACCGTTTTAAAAAGCTATTCTTGTGGGATTCAACTTCATATAGAAGATTAAGTTATAATCTGATTTCTAACTAAAAGCTTTGATATTTTCAAACTCTTTCAGATTTGCACAAATCGATTTTCCAAAACTAATCGACGATTTCTCTATTTCTTCAGATAACGCGTTCATTATACGATTCAGCGCCTAGACACACCGATCACATCCATTTCGCCACGGTGGCCTTCCGATTTACGTTTAATCGGACGAGTAATCGGTAACTCGGCCGAGTTTTAGAACAAGGCTAAATATTGGTCTTGCAATGTTAGCATTCATCAGATTTGAGTGCAATACTGAATCACTCAAGACACTGTGCTAAGAGATGCTTCTTGAATATGACCGGTTTAAATAAACCCACTAGCTGAAATTTTTATGATGTATAACCAAAGAATATAAATCTTAGTATATCCAAAATATATACTTCACTCGACCAAGTTTGCTCACTCTATCTCAAGACGATAATACAACTATAGACATGACAAGCTCTTCCACGAACTTGAACCAACTCTTGAGTCTTGAGAGAATTAAGAGTTGGTCTCATCAAAGTTTGCTTCGCTGTATCCTGCTAGTATCCCCCCCCCCTTCCCCCTCTGCAAATTGGTTACTTTATAGGAAAAATTGTCAAATATGACTCACAACTTGATTTCAAACACAAAGGTAAACCCAAACTTGAATCAAATGCAAAAGTAACCTAAAAGACTATTGAAATTACAACCAGCCCTTTGTGAACAAACAAAAAAACTAAATTTTTTTTACGTTTCTAATTCCCGTAAGTCGTCTGGTCTAGTTCTACTTAGAAATAATTTAAAATTTTTGTAAAACATATTTTGATAAGTGAAAAATTGAAATCATGTAATTAACATATGTTTTAAGAGATATAAATTAAGATATAACAAAATTTAATGGTTTTCAACATAGATGAGTGAAAGTAGTGAGTCATGATATTCTTTGGTTTAGGTTTTGCCAACATATGTTGTAGTATTGTATGTGTTCTTAGGGTTAGATTTTGGAATGCATAAATGTTTTTTTGAAAACTTTAAAATTTACGTAAGTGTGTTTATTTTTGTGTATAGTAAATACTATTTAAGTAGAACTACGGCTTTATAACATGGTTAGTTAGTTAATTTAGTCAATTTAGTTTAGGGGTTAAATTTAGGGTCTGGGACGACTTACTAGAAAGTCGTTTGATGTACGGTATTCAACAGACAACTTACTAGTAAGTCGTCCAAACCGGACCGAACCTTTAATTTTACAATGTACTTTTAAACCTAACCGGATTATTTACCGGCCATATATAAGGTGTTTTTTTTTTATTCACTGTTTCGCGAAAATCAGAAAACCCTAACGTCGTTTCTCTCAAAGGCGATTTCGAAGGCGATTTCCGTCGCTTCTCTCTAATCCATCGTTCTCATCGTTCTCACCGCTGGTTATCTCTCCGCCGTTATCACCGTCGTTCTCACCACCGTTCTCACAGCCGCTTCCTCTATTTAAGATCCGAGAGGAAACCCTAACGCGCATTCTCTCAGAGGCGTCTCATTGAACTCCACCGCCGGTAAGTTATATCTCTTACTGTCAAGTGATTGATTGAGGAAAATATGAACATAAAATTGGAAGTCTTGGAAGACTTATAATTAAGTCGTCTGGAAAGTGAAGACTTTCCAGACGACTTAATTATAAGTCTTTCAGCTGGAAAACTTGCCAGACGACTTAATTATAAGTCTTTGATTGTTTGAGATGGTTGTCTTTGATTGTTTTGCTGGCAAAAAAAATGGAGATGCCAGAAATCCCCCGTAGGATATATACATTAGGGGAAGAGCCCCCCGCAGTGCATAGCATTTCGTATCATATTTGTTGGACGTTGCATGCTGCTTTAAAAGAAAGCTCTTCATGATGACGAATATGAAGAGCTGAAGGAGTCGAAGTTGGGAGTTTTCATCAAGTTCCAAAAGCTGAGATTTGATTGGGCTTCAAGGCTGGTTCACTACATGCTCGGTTTCCAGCTGAACATAAAGAAGAAGTATGAGCCGTGGAGTCTCGTTGGTCCAGAATCTGTGAGGTTTTCACTGTTAGAGTTTGAAAACCTCACTGGTCTAAACTGCGAGTACATCGAGGACCTTGAGAGACCTCACTCTGTTGTTACAAAGGAGTTGACTTCTTTTTGGGAGATGTTGGGAGTTCATGTCGAAACTGGGCCATCTACTCAGGAGATAATAGCAGCACTTGAGAGATGCGAAGGGTGGTCTCGGGATGATCGCAAGCGGCTCGCGTACCTTGCCATCTTCACTGGATACATTGAAGGGAGAAAGTATTCAACCCCTACACGGGTTAGTCTGGCAAGGCTAGTGATGGAGCTAGAGCGGTTTGAGAATTATCCATGGGGGAGAGTCGCGTTCAAGGTGCTGATGGACTCTGTGAAGGGCAGAGATATTTCGGGTTGTTACACTATTAATGGGTTTGCGCAAGCTCTCCGGGTCTGGGTGTACACAGCTCTTCCGGAATTGGGTGCTACTTTTGGTAATCCTCTCCCAAACAATCCGTCTCCACCGATACTGGCTTACAAGGGTCGCAAAGGACGCAAACAGTTTAAAGAGGCTATCCTCAGTCAGGTATTTACTTCAATCTGGACGACTTCGCAGAAGACTTATAATTAAGTCGTCTGATAAGTCTTCCAACTGGACGACTTAGTAGAAAACTTATATTAAGTCATCTGGAAAGTCTTCCAGCTGGATCACTTATAATTAAGTCGTCTGGGAAGACTATTCAGACTATTTAATTATAAGTCTTCTACTAAGTCTTCCAGCTGGATGACTTTCCAGACGACTTAGTTATAAATCGTCTGCGAAGTCTTTTCTTTTCATCTTTCTTAATCCGTCAAATATCTAAGTTCATATCTTCTATTTACTGCAGACTAGGGTGATCAACTTTGTCCAGAAGGACATTGGTCAAATGTTTCCAAAATGGGAGTTTGATGTTGAGGACACCCCCGCGGAGAACATAATTAAACTCATGTTTGTGAAGAAACCGTGGAAGTGGACCATGGATTGTTGGGAAGTCACCGGTACTTGGGCCGATACAAAGCCGGCGGTTGTGAGTCCAGCGAAGAAAATGGTAGTGAAAGAAGACAGTCCAAGACCTCGGAAGAAAGCTCGTAAAGAGGCACCTGTAGAAGCTAGTGAAGAGGCAGCTGCAGAGGCTAGTGAAGAGGCAGCTACAGAGGCTAGTGAAGAGGTGACTACGACTGTTGGTGGGTTGACCAAAGTGGATATTAAAACCATGTTCAAGGACATAGCTGATGCCATGAGGGAAGAGTTTGGGACGTGCCTTAAGTAGATCAAGTATCCGTCGGAAAGGGTGGAAGCTGTGGAGAAGAAGGTTGGTATCACCACAAAATGGAAAGGGACTTCATCTCAAAACACTACCTCTCCACCTAAACCGACGCTCGAACCCGGGGTTAGTAACGAATCCTCTCCCAACAAGAGATTGACTAGACAAAGTCTTAAGAATAAGAACTGAAAAGTTGTATTTGCTTTGTTTCTTGTATGTCAGAACATGTGTGCTTTATTTATAGTGTATGGATTTTATATATGTATTTTGTTTCATGTTTGAAGATACTCATTGGTTATTATTGTTTGAAATGGATCTTTGGTTATTATTGTATAAACCCATCTTCTATATTGCAGAGTGAAAGTGTTAATGGGACGAACGCGGGAAGGAAGAGCTTGGTGGAGGGTAAAGGTCCAGATGTGCCCGCAGCTATGCCCGCAGATGCTAGTTCCTCGAAAGATAAAGCTCCAGAACCGAGCCTTGTTCTATTGGACAAAAATCAACCCACTGTTTCGGATTTACAGAAGAAGGATGCTAGATATCAGGAAAAGAGGGATGTTGCTTTGGCAGTTTGCCGTGCAAAGAGTGATCGAACAAGGAAATTTGTTGCCTCACAACAATCTCCTTATACGGCAAACAGCACGGCCAGAGTGATCATTCCAAACAAAAAGCTTTATCCAGGCTATAATCCTTTTGCACCAATTGACAAGAAGAAGTTGAAGGAGCTCGCTGATTGGTTGAAAACTTGTCCGTAAGTGTTTGCTTTTCCCATAATAGCTTGCTTTAGTCTACAAAAACTGATTGCTTTTCAACATTTTGTGTTTGCAGTAATTATAGAACAGCTCTCTATAAAAAACCACGTAAATGTAGAACTTGGTGGTATCAAATCCTCCGAACCTCCTTAGAGTGGCTGGAGGACTGTGTAAGTCTTCTGCTATGACTTAGATGACTTACTGATAAGTCGTCTACGTAGACGACTTACCAGACGACTTAATTTGTCTACGAATTACTTGTAAGTCGTCTACGTAGAAGACTTACCAGTAAGTCGTCTGATATCTTCTGACTTGTACCCTATTTTATATGCAGCATATTGATGCTTGGATTAATGTGCTGAGGAAGAGGTACGACGCTAACCCACAACATTTCAGGAGCGAGAGAATGTGTTTCCTTGGTCATCTCTTTGCTCAGCAATGGAGATTCAACTTCAAGGATTTTAAGGACTCGGAGCCCGATCAGAACGGTTTAGGAAGAAGACTCCCTGGTGGGGCGTGGAATTATTATACAGGCACTATACAATCATTTTGCCAATCGAACAAGGTTTGGGGGACATATATTGATGATATCTATGCGCCAGTGAACTTCACCGACACTCATTGGATTCCTATGTGGATATCGATCCCTAAGAGGCACATAGTCGTCTTTGACAGAATTTGTTCCAGTATCTCCCCAGAAGAACTCGATGTGGTAATGGAGCCTTTTCTCTACATGGTCCCTTATCTGCTTGTTGAGTGCGCTTCCTCAGACGAACAACGTGCCCAATACAGCCTGGAGCCATTCACATATGAGAGACCGACCAATATACCTCCGGCCCGAGCTGGTGATTGTGGCGTGTACGCTCTAAAGTACATTCAATGTCATGCTCTTGGGATAGAGTTTAGTAAAAAAAGACTTTGCTAAGGCCAACGGGAAGACTATGAGGGATAAGATGGCGGTGGATATATTTCAAGAGCTTCCAGACGCGCATGAGTTCGAAAACAAGGACATGGATGACAACATGGGTGCGTATGACGGGTGATAAACAGGCTACATTAGATTATTTTGTATGATAGATTAGGCTGATGTGTGTATTTGAACTTGATCCCTATTTTGTATTTGAACTTGATCCCTATTTTGTAACTATATTCTGCGCAGAAGACTTACAGTTAAGTCGTCTGGAATGTTGGATGACTTAACTATAAGTAGTCTGGAAAGTCTTCTGAGCAGTGACCTTTTGTAACTGTATTTCGGATAATATAAAGGGCAAGACCATCTCAAATTTGTTTGGTAGTGCAATTTGACAAAGAAGTTGACACAGATAAGTTCATAACACAAATTTTTAGTACATAGACTAAACACTGGACGACTAACTGGACGACTTAATTGAAGGTCTTCTGGACGACTTAATTGAAGGTCTTCTGGAAGACTAAATACTGGACGACTAACTTGAAGGTTTTCTGGAAGAAAAAACCATGGACGACTAACTGGACGACTTAATTGAAGGTCTTCTGGAAGACTAAACACTGGACGACTAACTTGAAGGTCTTCTGGAAGAAAAAACCCTGGACGACTAACTGGACGACCTTCCGGACGACTTAATTGAAGTTCTTCTGGAAAACTAATCACTGGACGACTTACGTTGTGGTTTCGTATGGTCAGTTTCCTTGCATTTTGAGCATCTATAAACCATGTGTTGCTTCCGGGGTTTGCGTCCTCTCATCCTGGATAGCTCCAACCAAGATTGCCATCTTGATTTCTTCTGTCTTCCCGGACCCGGAGGAAAGCATGTGCGTTCCTCAACTCGTTGTCCAACACAAGGATATATATTCTTTGAGTATCCTGCAAACAGAAAATCCTTTGAGTACACTGGACATACAAGTGTGGAGATATGCAAACCAACAGATGTTCCAGCAGCTATAGCATGAGAGCAAGGTATTTTCTCTACTGCATAGACACCACAATCACACTTTCCATGTTCCAAATCAACCACACAGTCCATTTTCCCACCTTTCACAAAGAATCGTCATCCATCAATTGGTTGTACCGTCATCGTATCCGCTATCTCCGATCGAACAGCAAGCAAGTATTCAACACCTCGACTATGTTGAGTTGGGAGACTCAAAGCATCTTCTCTCCTTTTCCAAAACCACTTTCCTAGCTTCTCCCTTATGAACTCCAACAAATACTGAACCGGAAATCCTCTAGCTCGCTTCAGAGCAGAATTAATAGTTTCAACGATGTTGATTGTCTTTATGTTGTACCTGTCCCCCTGACAATAAACTCTTGACCATAGGCTGACGTCGGTATTCTCCAAATACGTTGCAAGGTCCGGGTTTGCACTCCGTATGTCAGCCATGTACCGGTCAAAATCTGAAACCGTATGAGCATAAGCAACACATTTCACCAAGTACAAGAGATTTTTCCCTTTATACTTTTTGACAATGTTATCTTGAAGGTGATAATAACATATTCCTCGGGTTACCCAAGGAAACACCTTATCACACGCACTTTTAATGGCCGCATGCCGGTCAGAGACTATCACCAGAGGCTGCTCATCAGATACACAACTAGCCAATTTTGTGAAAAACCATTCCCAAGAAGGTTCATCTTCAGCATCTACGATCCCAAAAGCCAATGGAAATATCTGAAAATTTCCATCTTGTGCAGCTACAACTAACATAACACCTCCATACTTCCCACTTAGGTGAGTCCCATCCACCACAATGACCCTTCTCTGATACTTAAAATCTTTGATAGAAGCTCCAAAAGAGAGAAATAGATACTTAAATCTATTGATAGAATCAATTTCTATAGCCGTGATAGAATCGAGATTTGCTAAGGAGATTTGCTTGAGATATGATGGCAGACGCGAATACCCATCTTCTGCTGATCCTCTCACCAATGTTTGTGCATATAAAAGTGCTCTGTATGAAGTGGTGTAATCAAGCGTCATGCCAAACATGTTCTTCATTGCATCAGTGATATGCTGTGGATTCAACCCATCAATGATTCCAACACGATCAATGAAAAGCCTACCAACATACTTCGGAGTACAGTGTCTCCGCTGAGCGAGTCGGTCTCCCACTGAGCATGTATGTTTTTCCACATACTTTGTTACCCAAAACGTGTTTGTCCCATGTTTCACACTCGCTCTGACCTTCCATTGACAACCACTAACCGGATATGTTGTCACAAGGAGAGTTTTCGTTGACTTGTATATTCTGAAGGAGAACCTAAACCTCACTGCTGTCAACCACAGCTCTGAAAGCAGTGCATCCTTGCTAACAAAACTCTGATTGACATAGATATTGTTACCATTCGATCTTCCTCCTTCAATCTTTTTGATATCTTCAAAACACATATCATCATCTTCCTCATCCTCATCTTCAACCTTTCCATAAACACTGTAATCCTCACCATTCTCGTCCACTTCAGCAACAATAGAGATACCAGCATCCTCCTCCCCATCGTCCTCCTCCCCATCGTCCTCCTCTCCATCATGATTTTCATCTTCAACCAAATCATCATCATCATCTTCAAAACATTCATCAGCTTCATCAGCTTCATCATCTTCTTCCCTGAACTCTGAAACCGTTTCCACCTTGCTACGGCTTGATACACAAAGCCGTACTCCATGCGTTTTGGTTATCTCGAGCAAGTTTCGAACTTGTCTATCACTTGTAACATGAATAGGAGGGGTGTCTGGAGCCTGCATCATTTCTGCTGGTAATGAGTAGGTTATCTCCACAGATTTTGTGCTCATGTCCAGGTTATAATCTTCTTGAGCCATTGCAAGAAGTTCAGCATGTGTCGAACCTTCCCAAAAAAAAATGATTCTCGCTCCTTTGACATTATCAACCACAAAATCCCAACGGCAATCTTTCAACAACCATTCTCCATACACTGTATGTAACTGACGCATCATCATGTAATTGTAAATATTTAAGTTTTATTTTCCAATTGCAAAAGTAACCTGAGACGACTTACAAATAAGTCGTCCAGATTTAATAAAATATTGAAATTTTTGTTTTCCCGGAGACGACTTACTGGTAAGTCATCCAGGAAAAGTCAAATATCTGACACAATTCGGCCAAATGCAAAACTAACACGTTTATCCTAGACAACTTTTCAGTAAGTCGTCTAGGGTATTCTCTAGATTTTTTTTTAACAAACAAAGATGACGACTTAAAAGTAAGTCGTCCGTTTGACCAGAAGACTTACCCGTAAGTCTTCTACAGACAGACTACTTACGGGTAAGTCTTCTACACGAACAAGTCTGGAAAAAATTTCAATTCCATACCTTAAACTAGTGAGATGACTTCCTTAGCACACATAGTCTTCTTCAACCACCCAGAATCTCAAACGAAAGTAACCCACCAAGAATAGTATGCTTGAATGGCTCTATCAACCATAAAAAATTTTGAATCAAAAGCTTGAGTTTTTTGGATGAATATGGAGGGAAAATGAAAGAGAATGTTGTTTTTAGTTCATAACAAGTAAGAAAAAGAGAGTGTAAATCGATTTTAGGTGCATTAAGAGCTTCAAATTGGTTGTTCACGGTGGTTGGGGTATTGATGACAATGACAATCTTGTAATTACTTGAAGATGATGAGGGTGAGAGAGTAAAAATATCATTTTAGGAAAAAAAAAATTTGATGGCATTTTCGTGAATATTATGAACTTGTGAGGTGAATATGACAAAAAAAAAATTCAAAAAAGCATGGATTAGTTTTATGTTTGACTTTGAATTTTGAGTCAATCTTACGAAGCCCTACTTTATATGGGTATTCCAATGATAAAATATAAATGGTGTTAATGAGTTAACTAATATATTATTTTAGATCACTTAAATATAAATATAATTTATATTTTCTTAATAAATTAGTTTATTACTTTAATATATTTTTAAAAATTGAATTTATACATTTATTAACTAAGTACAGAAATTAAAAGAGACTAATTAACACCATTTATTAATTAACTGTAGTTTATGGGTGAAAATTAATAGCAGCTTTGATGATAATATTAAATACTTTACACAAGGAACACCGTATATTACAAGATTTATTGATAGATTAACAAGTGGGAAGAATTTTTTTCCTAGGAATGAGCATAATTTATTTCTTATATTTATTACTCCTTCTATTTTTTTAATATAAATAGTTTTAAAATTGTGCAAATAGATTAAGAAAATCATTAATTTTTTATATTTTCTAAACAAAAACATCATTAATTATTTACTTAACCACATATTAACTAATAATAAAACAAAAAGTATATTATCATTGGTCATATAATATTAAGTGTTAATAAATTTTACATCGAAAACCGAAAACGTCGTATAATTTAAAACATAAAAATTTCTCTAAAACGATTTATATTAAAAACAGAAGGAGTATAAAGTATTTTATTTTCTATTAATTAATATTTACAGAAACTTGGATCATGACTGCAAACCTCCGATGCTTTTTCATAATCATTAGATTTTCTTTTTCTGGGCATCATCCTTAGATTTCCTTACAAAATGTTGAAAGTAACATGATTACATTAAGTAAAAAACGGTTTTTTCTTACCTCAACATTTACTAAAATTCAGTTTATACCTAGATTGGTAAGTCAGTCTATTACATACATCAATTCTTTATTTCTTTTATTACATACTCAAACTTCAAAATTTTAATTAATTCCTATATTGACCGAAAAATCACGAGTCAACAAGCTGAGGTATAAACTGAATTAGCAAGTGTCGAGGTATGAAAAAAATTGGGTTTCCTTACATTAGTAGATAGTAATCTTAATACACTATTTTTAAAATCGAGTTTTAATTTTTATTTGAATTTTAATTAGATATTTATTTTTGACTAATTAAATATTAAGTAAAGTACGATTATTACTTTTTTACTTGTATAGTTCTTTTCATAAACTAAAACAATCTCAATTTGATTGCTCGTAGTCGGAACTTGATCTGGTCGAAAGATTTCGTTCTTTCTCCGACAAGAATGTCGACATCTGGGTTTAGTTTGTTCGTCGGTCTTCTACAACTCGTTGGTTTCTTACTTCCGTTGAGAACATATGCAATTAGGTGAAAGATTAAGTTTATGTTGTTTCTATGGATTGCGACGAGCCTCTGTTCTGTCTTGGCTTGATCTCAATTGAATTTTGCAGGAAGGACATCGGATTCTTAGAAGAGAGGATTTGCAGAACAACCATCCAAGGAAGGTATCTGATCTCTGACGATGAAGGTCAGCAACTTCCTCTCCAATGAAAGATTCAGTTTTTACAGCTTTTAATCTCTTTCCGACAAGAGATTCAGTTAGGAAGACTGGTTCTTTTTATAACCATGAATGATTGTTTGTTGCAGGCAATGTGTGTAATGCTCTGTCTTTGGATTCTCGAACCCGTTGCTGCCCACTGAAAGGAGAAAGATTCTCTTGTCAGTAAGTCATGACGATCATAACCTTTAACTGATGGAATAATCTTTGCAGACTAATGTGTATAGTATCATAACCTTTGCAGAATAATCTGCTGCAGATTTTGTGTAGATTGATGTGTTCTTGACCAGACAGTCTGATTCTGACTTTGTTGTTTTGTTGTTTGGCTTGATTTTAGTGGATGCAACATACTTTCGCAATGCTGCAGCTCTTATGAGTTTTGCGTCTCTTGCTGCTTGAATCCAACTCGGGTATTGTATGGAACATTTGGTTTTGTTTCTGTTCTTGCTTCATTTTGTTCTGCTTATGAGTGTGTTTATCTTCTGCAGACGCTTCTCGAGAAGGTGGTGAAGATAAAAATGGCTAAGCCTGCTACAGCAGGTAACTTAATCGTTTTACAGCAGCTTCGATGTCAAAAAACTGCATAGATGTATTTGCATTTGCAAGATCATCAACCTTTCCTCTTGAACAGGGACATACAGGACAGTATTTGATTTTTGTGCCGGGAGATGCCGCCATAGTTCCGAGAGTGTGGTAAGCGATTGGCTCTTCTTCTCTTCTCGGCAAGTGTCTAATGGGATGCATATGAAAGTGTAATGATTATGGCCTGAAACTTACAGGTTCATGAAAATGCATACCACAGCAAGTTTCACCATTGTTTTTCTCTGACGTCAAATGCTTCAGGTTAGCTTTTGATAGCTTAGTCTTTCGTTCAACTATTGTTTAAAATGTCAAAATACATTTTACATTCGTTAAATAACTGGAACAGGGGCTAATCTTACACAAGTTGAAACAAGGCTTCTTGGCATTGACGTTATTGTCGGAAGGTATATAACACATACAACTCACTTCTCTACCATTATGAATTTGTGTGCGCTTTTTTTTTTTAATTGAACTAGTTTCATAGGCAAGGAGATTCATGCGATGATGTTTGCAAGTCACGTGGACAATTGTGTGTGATGAATAAACTCTCACTTCTAAACCAATGTGACGTGTAAGTTAACAGAATCATCATTTAAGCCTACCATTGAGGCATGTCTAGAGATTTATATACATGGTGTTCTTGTTTTGTTTCTTTGTTTGCTCAGCATGCAAAGATACATGACTTGTAAAGGCTCCTGTTTAGCAAGTGCCGGGGCTGACCAACCTGCTGAAGTTGCAGATGATGCGCCTAGAGATTTGGTATTCCATCTTTATATCTTCTCTTATGGCACACCTCTAAGCTCCTGAATCCTGAGTGAAACATCTCATTCACATCGCTTTCTCCTTACTTAGCTTTTGAATCTTGATCATAAACTGAGTGATTCTATATGTGCGTGTGTGTGTTTATTTTAATGGTTTTTCAGTATCCAGGCGCGTGCTTGTATAGCCGGACGCAATCAATGCTTTCTTGTGACGGTTCACACCAATACACCCGACGACTCTGCCCATGCGCCTAGAAACTAGTAAGTATTATTGAGACTTAAGCCAATATTTTTTTCCTGCTTAGCTATACATGTGCATATATCACAAGAACATATATCAATGGAACTAGATTTTATAACTTTTTCTAAAGGAAGTGAATAAAGATCATCCTCGTTTTCTTCGGTCTCTAGCTCAAGTAGTCTGAAGAACGCACAAACATCGGTTATTTCAATAAACTGTACCCTCTTGCAACTGTTTTAGAATGCTACTTAAATCTTGTTAGCTGATCATGGCATGTTTTTACATGGTGGAAGAGAACATAGTTTTGATATATTCATGCATGATTCTACATATGACTAAACGTTTATTCATTTAAAACCACAGAATGACATAAAGCATCTGTCCACATCAACTGTAACATGCGTGGCCTACATTGAGAATAAACTGCAAGGCTACAGAAGCAGCAACGTACACATTAGATGTTTTTCACACATCGAACAGAGCCAAAACCACAACTTTGTATTCATTCATCAAATCAGCAAAGAAGACACAAACAAGAGAAGGACTTGGACAGCTGGAGTTTGAAGTTGTTTCAGATTTGACCTGTCTGAGAACGAATATCTTCAGAACTTATGAATTTAACATTGATCAACCAATAAAAAGACCTTTGGTTTATATTCATTAACTAAATGACTGTTCATACATTCATAATCCAAATGAAAATCAAAGACATCAGAAGCTGTAATCTGTTTTAAACACTCTTGTGTCTTTTGTCTGTGCTTTACCACCCCCTCTGCTCTCAGCTTCTTTTCCTTCTTCATTATCATCATCGCCAGCTATCTCAAACGCAGGATGGCTCAAAACGCATTTCAGAAGCTGCGTTCCTCTCAAGGCGTTTGTTAACGGTAAGTGTCCTAGAGGCGTTTCATCGTTAAGCTCCCACTTGAACTCGTCAGGGAAAGCTCTGTAGTTGTACTGAACCACCTCTGTATCAAGAAGCTTCATCCACTCAACTTTAATGAAGAATCTCGTAAAGTCTTTCTTGACTTTTAACCAGATGTTGCGTTGCACGCTGTATCCGAACCTCCCATCGCTGTGTTTGGTCCACAGGTTGTCGATAGCTTGAAGATCTTCCACGGAGATGGACTTCACCTCGGAGAAGAAAACGTAGCCGCGTTTTATGGCGGCTTCTCCGGCTATCTGAATGAGAAGTCTCCTAGTTTCTTCGTCTGCTTTCTTGAAATCTTGGTTGGTCAGATGGGTCGCTAGGACATCGAACTTGGTTGCAGTTTCAGTGGTTATGTCGGAAGTGTTTGTGGTGGTAGCAGAGGTGACGAGGGCGGAGGAGGAAGAGGAAGAATAGCAGATGAGTGATGAGAATGTGGCGGTGGAAGTGGGGTGTTTGAGTGAGAGAGAAGTTGGTCCGAAGTGAGATTGGTAATGGAGATTGTGGCGGTGGTGTTGGTAAGAAGAGTGGTGGTGGTGGTGGAGAGAGTTTGTGGTGGCCATTGATGGAGTAAGAGAGAGAGGAGAGACGCCAGGAAGATGGAGAATGAAGTTGGATAGTTTAGAGAAGAGTGAGAGAGAGACAGAGATAAGGTGTGGAAAATCAGGAAAGACTAGGCGCGGTCGATTCTGATTGGTCACTTAAGGGTCAGATTTGATTCTCTTTTGTTCTGTACTTTTATTTTCATTTTATGACAAGTTTTTGTTTTCTCCCACTAATTTTCTAAAGAATATCATCATATGGATACATTGTTTCTTTTTTATCAAAATAAAATACATTGTTTTTTTAATGATAGATTTGGTGTTTACTTCGTTCTTCTCGTTTACGTTATTGACTTGAAAGTCTTACTCCCTCCGTTTCATTTTACTTATCGTTCTAGACTTCAACACACAGATTAATAAAACATTAAGTTTATCTATTTACTAGATAAAAACATCATTACCAATACATCTAACTAGATTTCAATCAATCGAAAAATAGATTAGAATAAAAAGTCAATAAATTTTGCATTGAAATTATAAAACGACACTAATTTCGAAACGAAAATTTTGCTCTAAAATGACATCTAATTCGAAACGGAGGGAGTATAATAATCTCGTAAATATAAGATTATTGAACAAAGAAAATTATTATTGTAAAAAAAATAGTTCGATACATACATGTGAATATGTAATGGTTAGGAAACTATTGTCGAGGTCACAGTTCGTAACCAAACGGGTCTTTCTAGTGGAATTACAGCTTACTGGATATAAATAGGCCCATTATTTTAATGGTATGACCACGATGCCGACGGTGGTTTGTGTTCTTTTGTCTATTGGTTAATGGCTATTGATTTTTTGCTTTTGTAAAATGAAGATTAAATTACAACAAGTGAATTATAATTATACTAGGTGGTTGTTGGCGATTTACCGGATATAAACATTATATGAAAATCATATATTATGTTTATAATTTTGAATAATAATAATAATAATAATAACTATTAAAATAACCTTTTCATTTTAAATAGTTTGAAAATTAAAAGTCTTGGTATTTGAAAATCAAAAATCTTTGGTATTTTAAATAGTTTAAAAATTCAAATACTATACATTGATTAGAAGCTACAATGTACTAACGTCAACTAAAATATATGTGAATGTTCTTAGTCATTTTGTTATCAGTGCAAACAATCGTTTATTCTCACATTTCTTTAAGTGAAGCGTAGAACCACTCTTACGTATACATGATTTGTGCAGTTTTGATTTAAATGATATATCTTGTAAGAATTGAAGATAACATTTCATTGACCAATCCACACAAAGAAGATGTGAAGTCTACCCAAATACCATGTTTCTTCGAGTATGGAAGACAGCACGAGCTCATCCACTGTGATAGTTTGTTTCTAGTTACTATCAACTTGGTTTCTTGTCTTTCTAGTTTCTTGGCTTTCTAATTACCTAGAATATCGTTTTTGATTACAGGAGGAGATTCTTCTCAGGCTTGAAATTGAAGATTTGTCTAAACTCAGACAAACGTGTAAGAATTGGCATAACACTCTAAAGGGAACTTATTTCATCCTTAAGCATCTCAAGTTCTCGGATCAACAGTTTCTAAGAGTCGAAGAGGTAGTTTCCTTGATCAATCCACACAAAGAAGTGGCCAACTGCTTAGAGGAGAAAAATGAAGGTGATCAACAAGAAGAAGATGAGAAGAATGAATCTGATTTTGGTAATTTGGAGATGCTAAGCCAAGTATGCCGTTCATTGGAGGATAATGGTGTTGCACAAGAAGAAGAGGAGAAGAAGGAAGATGACGTTTGATTGGAGACGATTCTAGGTATTGCTAGTTAGATATTGAATAATTACACATCTCTTCAGTTTCATTTATGTGAACTATTTTTCTTCATCTATTGTAGTATACTAGTGGTAGTTCTCTTTTATTTTTATACTAGGATAAGACCTGCGCCTTGTGAATTTATTTTTATATATTATCGATAGTTTTTTTTATATATTTGATCATTTTATTTATATATATAAAATATTTTTTGTTGTTATTATATAATTTTTTTCCGATGGATCAGATCAATTTTTATTAAAAATAATAGAACAAAACTATAATTAATACATCATGGGTTGATCGGATTGAATATTAAACAAATTATGACATAAAAACCTTATTTTTTTCCATCGAACACATTCTTGAAAAAAGTGAACAGTATTGTTTTCACAGTTGAATTATTTTGACTTTTATCTTCCATATAGTTTTGAAAACTTTCAAATCAACCATCGAATTGATACATGTCATTTTAATGTTTTAGTCGTATACTTAAGGAAAACTTACATTTTTGTAATTTAAAGTCGTTTTAAAAAATTCAAAATATAACATATAAGAAAAAATCTAACATATAAGAAAAATATAACATATCAGGTGTCCTCATTTTTGTATTTTAATGTTTTAAAAAAAAAATATAACATATAAGGTTTCCTCATTTTTGTAATTTAAAGTCATTTTAAAAAATTCAAAATATAACATATAAGAAAAAATCTAATTTTGTATTATATGGTTAATGTGATTGTTTATTTTTTTAATAATATAAAATTAAACAAAATGAAGAAGGATGCAAAAGTTGTTATCAAATATTTATTATTCATAATCATTAATTGCCTTATATATGTAAATCATATTAGGTAATTTCGTAACTTTTATTTAGGGAAAAAATACACACTTCTTATATTTTAGATTAATATAATGTTCTCTAGTGGACATTAAACAAATTATGACATAAAAACCTTATTTTTTCCCTCGAACACATTATTGAAAAGGTGAACATTATTGTTTTCACAGTTAAATTATTTTGACTTTTATCTTACATATGGTTTTGAAAGCTTTCAAATCAACCATCGAACTTATACATGTCATTTTAATGTTTATAGTCGTATACTTAAGGAAAACTTACTTTTTTGGTAATTTAAAGTCGTTTTTAAAAAAAATCAAAATATAACATATAAGAAAAAAACTAACATATAAGAAAAATATAACATATAAGGTGTCCTCATTTTTGTATTTTAAAATCGTTTTTAAAAAAAAATATAACATATAAAGTTTCCTCATTTTTGTAATTTAAAGTCATTTTAAAAAATTCAAAATATAACATATAAGAAAAAAATCTATTTTTTTATTATATGGTTCATGTGATTGTTTATTTTTTTAATAATATAAAATTAAACAAAAATGAAGAAGGATGCAAAAATTGTTATCAAATCTTTATTATTCATAATCATTAATTATCATATATATATATATATATATGTAAATCATATTAGGTAATTCTGTAACTTTTATTTAAGGAAAGAATACACACTTCTTATATTTTAGGTTAATATAATGTTCGCTAGTGGGCATTAAACAAATTATATATGACATACAAACCATATTTTTTCCATCGAACACATTCTTGAAAAAAATGAACAGTATTATTTTCACAGTTAAATTATTTTGACTTTTATCTTCCATATGGTTTTGAAAGCTTTCAAATCAACCATCGAATTGATACATGTCATTTTAATGTTTTTAGTCGTATACTTAAGGAAAACTTACATTTTTGTAATTTAAAAGTCATTTTTAAAAAATTCAAAATATAACATATAAGAAAATTCTAGCATATAAAAAAATATAACATATAAGATGTCTTCATTTTTGTATTTTAAAGTCGTTTTAAAAAGAAATATATAACATATAAGGTTTCCTCATTTTTTGTATTTTAAAGTCATTTTAAAAAATTCAAAATATAACATATAAGAAAAAATCTATTTTTTTATTATATGGTTAATGTGATTGTTTAATTTTTTTTAATAATATAAATTTAAACCAAAAATGAAGAAGGATGAAAAAATTGTTATCAAATCTTTATTATTCATAATCATTAATTGCCATATATATGTAAATCATATTAGGTAATTCTGTAGCTTTTATTTAAGGAAAGAATAAACACTTCCTATATTTTAGGTTAATATAATGTTCTCTAGTGTTATATAATTATGGAATAATGTGACACCATTAGATTAAACTATACTTTATATTAGATGCTCTAGAATTCTTTGAAATAGAATTTAGAAGGCATTTAGAGTGCCACCTAGGATTTGAAGTTTTTTTTAATTAATACAAAATTAAGGTTCTAATTTTTCAAATGCTTCTCAATTAATATATAGGGGATTTCTGATTATATAATATTTCATTTTGTAAAAAAAAAAAAATTTCTTTAATATTTTGAGTGGCTGTTAGTATAAATAATTAAAAAGTTATTTTTTCTTAAAATGCAAAGATTTTTTACCATTAATAGAAATGTTTAACTTTTTATTTTAATATAGGTTGTATAAAAATATTATTTAAAATATGTTATAAATTAATTTTACTTTTTTTATAAATTTAATTTTAGTTACCAACAAATGATTTTTTCATGTAAAACTTTAGTAATAAATAAATCATTTATTTTCCATAAAAATATATTATTTCATTCACTGAAAATTTGTTTAAAGTATCAGATCAGATTTCTATTTTGTAATAGTTGCTCTCTCTTTTTTTTTCATGTAACTGTGCAAGTATTCTATTTCACTACAAGAAAACAGCGACATACCGAGGGAAAAAATCGTCGGTATGTCGTCGGAATAACGTTATTCCGACGACATACCGACGAAACAAGTCCTCGGAAATAACTCCTCGAAAATTCATTTTTCCTCGGAAATCCCTCAGAAATTTCCTACGGAATTCCGAGGAAATGAATTTCCGAGGAAACTCCGAGGACCACCAGTTGTCGGAAAGGTCCTCGGAATATACCGAGAGAGAACTTCCTCGGGGTATTTCGATGGACTTTCCGATGGTGCAATCCTCGGAAGTTCCGACGAAATGTTCCTCGGAATTTTCATCGGGAATTTCCGAGGAACGGAGCCCTCGGAAAATTTCGAGGAAGGAGTCCCTCGGTATATTTCGATGGACTTTCCGATGGTCCAATCCTCGGAATTTTCATCGGAAATTTACGAGGAACAGAGCCCTCGGAAAATTCCGAGGAAGGAGTCCCTCGGTATATTCCGACGACTTATCCCGAGGAAATGTTCGTCGGAAATTTCCGAGGGTTCATTTCCTCGGAATTTCAAAAAAATTAATTTTTTTTAAAAAAATAAAATTTTTGAAATTTAATTTCGAAAACATAAAATTAAAATTGAAAACATATTAGATAATATTCAAAGTTGTACAAATAAAAATAAAACATTCCGAGTTTTTGAAAAAAAAAAAAAAACTAAGGGTCTTGCACGTTCGGGTACATCTTCTGCATCATCTCCATCATTTGCTGGTTCAGCCTCTTCTGTGCCTCATAGCCCGCCTGTTGAGCCGCCATCTGGGTCTCCAACAAAGATATGCGATCATCCTTGTCCTTCAACTGAGCCGTAAGTACTTCTGGATCAACAAAGGGCGGTGGTGCAGAAGAAGGAGGAACCGACCGGGGGCGACGACCCAAACCGACCAAACGTCCCTTCTTCTTTGGAACCGACTGAAATAGAAAATAGCCAAATTTAAATAATATAAAAAGATGATAAAATAAAAATCAAGAAATAAATGAATTGAACTTTAAAAAAAAGAACTTACCGATTCAACGATTTCGTTGATTCGAAACCAGGACAAGTTGGTCGAAGCCGTCGAATCGTCATCCTCGGTTTGAAGCTGAGACACTTCGTCTTGCACCTGAGTTTGGACCAGGGTGACCACTTCCCTCACAAGACCATCATCAATCTGGCCGGTCTTCTTGTTGGTATACGCCCTCTTCATTAGGGCGAGATCATCAACCGGCTCGCCTTCATTTTCTTCCGCCTTGAAAAAAACATAAATTAAACAAACATTAGAAATTAGAAGAAATGTACAAAAAATAAAATTTCAAAACTTAAATAATTGAAGAAAAAGCGGCTGAACTTACCTTGCGATCCCCCAGAGTGGCAATAGATTGGGCACCCAAATTATGCTTGAAGACGCCCTTCCCTTTACGGTCGCTCCTGCGGTTGGTGGAGTTGGTGGAAGAAGTTTCTTTCGTCTCTTCCTTATCCCAATGCACACACAACTCCGTCCAGACCGTGTTGTTTATCGACTTTGGGACCTTTTAATAAAAAAAAAGTTTAATAAATTAAAAAATTGTTTAATAAATTAAAAACAACCTTGTTGATTTCCCACTTCTTCTTCCACTCGTAGATCTGCTTCCCATAGTTGTCCATAACTTTATGGACGAAGTGGTGATAGATAAAGAGCGTATCATCGGAATTCCAGTTGAATTCTTGCTGAAAAAAAAACACAATTAGTAGAAAATTTATATTAAAGATTAAAAATATAAGTAAAAAATTAGAATACTTACCGCAAACTGACGAAACCACAGATGCTGCTTGTCGGTAGGGAAGTCAGTGAAAGTCGGATGTCCCTTATCGAGGGCCGAGTACATCATACGGTTGATCCATGCGCTGATCCCGTTCCCGGATCGGTTGAACCTAATAAAAAGAACAAATTATTAATAATGAATCAAATTTTAATGAAAAAAAATACGTTTAATTACCATGTTTGACCCCGTCCATGTGGATACGGAGTGAGATAGGGAAGATGGTCACGACCGGGCTGTCAAACCAACTCCGCAACACTCATCACTCCCGGAGGACCCGGAGGAGCAGGAGCGGGTGTAGCAGCGGGAGCGAGAGGAGCAGGAGCGGGAAATGAAGAGGGAGATGTATGGTAAGATCTGTGGGGCGAAGCGGAATCCTGAATCTTGCTGGAATCCCGAGACTGGCTACCCGTACCACCACGACCACGACGCTGTCGAGGCCGGGTCTGATCATCATTGGACACGTAAATTAAAAAAAACATATTTAAAAATTAGTTCTAATAATTTTAATAAATAAAAAAACATATTTAAAAAATAGTTTTTAATCACAAAAATATAAATAGTTTAATAATTACAAAAATAGTTTTAATAAATAAAAAATAGTTTAATAATTACAAAAAATAGTTTTAATAAATATAAAATAGTTTAATAATTACAAAAAAAATAGTTTTAAAAATTTTAAAAATATTTAATAAATATAGAAATTTATATTATATATATATATATATATTTTTTTTTTTAAATCACAAATAATAGTTTTTAATCACAAAAAAAGTTTTATAGATATTAAAAATGTTTAATAAATATATAAATGATTTTATAATGAAAAAATAGATTTTATATACATAAAACGTTTTCATATTATATATATAATTATCAATTAGATTTTTATAACCACAAAATTAATGAAAACTAAAAAAAAAATTCCAAATCAAGTGAATACCATAATCAAACTCGATTTTACACAATCCTACCATTCACCCTAACAAAAATCTATAAATATCATTCCAAAATCATCAAATCTACTTAAAAACCTAACAAATCTAACCTAAGAGAGAGGGATAGGGTTCATACATGATCAGTGACTGAAATTGAGGAGGATTAGGGCGGAAATCGCGAGAGAGAAGAGAGAGGTCGGTGGAAATCGCGAGAGAGAAGAAGAGCTTCGGCGGAGAGGAAGAGAGAAATGGGGAAGAAGATCTGGTTCGACCTAAGAAAATGAGGCGTCCGACGGAAAATGTCTGTCGGAATTTCCTCGGAATATTTAAATATTTCCGTCGGAATTTCCTCGGAAATCATTAATTCAATTTTCGCGAAATATTTGGCGGCTTGGTTTACCCGGTTAAAAACCCCTAGTTCTTCGGAATTTCCTCAGAATATTCCGAGGGAATTCCGAGGAAACCCTTATCTTCCTTGGAATTCCGTCGGAATATTCCGAGAAAATTCTGAGGAAAAAGGGTTTGGGGTTTCAAAACATCGATTTTTTTTGCCGTATTTCATTTCTTATATAATTGTAATGCATACCATTGAGAATTCTTTGTATAGATGATCATAAACCATGAAATAACAAAATTTCAAAAATAATTGTAAGTATTCCTTTTACCGTTTATCAAAGTGTATAAGTGTTTCTTTTATGTTGTGTGGTTTTCGTTCATGCAATCGTAAAAGTGTTTGTTATTGTGTAAAACACCTAAGTTTGACTTCATAATCTGGTTAAGACACTTAATGAAGGTTATATACGTGTTATTCAATCCGCAAAACGTTGTTTTCGGTTAAAAACCCCTAGTTCCTCGGAATTTCCTCGGAATATTCCGAGGGAATTCCGAGGAAACCCTTATCTTCTTAGGAATTCCGTCAGAATATTCCGAAGAAATTCCGAGGAAAAAGACTCTATAATCAAATCCCTAAATCGACAAGATCTATTCCGAGGAAATTCCAAGGAAAACATATCTTCCCTCGGTATTTCTATTAAAAAAAAAGTCGATGCTAGTCTGTTTCCGAGTCATCATCACCAGATGAATCTGAATCTGAATCTTGGTGAAACTCTCCAATCACTGGTTCATCCTCTACGTGAACGACGGCTTCCTCTCCGAAGTCGGTTAAATCGACTACAAGGCCAACTCCAGCTAAATTTTCTGCTGCACTTAAGTTGCCGGATGTGCTTGGTTGTAGTGGGTCTTCCAGCTCAGAACTTCCCTGAACTCGGCCTCTCGGGTTGAGTCTTGTAACAGTAACCCATGGATCATCTCTGTTCCTTACTCAGGGGTACTTGATATAACAAACCGGTAACATTTAAAAAATTATTAGTAAAATTCTAAATTAATACACATGATGATGAATCATTCTGAATAATTAATATTTAATTACCTGATCGGCCTGAGAAGCAAGAATGAAAGGATCATAATATTGCAGCTTTCGCCTCGAATTTACTGATGTAACACCAAATGCATATGTTCTCACACCTCGATCTAGAGTGTTGTCGTGCCAATCACAATAGAAAACAGTACAGCGCAATCCAACCATGCCCAAATACTTGATTTCCAAAATCTCATGTATGTGTCCGTAGTATACATCATCTCCTGATGCAGAACAAACGTCAGCATCATAAGTCGTACTTGAACGTCTCCTCTTCTGAGTTGTGAATGCATATCCTCGAGTACAAAATCTCGGATATGACTTCACAACAAAGTTTGGTCCAACGACCATCTCGCGTATCCAATCGTCAAATGTTTCACCTCTGGCCAAACCAGCAGACACTTATTAATAGCACATATATATGTTATATCAATAAATGTGAACTAGTATAAATATGTGATAAATGATATTTTAATTTGTTTAAAACACTCACATAAGTAAACATCCATCCAGCAAATTCTCTCTGCTTCATTTCTTCTAGTTCGTCCTCTGTGGCGTATCTATATTCGAACCGCTTTTCTGCCATGAAAATCATGTACATATGATGACAATAATGTAATTAATTAAGATTTAAATTTCAACTTGTTAAAATAAAAATTTGTAAGCTAATTTATTTACCTCTCATATTGAAGAACATCTTCGCAGTTGGTGAGCAAATATGTTTGCAAATTACTGCGCTCCTGCTCAGTAAGTCGACGGTCCTTTGGTTTTCCGCTAAGTCGTCCAACGTCTGTGAAAATGTCTGGAACCGTAACATGATATGTTGCCCGTTCGCCTCTATCATCATGCCGAGCAGGTCTTCTGTTTTTGGTCTGAACTTCTGCTGGAAAGTAGTACTCGGCAAAGTTTGAAGTTTCTTCATTGATCATCTGTGCGACTATAGAACCTTCCACCCTACTTAAATTTTTCACCATCTTCTTCAAATGGAACATATACCGCTCATATAGATACATCCATCTATACTGCACAGGACCACCAAGTTCCAATTCTCTTGCCAGGTGAATAACAAGATGCTCCATAACATCAAAAAATGAGGGAGGAAATATCTTCTCAAGGTTGCACTGAATCACGGCTATGTTAGTCTTCAAATTTTCAATACCTTCAAGAGTCACTGATCTCGTGCATAAATCGCTGAAGAGACCACTTATCCCTGCAATTGCTTCATGAACATTTCGTGGTAATAGTTCCTTGAAGGCAAACAGAAGGAGGCGCTGCATCATTACATGACAATCGTGGCTTTTCAAGCCAGTAAACTTCCATCCTTTCTGTCGATACAGTTATGCAAATTAGATGCGTAACCGTCTAGAAATTCCACATCGTTTGAAATCCAATCAAAGAACGCATCTTTTCCCTCTGCATCAAGTCGGTATATGGGAAAAGGAGCCCTACCATTCTCATCAACATGAAGTTCTGAACGAGCACATATATCGATTAAATCCAGTCTTGACTTCAAATTATCCTTTGTTTTACCTTGAACATTAAGGATCGTGTTCATGAGATTGTCAAAAAAGTTCTTCTCAATATGCACGACATCTAAATTATGCCTTAGCAGATGATCCTCCCAGTATGGCAGATCCCAGAAAATACTTTTTTTGTGCCAGTTATGTATGTCTCCAACAGCATCTACCGGAAAACGCTCATGTCCACCGACGTCTGGCGTCCTTTCTGCACCAAAATCTCTTAGTTGTGTCTTCAAATCTTTCCCACAAATTTCCGGAGGTGGACTGTCAAACACCCTCTTGTTCTTCGTAAACAAATTCCTACTCCTACGATATGGATGATCAGGTGGTAGGAATCTCATTGGACAGTCAAACCAACACGTTTTCCTTCCGTGTTTTAGTTGGAAAGCATTAGTGTTATCTTGACAATATGGACATGATAGCCTTCCATGCGTTGTCCATCCAGATAACATACCATATGCTGGAAAATCACTTATTGTCCACATTAGTACTGCCCGCATTTGAAAGTTTTCTTTACACGAAACATCGTATGTTTCAGCACCTTGAGCCCATATTTGTTGCAACTCATATATTAGTGGCTGAAGAAACACATCAAGTGATCTCTTAGGATGCTCTGGTCCGGGAACGAGAATCGAGAGAAACAAAAACTCTTGTCGCAAGCACAAGTCTGGGGGTAGGTTGTATGGTGTAAGAATGACTGGCCATAGAGAATACTGTCTTCCACTCTTGCCAAACGGGCTGAAACCATCAGTACATAATCCAAGGTAGACATTTCTTCTCTCATACGCAAAGTCGGGATACTTTGATTGGAAATGCTTCCACGCTTTTGCATCTGAAGGATGTCTGATCTCACCATCTGTTGAGTGCTCCGCATGCCATCTCATTGGTTGCGCTGTGCGTTCAGACAGATACAACCTCTGCAACCTTTCCGTCAAAGGCAAATACCACATCCTTTTATATGGCACTGGAACTCTTCCACTCGTATCTTTATAATGAGGCTTCCCACAAAATTTGCATGTAACCCGCTGTTCATCCGCCGTCCAATAAATCATGCAGTTGTTGCTGCATACATCTATTACCTGATACGATAAACCAAGACCAGCTACGAGTTTCTAAACCTCGTACTATGAACCAGGAGCTACATTATCCTCGGGTAGAATACCTTTTACAAAATCAGCAATCGCATCCACACAGTCTTCAGCCAAATTATAATCTGTTTTAATGCATATCAATCTTGTAGCAGATGATAAAGCTAAATGACCATCTCTGCAACCTTCGTACAATGGTTGCTTTCCAGCATCCAACATATCATAAAATCTCCTAGCTTGTGCATTGGGTAAATCTTCCCCTCTAAAATGATCATTTACAATCTGCTCAGTACCTACATCATAATCTACATCCGTTCTAATTGGTTCTTCTAATCTAACCGCTGGCTGAGGTTCGCTAGTACTACCATGTTCATAATCAGTTTCCCCATGATGATACCAAATTTTGTAACTTCGTGTAAACTCACTCAAATATAGATGAGTCCAAACATCCCACTCTTTAATAACCTTTCTATTTTTACAATTAGAGCAAAGACATCTTAACATACCTGTTTTTGCTTCCAGTTGTCGGTGAACTAACCCCATGAATTCGGTTATACCTCGTTGGTATTCTTCCGTAAGCAATCTCGTGTTCGGATCAAATGAGGTCGATCGATCCAAGAACGAAAATAATTTGAAGAAGACATGTTTTTTATGAATCAAATTAGTGTTTAAAGAGAGTGAGAGGGAGGATGAAGATATGGAGTGAATGAAGAGGAAGAGGTGTGCTTGTATTTATAGTTGAAATCCTGCCGACAGACCGAGGAAATTCCGACGGAATTCCGACGCCAACGGCTAGTTCGTCAGAATTTCCTCGGAATTTTTAAAATCTTCCAACGGCTCTCCAACGGCTCTCTAACGGCTATAATATATCCTCAGAATTCATCGGTTTTTTCCGAGGAATACATTTTTCCTCGGTATTCCATAAGAATATTCCGACGGATTGATATTTTCTCGGAATTCCGTCGGTATATTCCGAGGAAACCAAATTTTGTGTTTCCTCGGAATATCCTCGGAAATTCCTCGGGATATTCCGAGGATTTCATTTTCCGTCGGAATGTCCGTCAGAATACCGCTGTTTTCTTGTAGTGTTTCTCTAGCTGCTTGGACAGCAATGGTTACTCGTTTAACCCAATCTAGTTTCTCTTTCAAGGCCTTGTTCTTTCCATGAAGATCGTTGTGCAGTGAGGCATGTGCCATAAACACATATACCAGAATCCTTTCTCCACCTTCTTTGCAGTAACCAAGAAGGCTAAGAAGATGAGCATGGTTCAGTTTTGAATTACTCTTCATATGTTGGGTAAAGAGAAAGCTTTGCTCTTTGGAACTTTCTGGTAAGTACAGATGATATAATCTTCATATGTTTCCAATGATGTTACCTCAACATGTTTCATTCTCTTACAGTCAAAACTTTCTCTCTATTGAACAACATGGTGTATGCAACATTAGTTGGTAACCTAATCTCTAACATTGGTCTGTGAATGATGTGTATAACAAACATAGAATCGCGTTTCCAACCTCCAAAATCCAAAAGGACAAAACCAAAAAGAAGTGCATACACAACTAAAACTAACTTCTAACCCATCAGTAATATTCAACCCAATGCTCTCGAAGGAATCTCCTTGTACTTGGTGGCCTAAGTGTAAGCCAACAACAAAAAATAAGTACTCAACATAACTTCAACGATTTTACAATTCATATGATACATAGAGAGTACAAAATCATACCTGAAAAAAAAAAAACAGCAGTAGAGAGGCCACTTCTGACTAACTCTACATCAGGTATAACACCCCTTCTCTAAAACTTGAATAATATTATACAATACAAGTCACTGGCCACTTCTGACTAACTCTACATCAGGTATAACACCCCTTTTCTAAAACTTGAATAATATTATACAATACAAGTCACTCTGACCTTGTCTGCTCACTTGCCACTTCGCTCTTTTCCTGTGAAAGCAGAAACAACGCAAAGGATGAGGCAACTATGGTGTTTATTTCTTGTAGCAAATAGATTAGAAAGGAGATTTTTCACCTGCTCTTCAGTATTCACTGGCAGACAGTTCTTGCCTCCATTGAACTGGAACTTGAATGATTCAGAATAGCTAGTGGACTCTCTGTCAATAATGATCTCTGAAGAAGAAATATTTGAGGATGCACTGGTCTTGCGAGGAGAACACGTCTGGTTTGAGTGATAAGCCTCTGCCTCTAATGATGATAACTCAGAACCAACTCAATGTGGACATATAACACTACTTGAGTTTCTCACCATCTGAACTATCCATGGATGGATTTTGCGGAAGGAGATCACCACCAGATGGATGATTCTCTTCGGCAGCAACCATAACAGAACCACTTGTCAACTTCTCCCGAACACAGTCCATGTCAACTGGATTTACACAGCAACTTTGCTATACGATTGAACAAAAAATGATACAATCTGGCCAGGTCCTGAAGAATCAGGTATGGTTGCTAGAGACCGTCCACCATTGGAATGATCATCAGAAGGTACTTGAGTATTTTCTTTCATCACCGGACTGTGTGAAGTGGATCAAATTAGTGTGGAAGTGATTATGACCTGAAACTTACAGGTTCATGAAATGCACATCACAACAAGTTTTCACCATTGTTTTTCTCCGACTTCAAATGCGTCAGGTTAGCTTTTGATTGTTTACTCTTTCTGTCAACTATTGTTTAAACAGTAAATGTTAAAATACATTTTACATTTTAAATAACTGAAACAGGGGCTAATCTTACACAAGTTGAAACAAGACTTCTTGGTATTTATTAGTCTATCTTCCTCAAAGACTCCAGCTGGTACAGAAGGTTTCGTAATGGCATCTGGGCCGATTGAGAAACATGTTGACAAGCCCGTTAAGCCCACTGAAGTCTCAATACTAGCCATTGATACAGTTCTGAGTAAAAGGAAGAACTTGAGCTCTTGTCGTCTTCTGTGTACGGAGAAGCCAGCTCAGAGGAGATCAGAGATCCTTACCGTGAACCGATTCCAGCTACTTGATGCTGGCGTGTGCTAACTTAAGCTTTAGGTTAAGATGTACCCTTGTGCCTCCTCATGTATATAAGAGGCTAGCGATGTATTAGGGTTTGGAGAGTTGAATGAAAGATTGAAGTTACAGTTTCATCTTTTTCCATTCTTGTGTGTTTCACATGGTATCAGAGCTCAGTTAGTAGATCCATGGCTGAAACTCAAGAGTCTCTTTCAACTCTCAGTATTACACAATGTGTTACTCTGAAACTATCTTCTACAAACTATCTCTTGTGGAAAACTCAGTTCGAGTCATTCCTCTGTAGTCAGTCTCTTCTCGGGTTCATTAACGGGTCCTCTCCTCGACCATCACCAACGGTGTCTGTCAGAAACGGTGATGAAGTTACAGAGGAAGCAAACCCTGAGTTTGTCAAATGGCTCCACAAAGACCAACTGGTTATGGCTTGGCTCTTTGGTTCTCTTACGGAAGAAGCTCTCCGATCTGTTTATGGGCTCCAGTCAGCTCAGGAAGTGTGGTTCAGTCTTGGGAAGAAGTACAATCGGGTGTCTGCTACGCGCAAGCTCGACCTTCAGAGAAAACTCCAAGGTATGAAGAAAAATCAGAGATCTATGGCAGAGTATCTCGGTGAAGTTAAGAGTGTTTGTGATCAACTAGACTCTATAGGATGTCCTGTCTCAGATCCAGAGAAGATTTATGCTGGGTTAAGTGGTCTTGGTAAAGAATATGAGTCCATTTGTACTGTTATTGACACTCAATGGACTCAGTTCCTGAAATGAGTTATGAAGATGCAGTTTTTAAGTTGGTGAACTTTGATGAAAAGCTCAAAACTTTCAACCAAGCACCAGAAGTCTCTCCTCATGTGGCGTTCAATACAGACAGAGGGCACTCTCACAGAGGTCGTGGCTATTACAACAACCGTGATAACCGTGGGAGAGGCTTCTCACACAACGGTGGTGCTGGATCATACTCTACTCGTGGTCGTGGTTTCCATCAACAGTTTACAGGCACAAGCTCCAACTCACGCCCTCAGTGTCAGATTTGTGGACGTTTTGGTCACACTGCTCCTCGGTGTTACAATTGTTTTGATCAGCACTATCAGTCTCCTGAGACTCTTCACACAGCTCTCACGTCTGTCAAGTTGTCTGATCAACAACAGCAAAGTGGTCAGGAATGGTATCCAGACTCTGGCGTCTCTGCACACATTACCAACAATGGATCACAAATGCAATCTTCGGAGCCTTATCTCGGTGATGATCAGGTGATAGTGGGCAATGGAGACTTCCTCCCAATCACTCATGTTGATTCTGTGAATCTGCAAACTCCAACAAGTATTTTGCCTCTTCAAAATGTCTTAGTTTGTCCGGGTATAACAAAATCTTCGCTCTCTGTCTCGAAGCTCACTTCAGACTATCCTTGTGAGTTGACTTTTGATAATGAGTCTGTGTTTGTTAAGGACAAACTGACAAAGCAGGTTCTAACACAAGGCCACCGGGATAAGGATCTTTATGTGTTGAAGGATGCTCGGTTTCAAGCTTTCTATTCCAACAGGCAGCAAGCAACAAGTATGGGGATTTGGCATCACAGGCTAGGCCATCCTCATATGGACATTCTTCAACAACTCTCAAGAAATAAAGCCATTGTTTTCAATAAGTCCAGTGTGTCGTCTGTCTGTGAGTCTTGTCAGTTAGGGAAGAGTAGTAAGCTCCCCTTTATGTCTTCAGATTTTGTGTCGTCAGGTCCTCTACAAAGAATTTATTGTGATTTGTGGGGACCCAGTCCAGTTGTGTCTACTCAAGGGTTCAAGTACTATGTTATTTTGATTGATAATCATACAAGATTTACTTGGTTCTATCCTCTGCGTCTTAAATCTGAATTCTTCTCAATATTTCTACGCTTTCAACAACTGGTCGAGACACAATTTCAGAGTAAAATCAGAGAGTTTCAGTGTGATGGAGGGGGTGAGTTCATCAGTAACCAGTTCTTGAGTCATCTTGCTGCGTCTGGAATCAAACAACTCATCTCATGTCCCCACACTCCACAGCAAAATGGTCTTGCTGAGAGGAAACATCGTCATCTCACAGAGCTCGGCTTAACAATGATGTTTCATGGGAAGGTACCTCAACATCTCTGGGTTGAAGCGTTCTTCTCTGCAACGTTTCTGATTAACCTTCTTCCTTCTTCGGTGCTGCAAGACAACAAAAGCCCGTATGAAATGATTCATCAAAAGCCGCCTACCTATACAGCTCTTAGAGTCTTTGGCTGTAAATGTTACCCCTCTCTGCGTCCGTACATGCAAAACAAGTTTGATCCCAAGTCTTTATCTTGTGTATTTCTCGGGTACAATGAGAAATACAAAGGTTATAGATGTTTATATCCACCTACTGGCAAGATTTTCATCAGCAGACATGTCCTCTTTGATGAAAACTCTTTTCATTTCGGTGACATATACAGTGATCATCACAAAGAAAGTTCTTCTCCTTTGATCAATGCCTGGAGAGACGCTTCTCTGCATCATCAGACCTCAGTAACTCCATCCACTCCTCACGAAGAAGTGATACCACCGAGATGTCGTCCACATATGGAAGTTCAGGATCCAGTTCTTCCGGAACCTGTCGCGCAAGAAGCCATTATACCACCTCCACCTATTCCTTCACCTGTTGTATCTGAGAGTGAGTCAGAGGACAATATCATTGATGATCCTCAGCTTCACGATGAGATCCAACAACCTGTTCATCAGATGACAACACGAGCTCGTGCAGGGATAATAAAACCGAACCCGAAGTATGCTTTGTTTACAGTCAAAGATGTTGATGCTGAGCCAAAGTCTGTCAAATCTGCATTGAAACATCCTGGTTGGACAAAGGCAATGGGTACAGAGGTTGACAATATGGTGGAGACTGAGACGTTTGAGCTTGTTCCTCCTGCAGAAAATCAGAATCCGCTTGGTTGTGGTTGGGTTTACAAGAAGAAGATCAATGCTGACGGTACAGTAAGATGTCTTAGAGCTCGTTTGGTCGCAAAAGGCAATCAACAAGAACAAGGGGTTGACTTTCTCGAGACGTTCAGTCCCGTTGTTCGAACAGCTACTATCCGAACAGTTCTTCATGTAGCCGTCACAAAACGTTGGTCACTGAGGCAACTGGATGTTCAAAATGCCTTCTTACATGGTGATCTCAAAGAGACAGTTTATATGAAGCAGCCACCGGGATTTGAAGACCTGGAACGACCTGATTATGTCTGGCACTTGAAGAAGGCAATTTACGGTCTTAAACAAGCTCCACGTGCTTGGTTTGACAAGTTCAGTGACTTCCTTCTAGCCTTTGGTTTTCAATGCAGCTTCCCTGATCCCTCTTTGTTCATTTACCACAAAGGATCTGATGTCATCTATCTGTTGTTATATGTTGATGACATGATTCTAACGGGTAACAATGAAGACTTACTGAACACTCTTCTACTTCAACTTGGTAAACAGTTTCGCATGAAAGACATGGGGCCTTTGCATTACTTCCTTGGTATTCAGGTTAATCATTACGTAGACGGTATGTTCTTGAACCAAGAGAAATATGCAGCTGATCTTCTAATCACTGCTGGCATCCGTGATTGTGCTCCCATGCGTACGCCTTTACCCATGAAGCTTGAGAAAGTTCCTGATCAAGACGTTCTGTTCTCGGACCCTTCACACTTCAGAAGCCTCGCGGGAAAGCTTCAGTATCTTACTCTGACAAGGCCAGACATCCAGTTTGCTGTGAACTTCATTTGTCAGAAAATGCACGCACCGAGTCAGTCAGACTTCAGCCTATTAAAACGTATACTGCGCTATGTCAAAGGCACTGTGGACATGGGCATATCTATCAAGGCTAACTCAGACTCTACTCTGCTTTGCTACAGCGACAGTGACTGGGCTGGGTGCAAGGACACAAGACGCTCCACTGGAGGTTTCTGTACGTTGCTTGGTACTAACGTCATCTCTTAGTCTGCAAAGCGCCATGACACTGTTTCAAAATCATCTACTGAAGCAGAATATAGGACTATGTCTATTGCTGCATCTGAGATTGTCTGGTTACAGAATCTTCTGCGTATTATGGGGCTACAGCAACAACGAACTCCTCTACTTCTCTGTGATAACTTATCTGCAGTCTGTCTCACAGCTAATCCTATGTTTTACAAACGAACAAAACATTTTGATATCGATTATCACTACGTGCGTGAGAGGGTTGCAGCTAAATCATTGGAAGTCAAGCACATTCCTGCTTCCCTTCAGCTTGTGGATGTCTTCACAAAATCTCTGAGTCAGGAACCGTTTTTCAAGCTCCGCAGCAAACTTGGCGTGTCTTTACCGCCCACTCCAAGTTTGAGGGGGTGTATTAGTCTATCTTCCTCAAAGACTCCAGCTGGTACAGAAGGTTTCGTAATGGCATCTGGGCCGATTGAGAAACATGTTGACAAGCCCGTTAAGCCCACTGAAGTCTCAATACTAGCCGTTGATACAGTTCTGAGTAAAAGGAAGAACTTGAGCTCTTGTCGTCTTCTGTGTACGGAGAAGCCAGCTCAGAGGAGATCAGAGCATCCTATCCTTACCGTGAACCGATTCCAGCTACTTGATGTTGGCGTGTGCTAACTTAAGCTTTAGGTTAAGATGTACCCTTGTGCCTCCTCATGTATATAAGAGGCTAGCGATGTATTAGGGTTTGGAGAGTTGAATGAAAGATTGAAGTCACAGTTTCATCTTTTTCCATTCTTGTGTGTTTCACAGTATTGACGTTATTGTCGGAAGGTATATAACACATACACTCACTTCTCTACCATGATGAGTTTGTATACGCTTTTTTGGAGACCATATTCTTAGACTACGTTTGTATTGAATTTGTTTCATAGGCAAGGAGATTCATGCGATGATGTTTGCAAGTCTCGTGGACAATTGTGTGTGATGAATAAACTCTCACTTCTAAATCAACGCGACGTGTAACTTAACAGAGTCATCTTTTACGTAACGGTCTAGCCATGTCTCAGAGATTTACATGGTTTTCTCCGTCTTTGATTATTGAAACTGCATATAATTATATTAATTACTAAATTTGATACATTAAACTACATATAATAAAAACTGATATGTTGCCTTCTTCATCGCAGTTAGAGGAAGAAGATAAAAAATCTTGCTCACCAGCGTTTTCTAGTATTGATTTTATAATTGGTTTGGTCTATGCATACATATTTAATCATTCTACTTATATTATTAGATATAGTTCACCAACCTGATGAACTTTGATCGTCCCGTTGATGCATTACTGTGAGACATCGTTCGTTGTTGTACATAGACGATAGACATTAGATTATCATAAACTAATAGCACAAATCAACACCCGACGTGATCTCTACTTTACTCACAGATACTGGAAATAAAAACCAGGCACGTAGTAATGGAGTTTTTGAGGTTTCATGCACGTAGTTTTCTTTGTTAAAATTTTACTAGTAAGAAATCTTCCACATGGTGCACGTAGTAATGGAGTTTTTGAGGTTTCATGCATGTAGTTTTCTTTGTTAACATTTTACTAGTAAGAAATCTTCAACATGGTACAAGTAAATCTGGTCAGGAATTGATCTTCATAGGACGGTTCAGATGATGCAGTTAGGCGTAGATCTTCATAAGACAGGTAGTATTGTCGGTTGTCGAATCGTCTATGTAATCTTTCGCATAAATGTAATGTCATAATAAATCAGCGTTAAAAAAATTATATATACGGATGTACCTAAACTAGTGAGAAACTCTTTTTTTGTTTCTAAAGTCAAAAGCCGGCAAATATTCGAAATTTTTTAGAACCATAAAAAAAATATTTACTCAAAACTTAAAAGAATGATGAAAAGAAATACCAAAAAATAAGCTAAAAGTTGAGTTATAAGAATGGAGATAGCTCTGATGATTGCATTGAAAGGGAAAAACACATTGATCATGGATAGTACAAATCAAAAAGCTTCAAAAAAATATAGCAGTAAACATGAAATGGACTCTTCTCCTAAGAGCCAAAATATAAAAGTGGTGGATCCTCATAGTTCGCGCAGCAAAGAAACAAAGAGTTGATACTTACATCAATCCAACCTTATCGTAACACTAGTGGATTGTTAGCAATTGATTGTTAAACTAAAACAAACACTAGCTAGGCTATTTTATTGACTATTACTATGCAACCACTATTATTAATTTTTGCAAATTAATTTGTCTCCCAACCTTTTTTATAATTCTCCCAAAAATAACAGTTAGTCATCACTCAAATTAAAACAATGTTTACCCCTAACTCATTCGTGAATGATCAAACTCGTATACAATAACCAACTTGTTTCACATGCAAATGCAAAGCATTAAGGTATGCACCATTAATCTTCTTCTTAATTTGTGAGCATACATTAATTAAAAGCTAAAACGTACTAATGTCAACTAAAATATATGTAAATGATCTTAGTCATTTCGTTATCAGTGTAAACAATTGTTCATTCCTACATTTCTTTAAGTGAAGCGTAAAACCACTCTTACTTATACATGATTTGTGCAGTTTTGATGTGAATGATATATCTTCTAAGAGTTGAAGATAATGGCGTTTCTTCGATCAATCCACACAAATAAGATGTGAAGTCTACCCAAATACCATGTTTCTTCGAATATGGAAGACAACACAAGCTCATCAACTGTGATGGCTTGTTTCTCACACATGTTCATTACCATAGTGAATCCTATCTCTACCTATGGAATCCATACTTACGAAGCTCGAGACAGATATTCCCCTGAGCCATTGCTTCTCTCGGTTTGACAACTTTGGTATTGGTTATCATAAGAACCATAACAATGTAACCAATACTCCAAGAGACTGCAAGGGTCTTTCGATTCTATGCTGTCCAAATTGAGACCATGTCGCTTCTATTTCTTCTTTTATTGCATGAATGAAGAGAGACTACTTTTACATTCTTTTATAGCGAGTTATTATTATAACAAAATTGTTTTTAAAAACCGCATACAATGTCGCTATTAGGGTAACAACATCTAGTTTATCAACTCTTTTTCTTTTGGTATCGTAGCATAGTTCCATTCCATATCTCGCTTTGATTTCTATCTTCTTTTTTTTTTGGATTTTTCAGATGGTTAATAAATTTATTTATTTATTTAAATAAAAAGTATTGTTGATTCATAAAATGCATAGAAATATTGATTTTATGGTGAAACTAAAAAATGTGATTTCATCTCTTTTGTCAAAAACCCAAACATTGTAACTTTTCTCGTTGGCTCGGAGTGCCTATTAAACATTCTTTTACCACTAAACCAACAGCTCGTTGGTGATGCATACTTTTTTTACCATTCGATAATGAATATGTTTTCACTTTTAGTTTTAATAAAATAATTTATATTTTTAAATGAATTTATTTTTCTTTTTCTGATAAAATTAAATTTAGTCATCACAGGAAAATGATTTTTATTTGCTTTTCCTGTATAGCTTTAGTAATAAAGAAATCCTTTATTTTTCTTTAAAAATATATATATTATTTCATTCATTAAAATTGTTTAAATTATCAGATCATTTTATTTTATAATAATAACTAGACAATGACCCGCGCGCCAGCGCGGATATAAATTTTCAGTTTTAAATTATTTATTTTATTAAATGATGTATTTGTAATACTCGTTCATATTATATTCATTAAATAAATATTTTTTTGCATCTTAAACTATCTATTTTTTTACGAATGTGTGATATCATATAAAAAATATTAAAAAATGAGTATAGAGTTAATTAGATAATTTAAAAAACAGAAATTTTTCTTTCGTGTTCGATATCATATAAATAATGATCCGCCCAGTTAACAAAAATCATGATTATTTTATGTATAATTTTTTTTATTTTGACAATTTCCTTAAAACTATATTAAATTTTACATATTTTAATTAGAATATTTTAATATCTTTACCTTTTTATTTGAAATGCAACTCAATATTTTTTTAACAATTATAACAAAATATTTAAAAACTATTTTTAGAATTTGTTTGAAAAATATGAAAATTACATTTTAAATTAAAATTATCCTAAAATATGATAAGTTTTGATGTAAACGAAAAACTCAAATTATGTCAAAAATAATGATATTCAATGATAATAACAATTCTAATTGATTATTTTTTAAAAAATACATTTACAAAAATATTGTTTGAAAGAAAATTCATTTATCTTTCAAATATAAAATGAAAATATTATAATTAAATAATAAAAAATATAAATAAAAACCATAAATTTAGCAAATGACAACTGAGTTATATTATGCTAAAATTTTCTTTTTAACAATTTATCAAATGACAAATGAGTTGTGAGCAAATAATACCATATAATTTTTAAAAACATGGGCATTCTTAAATATTTTTTGAATAAATAATTATTTTTAAATTTAATCAACTGAAAATAATATCTGTGCAATTGTGTGAGTCAAAAAAAAAAAGATAAACAATAAAATAGGAAGTTTAAATTCATTTAAGCATATTTCATTAATGTAACTGAAAAGACAAGTAATAAATTAGACAGTTTTATTCGTTTTAGGATATTTCATAAATGCAACTAAAAAAGACAAGCAAAAAAAAGGAGTTTAATTAATGAAGTAAAAACATTTTCAAATGTATACTTCTCTTTTAATAATATAGATTACTTGTAGTGTATCGAATTTGTAACTTTAATGATAGAACTTGTGTTGAGGATTTTTTTTATTTTGTTAGTTTAGATTATACATATATTTGAACAACTCTACCTACACTCTTACAAAATAAGAAGCTACTAGACCATGATCCGCGCGCCAGCGCGTGTATGAATTTTCAGTTTTAAATTATTTATTTTATTAAATGATGTATTTGTAATACTCGTTCATATTATACTCATTAAGTAAATATTTTTTTTTTGCATCTTAAACTATCTATTTTTTACGAATGTGTGATATCATATAAAAAATATTAAAAAATGAGTATAGAGTTAATTAGATAATTTTAAAAACAGAAATTTTTCTTTCGTGTGCGATATCATATAAATAATGATCTGCCCAGTTAACAAAAATCATGATTATTTTATGTATAATTGTTTTTATTTTGACCATTTCCTTAAAACTATATTAAATTTTACATATTTTAATTAGAATATTTTTAATATCTTTACATTTTTATTTGAAATGCAACTCAATATTTTTTTAACAATTATAACAAAATATTTAAAAAATATTTTTAGAATTTGTTTGAAAAATATGAAAATTATATTTTAAATTAAAATTATCCTAAAATATGATAAGTTTTGATGTAAACGAAAAACTCAAATTATGTCAAAAATAATGATATTCAATGATAATAACAATTTTAATTGATTATTTTTAAAAAAATACATTTACAAAAATATTGTTTGAAAGAAAATTCATTTATCTTTCAAATATAAAATGAAAATATTATAATTAAATAATAAAAAATATAAATAAAAACCATAAATTTAGCAAATGACAACTGAGTTATATTATGCTAAAATTTTCTTTCTAACAATTTATCAAATGACAAATGAGTTGTGAGCAAATAATATCATATAATTTTTAAAAACATGGGCATTCTTAAATATGTTTTGAATAAATAATTATTTTTAAATTTAATCAACTGAAAATAATATCCTTAAAATTGTGTGAGTCAAATTCTAGTTTTATTGATGCATATTATATATTAGTGCTGCATGTTTTAGGTAACATTTTAATGATGCACGTTTTTAAAAATCTCTATTATTAAAATTATGCACGTAAGGATAACTCATGAGTTTTTTTGGTTTATTAAATGACATTATGTCCAAATTTATTTAAGGATATTTCATTAAGGTAACTGAAAAAGACAAACAATAAAATAGGAAATTTAAATTCATTTAAGCATATTTCATTAATGTAACTGAAAAGACAAATAATAAATTAGGCAGTTTTATTCGTTTTAGGATATTTCATAAATGCAACTGAAAAAAAGACAAGCAAAAAAAAAAGGAGTTTAATTAATGAAGTAAGAACATTTTCAAATCTGTACTTCTCTTTTAATAATACAGATGTTTAGTAGCTTGTATTAGACAACCTCTGATCATTGGTAAAAGGGGTAATGAAGTAGTAACGTTGTTTTCTTGTAAACCAAAAACCATGACCGGCAACATGCAATGCTTAAATTTATACAAGTCTCCCACCATGCATTGCATCAGCTTAACGACAATATCTCCTGTTGGTTTTTTTTTTCTTCTCCGTATGCAAGATTCAAACTGCACATAATTATATTAATTACTAAATTTGATAGATTAAACTGCATATAACAAAAACTGATATGTTGCCTTTTTCATCGCAGTTAGTGGAAGAAGATAAAAAATCTTGCTCACCAGCGTTTTATATATAGTAGTGATTTTATAACTGGTCGTCTATGCATATACATATTGAATCATTCTACTTATATTATTACAAATAGTTCTCCAACCTGATGAACTTTGATCGTCCCGTTGATACATCACTGTGAGACATCGTTTGTTGCACAGACGATAGACATTAGATTATCATAACTAATAACACCCGACGTGATCTCTAGTTTACTCACAGATACTGGAAAGAAAAATCAGGCTACTCCAGGTTAAGCTTTATATTTATCATGTCATAGATATGGGTTTCCTTATCATCCTACATTCCTACGTACACGTACATATCGTAGAAGACATGGAGGAATTTCGCTAACGATTATATACTCTTAAATCTCTTATAGATGATATATAAAAAGACACTATAGCAAGGAAGTTAGTGAGTATCAATTAGAATATGATAACTAATTTGGAATATTAATTCAATATCTAATAATATGTATTGCACCGAAAAAAGTTGGAAAAAAATGAAAAATAACTTTAAAATCTTCAACTAAATAGAGATCAAGCTTGGAATGAAAGGAACAGCTATATAAAAACCAGAAACAGAACTGTAATATGAAGAATACGAAGAACCTATTCTTTGCACTGTTAAACAAGGATAGTTGGCATACGGGAAAAAAAAGTAGTAACTCTGTTTTGCTTATAAGTGTTACCGGTATCACTGGAAAATCTAAGCCACCAAACAGGCTTAGATTTATATTGTAAGTTTTCTCCCATATCGTGTGCGAATTCAATGACCATATCTCTTGACTGTTGATTTTCTTCTCAGACAAGCAAAGATGATTATTCAGACTGAATATGACAATGCAATAAGAAGATGCATGAACAACTGGAGTTGCCGCCATCACTTGAAAAACCTCTGTGTAAAAATCGAAATAAACTATTTTTGTTTCTCCATTATATATTTGAGTCAACCAATAAATTGATCCATCTAAATATACCGGAGCTTTAAGAAGAATTCGATGTGTAGAGCCAGTCACATGTCTCCAAGTATTAGTGGCAAAATCAAAAACCTCGCATGTAATTTGACCATCTAGGTCTAATTCTAAAGTGTTATATAACCAAACCATCTTGTGTTTGCCTGTCATAGTGTCTTTACCGAACCCTAGAAAATCACATCTGTTATTACCTATATGCACGGGAGAGTAAAACAATTAATTAAGCAATAAAATATGTATGAGAAAATTCATCAAGCAAAAGATAGTGAAAGCTTACTATCTAGACTTCGTCTAATGCGGTTAATTTTTTGAAAACTTAGCCTTGGGAAGAGGTCGACACCATCTAGTGGCGGGATTGACGAGATAGATGAAGTTCGGAACATGGTAGACGCAAACAAGACCATTACAGCTTCCGGTAATGAAACAAGGTCTCTGATCATGTTTGGGAATAATATTGCTCTGTTTAAATTCTGAAGATCCTAACTCCAAAGTCCTTAGATAAGAATAGGGTTTTGGTACATGGAGAGGCTCTCCGCCAAGAAGGATATCTGGATCTCGTGTCTGCGCTCGGATTAGATGTCTTGACGCAAAGGATGTTGATTTGATAGTCGATTTCCATTGCTTGGAAACAGATGTGAATCTCACTAGAGATTTTACACCAAGTCTCTGCAATATCTTCTACAAGAATCATAGTAAAATAAATATTTATTCTTATAAAATTATATATTTGTCCTATGATTTATATTTATAAAATAAATATTTATTCTTATAAAATTATATATTTTTATCACAGTTAAATCTATGATTTTAGATATAATTTAGATTAGTCGAGTCATGAATACTGTAACTACTGTTCGTTAAAATAAATGTTTTAAATTATATCCTCTCTCTCTCTTCAGACCTTATGTTTTAATTAAGACTGTTCGTTATTCTTTTATTTAAAAATTCAATTATTAAATTACAAAAAATTAATAAATTCGCGCCGTCATCCGAGCACGATCACCTGAAACCCGATGATACCCGCCGCGGAGAGAGGAAAAGAGGACTTGGAATCTGCGGCCGAGGAAGGAAGGGAAACGGTGTGTTCCCGGCGGAGGAGCTTCGAATGTGAAGAATCAGAAACAAGTCGGAGCGATGGAGCCGAGGAGAATTGCGAATGTAAAGAAGGAGAGTCACAGTCTCAGGGTCGCTCTTTCTCGAGACGAGATTGAAGAAGACGTGTTCAGAATGAGCGGAAACAGGCCATTTCGGAAGAGAACCAAGACCTTGCAGAAACATAACATCTCGGTTTAAGTCACCAAGTGTTCGACAAATTGCCTCACACAACTTCAGTAAGAAAGTTATGTGCTTAGCCTGAGACTCAACTGAGACTCGTCATCATAAGTACAATAAGGTCTCTAAGAGAAAGCAGCAAATCTGCTGTTTTAGTTCTAAGAATATATAAATAAAAATTCTGCAATAATTTCGTAATTACAACGAAAATGTGAAGCTGTCACAAATGTCTGGACTGATCTCTGGCTTGAAGCCAGTGGCTTCCATATGTGCGACAGTCGACCACCCTAAACAGCAAAGAAACAACTAGAAATATGTTTTTTCAGGAACAACATATCTCAGACATGGTCTAGAAGATACTGGGACTGTAACTGGTAACTTGGAAAATGAATATACGGAACAACATGAACAATTATTTCTGGAATTTTATGGAATGGAACCAGCATTCCACTTATTCCAAACTTTTTTGGATGTGGAATGATTTTTCAAATAAATGTCGCTTATCTTTGTAGAATAATATAAAATGATATGGAATGAAATGAAATGTAATACTCTCTTTATTTTTTTTCATTCTAACTCGCAAACATTTTGAAGAATGTACAGGAATTAAGCATTGATGAAAATTTTACTTCAAAAATATTCCAGTTGGACCATGGATAGTCTGGAACAAGTTGGTGCAAGGATAACCTAGACGGCTAAACCAAATAAGCTGAATGGGTTAACATTCATGGTTTTTCAAATCCATAGATTTAAGATAACCCTATAAATTGTGATTGCTACTTCTCTCTCTCTCTCTCTCTCTTTTTTATGAATTGTGTTTTTTTTTTTTTGTAAATTTTCTTTTATTCTTTATTACTCCCTCCGTTTCATAATACTTGATGTTTTGCCTTAGTGCACAAAGATTAAGAAAATTACTTTTTTAAAATCAGTTAACCAATTATTAAAAAGACGGTAAAATCTAATTGGTTGAACAGTTTCCAATAAAGTTAAAGTTAACCTTAAAATCTCAAAACTTCATGTAAATTGAAACAAAATAATCCTTCTAAAACATCATCTATATTGAAACGGAGGGAGTATTAATTTATTTTGGTGCAACTTTTATTCTTTATTTACATAGACTTTGGCATAAACAATCTAATTTTTGTACCTTATGACCTTAATCCTTACTAAAAGTAATTGCCAAGCAAGGACAACATTAAATTTCATATGTCTCGTCCTATATAGAAATCGTGTTAATCCAATGGAAAAAGAAAATTTTCGGCTGCTAAGAATAAAATTTTTAGATTGTTTAGGATTTGTGGTTGAGTGACAATATACATCAATTGATTCATTAATAGGACTACCTGCAAGAGAAACTGAAGCTTTTAGAAAGTTAAACACGTATCAATATTTACAAGAAACAATAACATAATCTCAAGATATAGGTTCTAAGTTTATACCTTTGATTTACAAGAGAAACTGGCGTTTTTATTTTTTGTAGCTATTTTTTATTTAATTTAATGTTTTTTAATTAATAATCTATGTGTCACTTTAATTGGTCATAAAGGGTGGGGTAAATTTAAAGGTTCACCCTAGGGGGTGAACCTAAGTTCTGTCCTTTTGGAAAAGTACCGAAAAAGGAGTTTTGTTTCCGATTGTTTTTTACGGTAGGATATTAAGAGTGGACTGCCGTGTGGAGAGCTTCTACCCAGAAAGAGGATGGTAGATTAGCTTGGAAGAGAAGGCTACGTCCTGCATTGTTGATAGTACGTATCATTCTTTCAGATTTTCCGTTCTGTTGCGAAGTATGAGGGCAAGAGAAGCGGAAGGCTATACCCTTTTGCGCGAAAAAGTCACGAAACTTAGAGTTATCGAACTCTCCTCCACCGTCACACTGCAATGACTTTATATTCTTTCCAAACTGAGTGTTAATATAGTTGGAAAAGTGGAGAAATTTAGAAAAAGTTTCATGCTTATACCACAGGGGATAAACCCAGAGAAAGTGGGAGTACTGATCGAGAAAGAGAACGTAATACTTTATTCCACTTAAACTCTGTATCGGCGAAGTCCACAAGTCTGAGTGAATGATTTCAAATGGTTCTTTGGCTGTCGATTTTGAGATAGTGAAGGGAAGCTTTGTATGTTTTGCAATTTGACAAGCTGAACACAAATGAAAGGCATCGCGTTTATTACAAGATAATAATGAAGAAGAAAGCAAAGAATTCAAAGTTTGTTCACTGGGATGAGCCAGTCTACGATGCCAAATATCAGAAGAAGCAGTAAGAAAAACAGAAGGTTGAGATGCCGCTTTATTGTTGAATGGAAGTAGCGGGTATAGATCTCCTGGGCTATCACTGCAGAGAATCATCTTCCGAGTTTGAAGATCCTTCACAGAGAAACCAAGAGGATCAAATTCAACAGAACAAGAATTGTCTTTAGTAAAACGACGAACAAAAAAGAGATTTTTTAAAATTGACGGAGTAACAAGAACAGATTTTAGAGAAAGAGGACGATAATGATTTTGAAAAGAATATGAACCGGAGGAACTAACTGGAATCTTACCACCATTCGCAACAATGACTGTTTTTCCGATGCTATTTTTAAAATCAGACTTAAGATTACCTGCCGCATTTGTGAGGTGAGCAGTTGCGCCTGAATCCATATACCACTGGCCGTCTGCGGGGTCGACTAGGGTCATCGTGTTGAAGGCTGAGGCGAAATCCGTGGTGGGTATTTGCTGATTACCGGCGTTGTTGTGTGGTCCTTGTACTAGGAGCTGTTGTTGAGGACGCGGGCCGAGTAGTCCCTGCTGTGGGTGCGACTGCTGGGATAGCTACATCCATGGATTGAACTGTTGTTGTGGCCACATTGGATATCCTGTTTGCCAGTACGGTGCGCTCCATTGATTGAAGAACTGTCGTTGTTGATTGTTGGTGGAGCGACCTCTACCGCAGTTACGGCCTCTGTTTCCTCTGTTTTGAAAGTTGCGTTGCTGAAAGTTTGAGTTGTTTGATTTCTGTTCTGGTTGGCTCGTGGTGACGTTGAGAACCTTAGCAGAAGAAGAAGAAGGCGAGGTCTTTTTGCCTTATCCTAGTCGCTCCTCCTCCAAGAGCAGCATGGAACGCGCTTGATCAAACGTCGGGAAAGGTTGACGATGCATGATGACGTTGATTATGTTGTCGTACTTCGCGTTGAGTCCGTTGAGCAGATAGGTAACCAATGTTCTTTCGGAGACCGGAGCATCGACATTGGTCATGAGATCAGCAATTGATTTGAGCTCTTAGCAATAGGCATGAATGGTGAGATCACCTATCTCTTGCGTACGGAGCTTGTGATCGAGTTGAACGGCCCTAGCTTCTTTGTTGTCACGGAAGAAGGTTTCAAGACGAATCCAGATCTCGCGAGCAGTCCCACCAGTTTTAAACGTGCTGCGAAAGAGATCTTTGGAGAGGGTTCCGTAGATCCAAAGCTTAACAACGCCATCACGTTTTGTCCAAGCTTCATCATCATCGTTGTTTGGGAGCAGAGTGCCATTTAGATGGCCTGCAACATCAAAGCTTTGGCAATGGGTCATGAATAACTCACGCCAAGCATCATAATTCCCATCATCGAGATCTAGGAGAAGCGGAACATGTGTCTTGATGTTTGTGACACCATACACACGATCAAGAGGAGCAACAGCAGCAGGGGCGGCCATTGAAGTACAGAAAAAGATATTTAGAGAAGAAGAAGACGAAAGAAGGAGAAGAAAAGAGTTGGGAATTTGCGTAAAAGGTTCAGGAAGGAGAATCCTCTGATACCATGTAAGTAATATTGTTTCCCTTGAACTGATAATTGTATTGATACGATATTATATACAACGTACATGTGAGATATTCCAGGGAATATACAGAGAATAGTATCTAACGATATCTAAACTATATACATGATACCTATCATCTTATATTGGCTTCTTTCAGGTAATCGTGCTTAGAGTGTAAAACTGAATCTTGAAGCTGCGATGATGAACAAGGTGATCCCATTGACGGCAAGCCTCAATGGCGGCATTGAAGTTCCAATTTAACCCTTCAAGTTAAAAGAATGATTCTTGTCAACACACTAGCTCCAAGTACATTGCAAATGTGTTTGACACTATCAACCTGTTACATATTTACTAGCTTCATGATTAATACCTAAAATGAACCATCCAAACATCAACTTTTTCAACTCATTTTTGGTTTTCTACTCATAATTCAAGAGAATCTTGCCGAGTTCCAGTTCTCTTGTGTAAGTAACCATGAACGGTGTTTAAACATATAAGGTTTTCTTAAACTTTGTTTTAGGTAATGTTCAATGCGGTGCTGAAGAATGCATGTAGTGAGATGGGAGGTATGATGTCTGCCATGGACAGCTCAAGCAGAAACGCAGGAAAAATGCTTGACCCTCTCACCCTCACTTACAAAAGTACTCGTCAAGTCTCTATTACCACAGAGCTTATCGAAATTATCTCTGGAGCTTCTGCACTTGAAGCCGCTGAATAAGCACATTCTTGTTTGCGTTAACTTGGCTTTGATATCTATCCACCTTGAAGGAGAAATAGTGTGTTTTGAACTCTTTTAAGGGCTACTGAATCAATTTCCTTTGCTGGCTTCTTATTGAGGCTACCAGTCTTTGCTCAAAGGTTTTTTCATAATAAATATCCCTGTAATTTACAGCAGGATTACGAATAATTGCATTAGCATTAGTTCTGATTTCAGATACACTTTCCCCCAATAATCTTCAGTGTTGTGGTCAAACACATTATAATATACATACATTCCGGTTTCATATTCTAGCTTTGAAACAAAAAACAATGCTAGTTTGTGGAAATAAAAAAGACACTAAGAGCTACAAAGTACAAACGTATCCAGTCCAATGAGTCTGTTTGTCATGATAAGTATAGTAAGTCTTGTTGCTTGCCGTCCGAACCATATAGAAGGCATTAGGCAGTTCAAGAACGAGTTTGATTCCAGCGGTGGCAGCCAAACTGACTAATTCAATTGGAGTCTGGTGGGATACCATCACCGGTCTGGTCACGACTCACGAAACTACATCTACCAATTCAGTGGCTGGAACTCAACTCTGAAAACCACAACAACAGTCTCTTATGCATCACCTCTGTTACTTGGCGCACAAGCTTCCGGTAAATCTATCATCCAGTAATTCAAAGTATAAGCAGCTTAGGAATGCCGAGAGAAAATTGATCAGAGGGTAGAGCTGCCAAACAAATCTGTTTGAAGAGAGGGTAAATACTTGCAAAACTATGGTTACAATACTCTAATTATAAAACGTAATTCTGATAAAGAGAAACTGTACTTTTCCCTAATCATTGATTCATTGTGGTAAATATAATTTGAAGAATTATAAAAAATTATAAAATTTATTACAAAATTTAAAAGTCCTCATATGTCGGTCGACAACTCCTTTTCCTATTTGTTTTCTTTTCACTTTTTAATATTTATTTATATATAAATACGTAGGTTATGATGCCTAGTTTTTCATCAAACTTCAGAACAGGGGCTTGCACTACCGTCTCTAAGTCACTGCCGTCAGTTCTTTTGTTGCTGTCTGTTGCTGTCCCTATACTCCTGCCGGAGAGTTAGTTGATAAGCTTTTATCTTTTGGGTTTTAGGGTTAATTTGGGGTTTCTTTTGATTTTTAGGGTTTAACTAAGATAGTCATTAATTTGATGTTTTACCTCTAATTTGTTTTGTAGATGGATGACTTTCTTGTAAAGAGACAAGATATGTGGAAACGTTCACTAAGATTTATCCTCAGGTGAGTGTCTTTTGTTTATCTCTTATTTAAAAGCTATTTGATTTTAATACATGTCTTGATTTCATGTAAACTGCAGGATGACTTCGGGAGTAGTCTACTCAATAGTGATGCATATTTTGATCATCACAGCATTCACTTTGCTAACTTTTCAGATTTTCTATACAAGGGGCGGCTTTGATGTCGTCCTGTTTTTCCATGTCATAGGCCCCTCTGTCTTATACCTTGTGTTTGGTTTATTGGAAATTGCCGTGAGGGCGTCTTTTAAAGACCAGATGTGTGTCACATTCTTCGGGCATATCAGCCATATGGTGGGATCTATGTTTCTCCTCACGTATAGAGTTCCATCAAATCATATTGAGGCTTTTGCCTTTTGTTTCCTAGGAATACCATTCTTTTTTTGGACTTTTTTCGTTATGTGTTCAACTTTTATTCCAGAATTTTTGGGAGATGATTCCTTAATCCAACCATTGGTTTAGGATTTATTATCTACTAGTATTATCTCCACGGGCATGTTCAAAATGAGATCAAAATAAGTATAAAATATTGATTTTTTTTCCAAGACAGGCCAATATTATTAGATACTATGAAAATTCAGGGAAAACATCTCTCTTGGACTAATACAACTAAAATATTTACATTACTTTTTTTTTTGTAGATAATTGAAGTTTCCTATTTCCTATAGTGTTTATTTTTGCTAAATTGTAAATGTCATTACTAGTAATGAAGGTTCGGTTACAAAATGAATCTGAAACCACGGTCTACTGAGACAGCCATTTGATTCTAAGGAGCCGCAAAAAGTTTTTAAAAACCCTTAAGAACCTAGATTATTAAGTCCAAGCTTCTATCAATAGAAAGCTTGAAGTTAATATGACACAATAGAACAAGAGACAACAGAATGAGACTCTCTGTGCGAAGCGCTTCTTGCTATAACTGGAGCAATCCTGAAGAAGCAAGAGAAAGCTTGAAGGAGAGTTCAGTCGAGCAATCATCGAAGTGGCTCCAATCAGCTTCAACGGAGGTGTCTGGCTCCCACCCCGGAACACTACTGGAGGAGGACGTCAACCAAACAAACCCAAGCTTTCTCGACAGTAGATAAAAGTACTAACCCAAATCGATGCTGCTGACAATGGAAATTCGGGTTACTGGTCAAGCGTAGGCGGTACAAATTGGCTCCCGAACCGGCCACGCGACACATGAGATGCGGCAAAGACTCAGAGGGCACACTAAACCAACTGTCGGAGCTAGGGAACAAGGGAAATGGAGCGCAGGAGGAGTCATGACTCCTCGAAAACAAGCGACTCAAATCGGCAAGAGAGAGCTCCGCCTTAATGCGGGAGATGCCTTCACAGCGGGATGTCCTCAAAACCCAAGTAAAACGGCGTCAGGAGCAAGAAGGAGAAGCCAATCGATTACCAACGAGCGCCACGGTTGTAGTCTTTTGAACTAAGAAAATAGGTTCTTGGTGGAGCGCCTCACATCCACCTTTCACTCGATAAAGAGAGGAGAACATCTACAACAACCTTGGAACTACACAGAAGAGGAGACTGACTGGAGTGAGACACGATGAGGCACAAATGCAGAATTTCATACTGACCTAAAATTAACTTCTCCCTAGGTCAGTGCAAAGCCCTTCAGTGATATTCAACCCAGTGCTCTCAAAGGAAATCTCCTTATATTCGGTGTCCTAAGTGTAAGCCAACAACATATAAGTATTCAATTAACTTCAATCATATGATATATATAGAGAGCACAAAAGCATACCTCAAAAATAAAACAGCGGTAGAAACCTCTTGGTCCGAGGAAAAAAGGCCACTCCTTGACTATCTTTACATTTGCCCTTCTCTATCACTTGAACTAATATTATACAACACAGTGGATGTTTCACCATTCAAACAAGTCACTTGGACCTTGCCTGCTCACTTAAGACTTCACTCTTTTCCTGTGAAAGAAGAAACAACGCAAAGGATAAGGCAAATATGCTTGTAGAAAATAGATAGTAAAGGAGATATTTCACACCTGCTCTTCGGTATTCACTGGCAGACAGTTCTTGCCTCCACTGTACTGGAACTTGAATGATTCAGAATAGCTAGTGGACTCTCTGTCAATAATGAGCTCTGAAGAAGAGATATTTGAGGATCCACTGGTCTTGCGAGGAGAACGCGTCTGGTTTGAGAGATAAGCCTCTGCTTCTAATGATGATAACTCAGAACCAGCTCCATTGGACATATATCACTACTTGAGTTTCCCACCTTCTCAAAACTCTCCATGGATGGATTTTGCGGAAGGAGATCACCACCAGCTGGCTGCTTCTCTTCTGCAGCAACCATAACATAACCACTTGTCAACTTCTCCCGAACACAGTCCATGTCAACACAGCAGCTTTTGCTATACGATTCAGCACAAGATGGTGCAATCTGGCCAGGTCCTGAAGAATCAGGGTATGGTTGCTAGAGAGCGTCCACCATTTGAATGATCATCAGGAGGTACTTGAGTATTGTCTTTCATTGCTTGATTAATAGATGATTCTCTCCTTGCATTCCCATCCTTGTCTTGCTCCAAACTCTTCTGTTTCTTACACTGTGTAGCATTATCAATGCCAAGATCAGAAGAATGTGTAGATTTTCTGTCATATACATTGACCTCATTTCTCAAGCTATTAATCCAGTCTGATGGATTGAAATTAAGATCAACTGAAAGGCTAATACCCTCTTCCAAACTAACATGAAACTCAAAACTAGGTCTATCATTACTGTCTACCTCTTTCATTGTGTTTTCTAGCTGAGGATCCAGTGGACCCTTTTCATTCAGTCTCCTCATATATGAAGGAGCACATTCAGAATCAATCAAACCACCATTTCGTTCCTGCATTCCCACAGAAACGTTTAAGAGGACATTAGCCAGCAGAAGAGTGGCAGAGAAACTAGAAAACATTTATGCAATCATATCAATAAATCTCTTTCAGGAACTATCCTACATCATAGCGATATAACTTCAATTCCATAAAGCAATTGTAAGCGAGCCTCGGTTTCAAGCATATGAATATTTTCTAAAAAGCTGAATCGAACCTGAGTTTGTGTACTATCCCCAAGGATAAAGTCTGGTTCCCTAACCACTGTACCTTGAAAACAACCGCCTCTGGCTATATTCAATTCGTTACCAAAAGAATCTGCAAGAAACATTCTAACCAGTCTACATAAATGTTTTAATAACATAAGACAAGAGAAAACTTATAGCAACAGATATAAAATTTGTCAAACCTCTTTTTCTACTCGCTGGTACTCTAGAATGTGCACCTGAACTATCTTGAATCCCAAATCCTACCGAGTTGGAACAATTTTTCTGCAATTGTTAAGATACAACAACACATGATTAAGGTGCCAAACAAGAAAAATCATCAGAAGAACAACAGAGCATGTAACCACATTAACTATCAAACCAAAAAGACATGAAGATGCATATTAATGATATCAGATTGCATTCAAGCTAATGACCATAAAAGAAAATACCTCTAAGTAAGAAACCAATGATTCAGCCATATCCAAGGTTGATCTATTAGCCGGCAAACTATACTTCTTGCACAAACTCGGAAGCTCTTTCCTCGAAAACCAGCGATAGAAATCCACATCCTGTCTCCTTACCATCTGTTACCGTTACACACTCCTTTTCAAAAAAGAAAAGGCAATACACTTTTTAGGAGTTTGAAACAAAGAAAGACCAAAGCAGTGAGATATACAACACAGAGTTCAACACTTTCCCAACGGTCACAAGTTTGAATCAATATAAAACGATTTCTCCCCAATTTTCACATAATAGTTTAACAAATCTAGGAACATGAGTTAAAGCATATAGTTTCAGCTGAAAAAAGATAGAAAAATTATGCAAAGAGAATTGTTACTGTTACAGAACATCAAAACCTAGGAGACTAAACACTCACCAAAGAAGTACAATTAACCCATTTAGATCGAAAGAATATGAAGTTCTTTTCAAGAGGAAGAAGAAGCGGTACAACACTAAATACCTGCTGCTTTTCCGGGAATTTTGCCGAGAAAGTGAGAGAAGATTTCGATATCTGCAGGGAAGGAAGCAGACAGGAGAGCCCACTTACGAGGACTCTTCGAATATGCGTGTTGAATAATATTAAAACTCAAAATTCTTTTGGCAATTTATGGGCCTTCTTTAAACCCATTTACTTCTTACGACCCACTATATGACCCTGCCAATTTTTTATTAGAATATTGTTTTTGTGAGATGTTATTCATATAGATTTTTTTTATATAACCTTGGTGTGATCCCAAAAACTTTCTATACCCAAGGACTAATCACCAAGAGATCCATAGAAATCCAGATTTTACTGCCACTTAAAAGCGTCTATGGGTAGCCAAAGAGAATCGAACCCAGAACGGAAGCTCCAGCTGGAACTCCTTTACCACTAGGCCAATACCACTTGGTTATATGCATATAGATTCAAGTCATTCAACCCTAGGAATTTCTCAAGTAATCTTCATCTTTTTTCCTTGCTTTTTCTTTTCGATGATCTTTGTCTATACACTATCTTTCTCTTGTAATCTTCTTCCCTCTCCAATGGCTTTGTGGTTGGCTGACTCAAACCGAGAGAAACACTAGCTAGTCTTAAAAATATTAGACGAGAATACATGTGGAGATTGTGGTAGAGAAAACAGTCATTTCATACTCAACATATCGCGATATGTTCGATTCATACCTGATTTATATGGTCGTGCTAAAACATACATGAATTTTTTAAAAAAATTAAATAACATACCTAATGTTTATTTTTTTGGCCAAATCATACCTCAGTCGTCACATCAGCTGACACGTCATCTAATTTTGATGGTCTATATGCTATATCAGCTAATTTTGCTGATCTATAGAAAAAAAATTTAGAAAAATTGAAAATTTATAAATTTTTATCATTTAGTAAAACTAACAAAAATTAATTAAATAATTAAATTTTAACCTTATATAAAAAATATATCCTTAAATATTTCGATCATATCATGATACCGTTCTTATAAGAGTTATATATGTTGTCATGTATCAAATTTTGCAGTGTGTTACTCTTGATTAATCAGGAATATGTTATTTACATTTAAAGAATTTAGTTTAACGTATCATAATTTTTTTAATAAACACAACCATAATTAATCGAGAGTAACACGACTGCAATACTAGCATTGAATTTGAATAATTACAACATATATATAACTCTTATAAGGATGGTGTTGTGATATGATCGAAACATTTACAAGTCTATCTCTTATGTAAGATTAAAATTTAATTCTTTAATTATTTTTGTTAATTTCACTAAATAATAAATTTTTATAAAATTTTACATTTTCTAAAAAAATATTTTTATAAAATGACTATTTTGTTTTTTTAATGTACATGTGGTATCTTCGTCAGCAAAATTAGTTGACGTAGTATCCAAGTCAGCAAAATTTAATGATGTGGTAGCTGATGTGGCGACTTGGGGTATGATTTGGCTAAGAAAATAAACATTAGGTATGTTATTTGAATTTTTTTGAAAATTCAGGTATGTTTTAGCACATCCATATAAGTTGAGTATGAATTAAACATATTGCAATATATTGGATATGAAATGGTTGTTTTCCCGCTTTTAGGCAATAGTGCTTCATCCCATCCTTCAAAATACCAAAAAATCAGTGCAATTTACATGGACCTATTCTATAATGGCAGCCTTCTAGTACTATATCATAGAAAGGAACCTCAAGCCGGCTTAAAAGAAGATACTATTATTTACAAAAATGTTTTTAGTTTACTGTTTATTTCTAAATTCTGGTTATAGGCAATTTTACTATCATTAGTCGAAAAACATTTCAAATTTAGATTAAGCAGCTTCTAAAAGAAGTCTAAACAATATGTTTTTTACCGAGCTGACTGAATATATAATTAGCATACATGTTAAAATTTCACTAGTAAGATACTTCAAATGTTTGTATAATATATCTTGTAAACAATAATTGAATGGTTTATTTTGTGATCTAATAAAATATTTCAATCCTTCTAGCTTCCATTATAATTTCAGCCAGTGGTGGAGCCAGAAACTTTTTTTAATGGGAACAATTTTTAATAAAATTTTAATATAAATGGGGTCAGCTGATCCCACTTCCACCGCACTAACTCTGCCCCTGATTTCAGGTAGTCCTTGGTAGTTTAATTGTTTAATAACAAAAATATCATGATTCTTTTCACAAGACACCAAGAATAGATTCACCATCTGTTCGAGATATCTTAATAAAAAACTTCTAAATTACCAGCGATAATTTTTTTAATCAAATCATGTCAGAGATGATGTAAGTAAAACTTGTACCCTCTAGTATAGTTCAATTTTCATTTTTTTTTTTATTTCAGCATTTAGGTAAAACTTATATAATTACAAAAATGATAAGAATTATGGATCATGAGTGGTAGTGGCTTTGGATGAGCTGGAAGACAACTTTTAGACGAGTTAATCTCACATAAGAGTGATTAGATACACTTACAGGTTTTTTTTTTTTTGGTAAAATACCCTTACAGGTTGACACACCCCGTCAGAGAATCTCCGGAAGATACTAAGTTTCCGGAAACTTGTCTTTACGTCTTTGTTGTACTTAAAAACATATTTAAAACACTATTCAGTCAAGATATATATAATGAGAACTGTACAACATAAAAGTGTTAGGAGACAAGTATTTCATAAACGCATGCATTTGATTGAAAGAATGTGCAAAAGGTATAGAAAATATACTGGTTCAATAGATAAAACAAGTGTATGAAAACGAATTTTTGATCACCTCAAATATATTTTCGAATGTAACTAACATTCAAAAGTGTTAATAATATACGTTAGATTTAATATTCAGTGTTTGTTCCACTGCATGTGTTTCGTTCGATCCAATTTTTCTACGTTAACTTAAATGTTTAATTAGTACTTGCACCTATTCTAACGGCCGTCAGCCTCTCGTTGGTGGCATGTGCTAGTGAACCACTACTCATGTTTTAATCTAATACGCAATAAATGGGGACAAGAATCAAACACCAACAATTATAACAACGCGTTAACGTTAACTAAATGAATAATTATCTTTTAATTTATTTGTAAAAAATAAAACAAACTTAATAATCCTCCATTTTTAGACCCTCTACCTTCTTCACGCGTATTTTTAGACTTTAGAGTCTAACGTAACAGTGTTCAAAAAAAAAAAAGAGTCTAACGTAACAAATACTTTTGTGACAAAAAACAAGAAGTAACAAATACGTTTGTTAACTTTATCACACTTCCATCAAAGTAAAATATACTTCTATCACACTTTTTCTTGGAAATTGATGAAAATGCTTTTTGGATTTACTCATTTAATTTTTAGTTTCTTTTTCTGAACTCTAACAAAGGTTATAAAACTAAGCAAAGAGGTAACGTGTCAATGGAATCAATGGTTCTACCAAAAAAGATTTTATGTAAGAAAGATCTTTTGCCAAATTATTAAATATTAACTACATCTCTATCTATCTGTCTCTCCAACTGTATAAAAACAACCTTGAGACAATTTTCATTTCAAGTTTCTCTCCAACTGTATAAAAACATCAAAGCTTGGTTTCTTTGTTCTCTCTTCTTTAACAAAGTCCAGGAGTTATGGTGAGAGTTTTTCTTCTCTACAACCTCATTAACTCATTTCTTCTGTATTTGGTTCCCAAGAAGCTTAGAGTTCTCTTCCCTCCTTCTTGGTACATCGACGACAACATCCCACCACCACTTTCAGAACCGGAACCAAAATCTCAGACAAGGACAGACCCAGTGGATCTGAAACAAGTGTTTCAGATGTTCGACAAGAACGGAGACGGCCGCATCACTAAGGAAGAGCTAAATGATTCCTTGGAGAACCTAGGAATCTTCATGCCAGACAAAGATCTGATCCAGATGATCCATAAGATGGATGCAAATGGAGATGGTTGTGTAGACATACACGAGTTTGAATCTCTTTACGGTTCGATTGTTGAAGAGAAAGAGGAAGAGGATATGAGAGATGCGTTCAATGTGTTTGATCAAGACGGTGATGGGTTTATTAGCGTTGAGGAGTTAAAGTCTGTGATGGCTTCCTTGGGACTCAAGCAAGGTAAAACCCTAGAGTGTTGTAAAGAGATGATTATGCAAGTGGATGAAGATGGAGATGGTAGAGTCAATTACAAGGAGTTTCTTCAGATGATGAAAACTGGTGGATTTAACAATAGATCATCATCATCAAATTAGAGCTGGTTTTGATCTTTTTACTCCTATGTAAATAATGTCATGCAATGAATCTTGAACTGAATGGTTAAGAACAATTAGATAAAAAGATATTTGACTTTTCTTACAAGCCAAATAGGTTGAGAATTGGACGAAGATAGGTTAGTTATTGACTTATTTTTAGTAACTATCTAAAGTTAGGGTTCAAGCAAGATAACACCCTAGAGTTATGCCTATGCAGCATCAGAACAAAACTTTGTTGAAGGCGATTGCAAGCTCTTTTGTATTTTGACAAGGAAAATCTTTATTAAAAGAGAGGATATAGGGAATACAGAAGAGAAGATCTATCTCCTAAATCAAACTGGTGAAAAATGAACAAGGAAGAACCTGAGACCAAAAATAGACTATACTTGGTTCTGTTGATGATCTCTCTGTTCCAGATCCCTCACATTGTCTACTATGTGTTGAATTCTTTTAGTAAGGCCTTCATTGTGCTGTTCGATATGGTCAAAGAGCATCTCCAGATGCCTTTTGTAAGTAGCGGCTCTCTTTTTCTCTGCAGCTAGCTGCTGCATCAGCTCCTGGATTTTGTCATGCTCATTCTGCAAATGAGGAGACCAAACTCTTTAGAACTTCGTTCCTTTAGCAGTACCAAATGAGAAACAAGCAAACTCAGAATCAAACCATATAGCAACTAATCATGAACCAATGCCACATTGACCGGACAACACAGAAACACCAACAAGAGTGATTGATTCTTTCAGAACATTTAAGGCAGACTGGTAAGAGAATGGCAATAGCTGAATCTAATATATATTACATGTTTGACTTCATTTAGCAAAATATAGAGAATACTGATCAATGAAAAGAGCAAGAACTGACCGGGTATTGATCATAGATGCAACCTCTTCGAACCCTTCCAGGCATCAAAGGATGATTATGCTCCTTGACAAACTTGGTGATCACCCATTTACCTGAACTTTCTTTTCTAATCAAGATCATTGCTCTACATCCAACCCTTGTTTCAGCTCTTTGTCTAATAACCTTGTCCCGCTTGCTAGGCAACCTGTACCCTTCCTTGTTACAAACAAGCTGCCTTCCTATGGGAGACCCATCATGCCTTGACCGTGACAGTTTACTAACACGGATGACGAACCCTACTTTTGTAGCGTAAGCATTGTAAAACCCGTGTGCGGCTGCTTCAGATTCAAACTCCTGTCCAACAAAAGGCTCATCCGCCATATCTGCAACTTCCAGAGGGATAGAGTCCGGATCTACTTTCTCATCTTGCTCAAGAGTCATTTCTTCACCAGAGTGTTCACCAATCTCGTTATGGTTTTCTTCATCTTGCTCAATCATTGCTTGACCGGAGCTTTCACCCATTTCATTATGCCCCATCATCATCCCAGCAGCAGCATCACCATTATCAATTCTGAAATCCACTGCAAGCAAAAGGAGTTCAAGAAGATGAACACCATTGCAAGTAGCAATCATAAGGTGAGCAAAACACACAGCAGATATCTAGCAAAGAACAAGAACAAGTCTTTATCCTCTTACAAGAGACCTTTGTGACTGAAACTCTTCCAATTCAAGACATGAAGACAAAGTTCAACTACACAAGTGGTTTCATAACTACAGCCTACAGACTCCACAACAATACAATAAACAAAGCTTAAATGAAACCCGTAGGCCTAAGCATGAAGCTATTCAAAGATTCAATCTTTTAGCAATGGAGAGTTGTGTAAATCATCAAAAGTATCGAAAGATTGAGACTTTTAATCTCAACCCAAATCAAAATCTCAAATCTGTGATACCCAATTTCAATTAGAGGAACAAAATGACGGTGAATGAATAAAGAATCTTACTTGTAAAGTTTTTCCGGGGGATTCGCCGGCGGCGGATGTAGATCGGAGGCGGCGGCGATCAATTTAGGTTTTTCGATGGGGAAGAGACAGAGAAGGTGATGGATTACTGGGGACGCAATAAACCTATGACGTGGCGAGAGATGATTGGGTCAATATCGGAGAGAAGTCAACTCACCGTTCATTCTAAGCTTTAGGTTGATCGACTCTATGGTTCCTCCGGTGCGCTTCTCCTCGTCTGATAATTCCTGTTATTCGTTTGGTTTAGTTTTTTTTTTGTTTTTAGATTTTTACACCGTGATTCTCGCCGACAGACGCACCGGTTAGACCGGTATGTCCATTACTTTTGGTAATTGTACAGATCTACCCTTTTATTATCTCTATTTACAGATTCATCCTTATATTTACTAACAACCATTTTATTTCCTAGCCTTCAACTTTTTTTTGTATCACTAGGCCAGTTCTTTTTACTGTTTTGGTGTAATTTTTTCAATATCCAAATTACATAAACATACATGGTTACCAAAGTTAATATGTTTTTTTTTGTAATATTTCATTGATAATTTTTTTTTTTTGTAATTTTGTTCTGTAATATTTCATTGATAATTCATGACGAAAGTCATTTATTTGTTGCTTTTAAATACCATGTTGCAAATTATCTACACCCTCTTTGTATATATCAGTAGATACGTTTCCTTTGGATCTTATCCGTTACTTAGCATTTACCAATTAGTTTGACTGTTTATGAACTTTAACGTCTAAAGGATGAAGAATCCGTTGATTAATGACAAATACAACAATGGAGTATTTATTACTTGGGAAATAGGAAATCAAATAGTCGGCAATTCCAAAAATAAAAGGATAACTGGATAAGGATCATATATTTATATCAAACCAAATCCCGTTTCTAAAATTTATAAAAATCGCACATTAATACTTTGAATTTTTTTTTTTTTTGAAATTCACATGAGATAATATCCACTTAAATGTGTATAATAGAGGAAAGTAATCCTAAAAATGAAATAATCGGCGTTAAAAGAGGGTAAGATATCTTTATCCAACAATGGATAAGTAAATCTACCCTAATAGTAAACCTTGTGAAACACGTAACGCTGGTCCCAAGCACCAATCACTGATCTCACAAGGTCATAATTAATATTATGCAACGGACCAATCGAATATTTCGATATTAATTACTTACCAAATACGTTTTCCGGTAATGCGGATAATAACGATTTTAAAATAGATAAATCTTTTAAATTTTCATTTAAATTAATTAAACCAAATGATCCTAACACTTGTATATAAACCCTCGACGCGATCCTTCGTTCTCCAAACACTTCTCATATCCAAAACTAATCTCTACTGTCAGATAAAACACACCCCGACCACAAATGGCAGCATCCAACGGCGAGAAAAGCTTGATCGTGAGCTTCGGTGAGATGCTCATCGACTTCGTTCCCACCGTCTCCGGCGTCTCACTCGCCGAGGCTCCTGGCTTCATCAAGGCCCCCGGTGGCGCACCTGCCAACGTCGCTATCGCCGTTTCTCGTCTCGGTGGTCGCGCTGCTTTTGTTGGAAAGCTCGGTGACGACGAGTTCGGTCACATGCTCGCCGGAATCTTGAAACAAAACGGTGTATCTGCCGAGGGAATCAACTTTGACACCGGAGCTAGGACGGCACTCGCGTTCGTGACGCTAAGATCCGACGGAGAACGTGAGTTCATGTTTTACCGGAACCCTAGCGCCGATATGCTCCTCCGTCCCGATGAGCTTAATCTCGATCTCATCAAATCTGTACGTTACGTTGACTTTTAAGTAACTATTGTATGTAACGGTTGTTGATAGACCTAACGTGGAGGTCAAGTTAGGTTAATAAAGTGCTCTGTTTTGTTTTGGTTTTGTAACGGTTCTTGATAAATCTAACGTGGAGTTCAAGCTAGGTTGAAGAAGTGCTCTGATTTGTATTGTTTTTTTTGTGACAGGCTAAGGTGTTTCACTATGGATCAATAAGCCTCATCGTTGAGCCATGTAGATCAGCTCACCTGAAGGCCATGGAGGTGGCTAAAGAAGCTGGTGCGTTGCTCTCTTACGACCCAAACTTGAGGCTGCCTTTGTGGCCCTCGAAGGAGGAGGCTAAGAAGCAGATTCTTAGCATCTGGGACAAAGCTGAAGTGATCAAAGTCAGTGATGATGAGCTTATGTTTTTGACTGGATCTGATAACGTTGATGATGAGACAGCTTTGTCTCTGTGGCATGATAACTTGAAACTTCTCTTGGTCACTTTGGGTGAAAAGGGTTGTAAATATTACACCAAGGTAAATGTTTTTTTTTTAAGTTTCATGTCTTACTTAATAGTGTAACTTAAGCTGTGTTCTTGTGCTTGTGTGGTTACAGAGCTTCCATGGATCTGTTGATCCTTTCCATGTTAACACAGTGGATACAACTGGTGCTGGTGATTCATTTGTTGGTGCCTTGCTTAGCAACATTGTTGATGACAGCACTATTCTCGAGGTAACATATCAGATCAGTCTATGCGCTTTCTGAATCTTTGTGTTGATTATAGACCGTGTTCTTTCTTAACTACAGGAGGAAGCTCGTCTAAGAGAAGTGCTTAGGTTTGCTAATGCATGTGGAGCCATTACAACTACCAAGAAAGGAGCTATACCAGCTCTACCTACAGTGTCTGAGGTTCAGACTCTCCTCATTGGAAACTGATCTACAAGTCTGGATTTTGAATTTCACATTTCACATTTTACTTTTGCTTTTTGCTTTGGTTTGGTGTTCAGACAACTGTTTGATCCTGGTATCGACCTTTTTTTATTCAACTGTCTTAAGTGTCTTGTATTTTGTGTCACTTTAATTAATAAGAACTCGTTACCAAGTTTAATAGTGAAACTTGCAATAAATTGAAATCCTAAAGAACAATAAATTGCTTGAGGATAACATTCAGAAACTTGCAAGTTCAGTGATCCACAAATGTATTTGCATTACCTCGAACCCATCCTCTCCAGAAATGTTTCAGCAAAGTCATTCTTACCTTGTTAGTGTTGGGAATATTACCCAATATCGATGAGATGAAGATGAGATTAGACAACTAAAAGATTTAAGAAGAAGACTCTTTATATTTAGGAAAAGGTTTACAAAGATTTTGTTTTGAGAACTCTCTCTTACAAATATTTTCTCTCTTTGTTTTCTTGATTCTTGGATGATGTTACAAAGGGACTCTACACTCTTATTTATACTAGTGGAGGGTAACTACAAGCTAATTCTAGAGACTTCTCCATCTTCTTTTCTTAAACACTTCAACACACTTCTCAATCCACACTCTTCTTCTCCTTCTAGATATTTCTTCTTCTTGGACTAAGGCTTGATTTGTTTTGGGCTTAAGGAGGGAACTCCAACAAATCTCCCCCTTCCCGATTTAGCCCGAAACAATTGCCATACCCGTGCCTTTGCAGCAATCTTCAAACTTCTTGATCGGTAATACCTTGGTCATAAAGTCTGACCAGTTTTCATCGGTGTGTACCTTGTTGAGATGTAGAAGCTTCTCTTTAAGAACTTCTCGAATCCAATGATGCCGAATGTCGATATGCTTCGAGCGAGAGTGAAAGCTTGGATTCTTTGCTAGGTGAATGGTGCTTTGATTGTCACATAGCACAACATACTTATCTTGATTTACTCCCAACTCAAGTAAGAAGTTCTTCATCCATAACATCTCCTTGCACGCTTCCGTTGCTGCGATATACTCTGCTTCTGTGGTGGATAAGGCAACACACTTTTGTAGCTTCGATTGCCAGGAAACAGCTCCCCCTGCAAAGGTAGTCACATATCCCGATATTGACTTTCTTGAGTCTTTATCACCAGCCCAATCTGCATCAGTATAACCGCTTAACTCTAATTTTCCATTGCCAAAACATAGACACTTTTTCGTTGTGCCTCTTAGATAGCGTAGAATCCACTTAACTGCTTTCCAATGCTCCTTTCCTGGGTTTGCTAGAAAGCGACTCACAACTCCTACTGCATAGGCAATGTCCGGTCTGGTGCACACCATAGCATACATGAGACTGCCCACTGCTGATGCATATGGGGTAGTCTTCATTTCCTCTTTCTCCTTCTCACTTGTTGGACTTTGCTTCGAACTTAGCTTGAAATTTCCACCAAGTGGAGTGCTCACCAGCTTTGCTTTGTGCATGTTGAATCTCTCCAACACCCTTTCAACATATCGTTCTTGGGACAACCATAAAAGCTTCTTTGGCCTATCCCGAGTGATCTTCATTCCAAGAATCTGTCTCGCTTGCCCCAGATCTTTCATCGCAAAACACCTTCCCAAATCTTTCTTTAATGCGGCTATCTTGTTGCGATCTTGACCCACAATTAACATATCATCAACATAGAGCAATAATATGAGAAAGTCGCCACTTTCGTACCTCTTTATGAAAACGCAATGATCATTATTGGTTTTCTTGAAGTTATAATCCACCATGAAGGATTCAAACTTCTTGTACCATTGTCTTGGAGCTTGCTTGAGACCGTAAAGACTCTTCTTTAATCGGCACACCAAGTCTTCTTTTCCTGGAACCTTGAATCCTTCAGGTTGCTCCATATAGATTTCCTCCTCGAGTTCACCATGTAGAAAGGCCGTCTTGACATCGAGTTGTTCAATCTCCAAGTCTAGAACCGCTGCTAGACCAAGAACCACTCGGATAGAGGACATCTTCACCACTGGAGAGAATATTTCTTCAAAATCTATGCCTTTCTTTTGGTTGAATCCTTTCACAACCAATCGAGCTTTGTATCTTGGATTTGAGCTTTTCTCTTCATACTTCAACCTGTACACCCATTTGTTCCTCAAGGCTCTCTTTCCTTTTGGTAGCTTCATCAGCTCATAAGTGTGATTATCATGCAAGGATTGCATTTCTTCTTGCATAGCTTCAACCCACTCATCTCTATGAGTGTCTCCTATGGCCTCCTCATAGCTTTGAGGCTCCCCCTCATCTGTAAGATTAACATACTCATCTCGATAATATCTTACAGATGGTCTTGTCTCTCTTCCAGACCTTCTTGGTTCATGTTCTTCATCAGGCTCCACTTGATCTTCTTCTTCACTTTCATCACCATTTGTATCCATGATAGGAATCTCTTCTTCTGGATTAGCGCCATCTCCAATCGCTTGTTCATGATCTTGGGGATTATGAGCTTCTTCTTTCCTTACAACCCTTAGCTTTGGTCTCTTTGAATTGTTGATGTCTTCGATTGTTTGATCTTCGAAGAAAACAACATCTCTGCTTCGGATAACTTTTCTGTTAACCGGATCCCAAAGCCGATAGCCGAATTCGTCTTTTGGTGATCCAAGATAAATGCACTCTTTAGTCTTAGAGTCTAGCTTGGATCGTTCATCCTTAGGTATATGGACAAACGCTCTGCAACCGAACACCTTCAAATGGTTGTAAGAGACCTTCTTACCTGACCAAACTTCCTCCGGGACATCGCCTTCCAAAGGAACGGATGGTGTAAGATTTATGACATCCACTGCAGTCTTTATGGCTTCTCCCCAAAATGGTTTGGGTAGTTTAGCGTGAGAGAGCATGCACCGAACTCTTTCTGTGATCGTTCGATTCATTCTTTCAGCTAGCCCGTTTAGTTGTGGCGTCTTTGGTGGTGTCTTCTCCATTCTTATTCCATGAGCTTTGCAAAACGCTTCAAAGGGACCTCGATACTCTCCACCATTATCAGATCGAACGCACTTGAGTTTTTGACCCGTACTTCGCTCTGCTTGGGCTACAAATTCCTTGAAAGCATCAAGAACTTGATCTTTTGACTTCAAAAGGTATACCCATACCTTCCTTGAATGGTCATCAATAAAGGTGACGAAATATGATGCCCCCTCCATTGGATTTCTCGGACATGGAGCATACGTCAGTATGCACAAGATCAAGAATATGATTTCTTCTCATAGGCGTAGACGATCTTCGGAAAGCGACCCTATGTTGTTTTCCGGCTAAGCAATCATGACATGGTGAGAGAGAAATACCTTTCATATCAGGAAGAAGTTTCTTGCGAGAAAGTATATTTAAACCTTTCTCACTCATATGCCCGAGTCTTCGGTGCCATATATCGATGTCATCACTTGCAACGTTTACTTCTTCCTTGCAAAGCTTGGCTTGAGTAACGTATAATGAGCCTTCTTTTCTTCCTCGAGCCATGATCAAACTTCCTTTGGTTAACTTCCATTTGCCACCACCAAAATGACTGTCCAAGCCGACATCATCGAGCTTTCCGGTTGATATGAGATTGAGTCGCATGTCGGGAACATGTCTAACATCCTTGAGAACTATCTTACATCCAGTGTTTGATGTAAGAATAACATCCCCCTTGAAATTGTTCAAGTGCTCCATCATGCTTTGGCCATCCTTGTACTCCAACTTTACCAACCGTTGAACAAGAAGAGCTTTGTTTCGAGGTGTTTTCTTTTGAATCATGGATTCAAGTTTTGTCCATAATTCAAAAGCATTTGTGTAGGTAGAAACATGTTCAAAGAGAGATCGATCAATGTACTTACGGATTACAGCAACCGCCTTTCGGTTTAGTATTTCCCATGTTTTGTCATCCTTTCCTTCCGGCTTCTCCTTCATGATGATGGGTTCATGCAAATCCTTACAATAAAGGTGATCTTCCATCATCGGTTTCCAATAAGAGTAGTTGTCTGTCGTGAGTTTGAACATGTCACCTTCAACGGTAACAGTAGCCTCCATCTTGAATCTCACGGGTCTTGATGTTATGTTTGAACCTGGCTCTGATACCACTTGTTGGGAATATTACCCAATATCGATGAGATGAAGATGAGATTAGACAACTAAAAGATTTAAGAAGAAGACTCTTTATATTTAGGAAAAGGTTTACAAAGATTTTGTTTTGAGAACTCTCTCTTACAAATATTTTCTCTCTTTGTTTTCTTGATTCTTGGATGATGTTACAAAGGGACTCTACACTCTTATTTATACTAGTGGAGGGTAACTACAAGCTAATTCTAGAGACTTCTCCATCTTCTTTTCTTAAACACTTCAACACACTTCTACACACTTCTCAATCCACACTCTTCTTCTCCTTCTAGATATTTCTTCTTCTTGGACTAAGGCTTGATTTGTTTTGGGCTTAAGGAGGGAACTCCAACAGTTAGCAATTCTAAATGAAAGCCTTCTTCGTTGGAACCGTTCCTTTAAGATCTTTGAGTGTAGACATGACAACAATGATCGAAAAGCTAGAGTTTCATATATATACAACAGCTAACCTTTGTACTAGAACTTTGAAGATACGGACAGGCTTGGTTGAGAGGTTGTAAATTGCATATTCTATGTGATATATGCCGAATAGTCCATGAGCCATATCACCAAACTTCATGGCTTGATAAACTAAGCTAACATGGTAAATGTTTTATTTGGAAACGTTTACAATACAAACCCTGAACTTTCGAGATCGTACATAAATAACCCTGAACTTTCGAGTATTCATATAAATCCAATTTTCTTATATACGTGTCGAGCATGTATTGGTTCGGTGATGAAGCAGAGCAACCTATGCTGGCTCACACGTGCGAACAAAAGGCTTTCACACGGGCCCTCGCTCCCGTTATTTTCCAGACTCTCCACCTTGGATCTATAGATCTTCTTCTTCGCCACCGGAGAGCTCAGCCGTCGCACTGAATCAAATCAACCTAGAAAGCAATCTCTAGATCTGTTGTCTCCTTCACATCTTCTTCCAGGTCGGCCTTCGTATTCGCTATCACCAATTGCTAATTGATGTTCCTTGTATGTGTTTTCTAGCGATCCCTTGTTGGGTAAAAGCTTTGTCCATGGCCGAGATCTGGGTTTCTTCCATGCTTAGTTGCTTAGTTATTCCTGCTTCAAAGGCTCAGACTTTATTCAGTAACTAGAGAAAACATAATCGTTGAGCAATAGATAGAGAGAGAGAGAGAGAGGTGATGGGTGTTCATGGTGATTTGATGATTGGATTGTTAAAACAAGAATCATAAAAAAAAAAGTTTTGTTCTTTGTGTATATGAGATTTTCAATTAGTTAGATTACCTAATTGGTTTTGTGTTGAATTGGCAGAGATGTATAATAACATGGGACCTCAGCCTGGGATGCCTATGCCTCAGGCAGTTCCTCAGCCTAACCCTTTTGGGA